>NC_091469.1:54265006-54574694 GCF_036971445.1 Narcine bancroftii
AAATCATCCATGATGAGAAGGCAACACAGTTATTTTGCTGCCTGCATTGTAATCAATGGCTGTGCGCATTACTTACGCTTTGAAACCATCACCCCCTTTTTGGGGAGCGTATATTTCACTCCCCTTTTGTTTTCATGCTGCATTTATTTCCCAAAAAAAAACACCTCTATGTCAGTTGTCTACTAAGTGATTAACTCATTTATAACTTGATCCTAAAACATGATAATATCCGTTTGATCATTTTAAAATTTAATTTGTTTTTAACCAAATGCAATTTTTTTTGTATACAGCTGCTTTGTGAGACTGCTTTATCAATTCTCCTTCCCAACTTAAGAGAGAAGCTTTCTTAAGTAGACACCATGTTGCGCCATCAAATATTTGAGCACAGCAACCAGACCGTTGATTATATCTAACAACAGACATGGGTATCTGTTACTTTATCTCCTTTGTTTCAATGTGTCTGCTATACTTTTGTAGCCTAGTGTGTATGATAAATATGTGTTGCTTTTACTGCCCTCAAAAATAATGCTTACAATTCACGGTTTTACATGAAGAATAGGTGCTCTCAATTATTTTGGTGGGTGAGTGAAAAAGTCTTTCTGCAGCTTTTCCAACCTGATTGTAATGACTTTAACAGTAATTACCTTTCACATTGTTACTTCTGTTGCTTTTCATCATTTGAATAGTTATTCTGTTTTAATTACCCATGGCAAAATAGAATCCAGACCCTTTTGTGTGTAACCTTTTCTGTTTATAAACAAACATCACAGGAGGTGAACTGACTCTGCTGTTTTCATTTTGCTTTTCTTTTCTTTGGCTTGGCTTCGCGGACGAAGATTTATGGAGGGGGTAAAAAGTCCACGTCAGCTGCAGGCTCGTTTGTGGCTGACAAGTCCGATGCGGGACAGGCAGACACGATTGCAGCGGTTGCAAGGGAAAATTGGTTGGTTGGGGTTGGGTGTTGGGTTTTTCCTCCTTTGCCTTTTGTCAGTGAGGTGGGCTCTGCGGTCTTCTTCAAAGGAGGTTGCTGCCCGCCAAACTGTGAGGCGCCAAGATGCACGGTTTGAGGCGTTATCAGCCCACTGGCGGTGGTCAATGTGGCAGGCACCAAGAGATTTCTTTAGGCAGTCCTTGTACCTTTTCTTTGGTGCACCTCTGTCACGGTGGCCAGTGGAGAGCTCGCCATATAACACGATCTTGGGAAGGCGATGGTCCTCCATTCTGGAGACGTGACCCACCCAGTGCAGCTGGATCTTCAGCAGCGTGGACTCGATGCTGTCGACCTCTGCCATCTCGAGTACTTCGACGTTAGGGATGAAAGCGCTCCAATGGATGTTGAGGATGGAGCGGAGACAACGCTGGTGGAAGCGTTCTAGGAGCTCCACCAGCTGTTTTCATAATCACATTTTAAGTGTATTTCTGTCCTATGTTTCAACAAAGGAACAATACATTTATCTTGTAAACATTGAAATACAACCACTTTAGTTACAATGTTGGGTAGATCTCTGCAAATGTTTTCAGAATTAGAATCAGAATTTAATGTCATTAAATTCAGTGTTCTGCCACAGCATCATAGAGCAAACATTCATATTATAACCATCTTACAAAATTACTATTAAAAAAACCCATAAAAACAAAATAGTGCACAAAAAGTAAGGCCGTGTCTTTGGTTCATTGATTATTCAGGAATCCATGGGCAGCGGAGAAGAAGCTGTCCTTGTGCAATTTTTGGCATCTGTACATTTTTTCCCGATGGTAGCAGAGTGAAGAGGGCATGGCCTGGGTGGTGGGGGTCTTTGAAGATAGAGGCTGCTTTTTTTAAGATACCACCTCATGTAGATGTCCTTGATGGAATTAAGTCTGGTGCCAAGTTAACAACCCTCTGGAGTTTATTCTTGTCCTGAGATTTGGTGCGTCTATACCAGGCCAAGATGTAACCAGCCAGAGTGCTCTCCACGGTACACCTGTAGAAATTTACAAGAGTCTTCTGAATCTCCTCAGATAACTCTGACGAGCGTTCTTTGTGATTGCATTAATCTGGAGGCTCCAGGTCAGATCGTCAGAGATGTTGACACCTAGGAATTTGACGTTCTTGACCCTCTCCACTACTGACCCCTCAATGAGTTCTTGGTCATGTTCCCCTGACTTCCTCCTGAAATCCACAATCATCTCCTTGGCTTTGCTGACATTGAGCACAAGGTTATTGTCATTACACCATTCAACGAGCTGATCGATCTCCCTCCTGTACGCTTCCTCATTGCCATTTATGATTCTGCTGACAACTGTGGTGTCATCAGCAAACTTGTAGATAGGATTGGAATTGTGCCAGGCCACACAGTCACGGGTGTATAATGAGTAGAGCAGTGGGCTAAGCACGCATCCCTGGGGTATGCCTGCGTTGATAATTAGTGAAAAGGAGACATTGTTTCCAATTCGTACTGACTGTTGACTTCCAATGAGAAAGTCAAGGATCCAGTTGCAGAGGGGCATGCAAAGGCCTAGAGTTTGTAGCTTCTTAACCAACACTGAGGGAAAAATAGTATTAAAGGCCATGCTGTAGTCAATGTAGAGCAGCTGTATGTTTGAATTGCTGTTTTTGAGGATCCAGTGCTGAGTGGAGAGCCAGTGATATTGCATCTGCTGTGGAGTGATTATGATTATAGGCAAATTGCAGCAGGTCCAAATCTTTGTTCTCATTTCATGTGTATTTTAATATATATTCACAAATATTTTATTAGGTTGAACTTGGAAATAATATTTCTGAGACTCCAGTGTGATTTCATAATAAGTATACATGTAAGACTGATTTATTGGTTATAAAATGGCAATTCTATTACAAAATGTAGCAAAGGATCAAGCAAAAACAGTCTTATTATAAATTGCATTTATCCTGCAATATCTTTACTTTTTCTTCCCTCTCTCTGAAAAGGGATGAGATTCAACATTAACTTTGTTTTAATCCATTGTTTGCATGCAAATGAAGGCATATGTGTACACAGACACACACACACATACACACACACACATACACACACACATACACACACACACACACACACACACACACACACACACACACACACACACACACACACACACACACACACACACACACACACACGAGAAACAGCAGCAGGTTTTAGTCCCTTGAAACTGTTTTCCCATTTAGTAAGATCAAATCTGATATTTTATCTCAGCATCTCTTTTTGATATGAAGCCCACATCCCTTGATTTCCTTAATATCCATTGTAGCAATGGTCATAAATCTTCCTGCAGGAAGTGGCACAAGTGATGATAGTCTGCTGGAGAAGCAGACCCTCACTCTTCTTCAAAAGGACTGTGTGCTTTAGTCATGAAAACATTAGAGATTCTACATTTGTGTCCCCAAAAATAAATACATGTCCTTGCTCATTCCAGGAACACAAATAGCAACCACTCTCCTGCAGATGGCAGACAGCACGATATGGATTAGCGATAGGTTCTCTGTTTCTTTTCCCAATTTTGGTGGGGTCAGAAACTGGGTATGGAGGAATTCTGTAATCAGGGAACCATTCCTGCTTTTGATTTTTGTCACTCACAGATGCAGTCATAAAGTCTATTATCAATCACTGATAACCACAGGCAGCTTGAAAGATGAGTGGAACAAAAACTCAGAGATTTCATAACTTGACAGTAATAGGCAAAGCTTTGCCAACTGTGGCTGTGGGCAAATATCTTCCTGCAAATGTTACACAACTTCATGGCAATCCCCCGCAGATGCATAGATTCACTGCTCCATTACATATAGCATATTTGTGGAGCTACCTGATGAAAGTCCTACATTTATATACTAGCTTGGATAAGTAAGCGTTCCTTGCAATGCTCCTTCTAAGTCTCCTATTGCACATCATCTTTCCAGAAGGGAATTGCCTGAAGATTACCACAACCAAAATAATAAGTTGCCAGAAGTTTTTTTAAGAATAGAAAATACTCAACAGGCATGACAAGCTCTTTGAAGCTAGAATACAAAAGAACCCAATCATCTTGTATAATTTTCTCGAGTTTTCACTGAAATAAACTGAATGGTCCATTGAAATGTAGCAGGGTGTAGATAGAATTTGCTGTTGACTTAATAGGAAATGTAAAGCCTGCAGAATGGCATACAAGAATATCAAATCTGTGATTATATTTCAGCAACTGCAGCCAGCAGAGTAAGTAATGAATCTATATAGAAAATAAAAAGCTGACCTCAACAAGTTTCACATGGTCATCTCATTAATATTATTAGCATATCCCCTCAGTGCAATGCTGGGAGTACAGTAATTGGCAAGAAAGGATTGCTGGAGTTCAGCAGTTCTTAAAAGGCTGCTACCACTGTTTGAAAGCTGGCAGTTTTGTATGTAAGGACATCAATCCTTTATGAGAGCCACATAGATGCTGAAAGTATTCCTATTAAACTGGAACATAGGACAAGTTTCTTCTGCAGTTCGATTTCCATACAAGGATGAAAGAATAGACTCTTCTTCTGGCTTCTTGGTTTACTTCTTTGGAAAAGGATTCTCCACCTCCAAATGAGCACCCCTTCTCTCACCTTATGCCTTTTCCCTCCTCTTGGAAACTTTGTCTGGCCTTCTGCCCACTCTGTATCATTTTATTTCCAACAGCCGGGAAGCCATCAACTGTTTAGAATTCACTGCTCCCCTCACTTATTCCAATCTTGCCTCTTCAGAATGTACTGCCCTCCATTCTTTCCACACCAATCCCAACTTTACTCTCAAACCATCAGACAAGGTTGATGCTGTTTTGGTCTGGCACATTGACCTCTACTTTGCCAAGGCCAGACAGGAACTCTCAGAAATCTCCTCTTAATTACCCCTTGTACAGGACCTCACCATTAAACATGAGGACACCATTTCCCACACCATCACTGACCTCATCACTTCCAGTTATCTCCTTTGCACAGCCTTTAACCTCATTGTTTCCCAACCCCACACTGTCCAGTTCTACCTCCTACCCAAGATCCACTAACTCAATTGCCCTGGTTGACCCACTGTCTCCACATGCCCCTTCCTCAATGAACTGGTATCATCATGTCAGACAGACAAAAGCAAATTCCATGTAACATTTCATTGTCTTTATTACATCAATAAAGGAATTTTGAATCTTGAATATTTTTTCTCCAGTTTCCATTAGACGCTACACCTGAACGCCCCCAACCCCCACACCACCCCCGTCCCCACAAACCTCCGCCCCCCCCATCATCTTTCCTTATGGTGTTGTGGCACTTGAATCACCAAACCAGTTAATACAGATACCTGGATTAACAATTGAGAAACCAGTGTCTACAGTAGAATTTAAATTCAATTAAAAGTAGAGAAAGGGGAAAACAAGCACCAGCTTTTCTTATGAATGATGGGTTTGAAAGACCCACCTTGATCATCACTGGCCCATAGGGGAGTATCTCTGATATCATTGCCCAGGCTTGCCAATACGTACTTCCAGACCCACCCAAAATGGTTGACTGTGACGTGACTCAACAAGTCATTCAGTTGCACCATCATTTTTATGTTCAACAAGAGAAGGAATAAAACTCCCCGGTGTCCATCTTGGGACGAAATTTAGAAACAGTGAATTTGCTTCCAATTCAGTAAACATTTCCTTATTATTGCTTGGTCTGAATCCTGAAACTCCCTCTGCAATAATACTGGGAGTATTTTCAACAGGAGGACAACAATGGTTCACGAAGGGAACTCTCCACCATATTTGCAAGGGTGATTTGGGAATAAACACCTACATCTTTTTTAAGTTGATGTGCACTTTCTCAAGGCTGCATCAAGTAGAATCCATGCTGGTTACAAAAGTACAAAGAGAAAGTAAAAAGGAAACAAGAACACCAAAGAGAGAGATTAAGAAAATGCTAGTGCCAAACATAAAAAGGATTCTAAAGACCAAGAGGTAGGCAGTTCAGAGATCAAAAAACGAAATGTACCTATGGAGTATTGAATGAATATGTTACATTAGTATTTACAAAGGAAGATGCTGCTGGTCTCAGCAAAGAGAGATATAGTTGAGATTCTTGATGGGCTAAAAATTAATTGAAAGGGGTACAAAAGAGACTAATTATATTTCAAGTGAATCAATCACCTCATCCCAATGGGATTTTTTTGAGATTCAAATCATGTTCAAAAAAGGATAGTTAGGTACACAGGGCACTTGTAGTAATAAACAGATTCTGTTTGCATGGATGTCCGTCAGTCAATTATGCTCACAATTCAGATAATACACCAAAATCACTCAATATGATAATCATATATCCACAATTTTGTAATGAGTAGCATCAAAAGGATGTCAGATTGATAAGAAAAAACTAGTGAAGGAAGAGTGTTCTGACATTCATAGGAATTAACACATATACGCATGTCAGACTTTTGAATTTAATAATATTATGGGAGTTTGTTTGTATGTAAAGGTGGTCATAGGTCAGGTGCTCATAATCAGATGATAGCTACATATAATAACCACAGATTTGTTCATTTATATTTAGTGCTCAGGAGATAAAAATCAAGGGCAGAATAACCAGCAAATTAGAGGTAAATCTTATTTAATGAGGTTGATAAATTCATAAAATATTAAAAAGATTGATAAGGGAAATCTGGTTTATATCTATAAATATATATCTAAAATAAATATATATATATATATATATACATACACATAGAGTATATGTCTGTGTGTGTGTGTGTGTGTGTGTGTGTGTGTGTCTGTGTGTATTAGTATAAATACTAATGGCGACCCTTTGTCTACCTTACAGCAGGCAAAAGGAAATTTTGTGTAATATTTCATTTTCTGCATTATTATAAACAATAAAGGAATCTTAAATCTTGAATATGGACAAGATGCCACCTGATAGGCTTATCAACATGGTTGAAGGGCAAGGACAAGGACAAGGAATAAAAGGGAGTGTAACTGCCAGATAGAAAATGGACAAACAATAAACAGTCAATAGTTGTAAAAAGTTGTTTCTCTGAATAAAACTCCCCATAATTGGCACTGGAACCAATAACTCTTTTGTAAAATATGATGGCTTGGAACTGTGGAGAACATAGTTTAAGATATGTAGATGCTACAAAATTTAGATAGAGTGAACTACAAGGAAGAGAGATAGAAAATACAGACAGACATAGATGGGATAGCTTGTCAAAATATTTTTTCATGGTACAGGAGAATAGTCATCATTGCTTAATAATTATACAGTGATACAAGTGAAAAATGTCTTCCCCTTGCAGAGATCATTAACTAAAAATACTTATTTTTCAAATATGAAATAATATTCTTGGCCTGCAATATAAACAGCAATCTTTGTTCACTACCAACCTGGTCTGCTATCTTGCCTCTTGGTAACAAGACTAAAAAAAATTGCCTTAACATCAAAGTGGTCTTCACCTCTTTGTTGCCGTGACTTAAACTTCAATGTTGATTAAGACATACTGTAAACAAATTGATCACTTTGAAAAAAGCAGGAACAAATCATAAGCTTTGATTTAAGACCATTTTGACTGCAGATTGAGGAAATGCAGGAACTTTTTACGAACTTCTGGGCTTCGCATTCAAACCATAGCTTGCCGACTGGCAACAAATCTATTACGATTGTCACCTTGACATCATCTTAAATCCTCTACCCCGCAACATTTCATCCTCAGACATCTAATCACCACCATTACTCTCTTGATCATTGCTAGTCTGCAGATTAAATCATCTCACCTATCCTCATCACTGGAATACTTCAGACACCCTGCTACTCCCAGTCATCCATCTCCCCTGCCTCCAGGGCTGCCTTACCTTTACCAGCATTGCAGAACCAGAATTTTACAATGTCCTTTATCGGAAAAGATCCTGCAGATAATAAAATTGAATATCTACCCTAGGTTCATCCCAGGACTCATGGGAATGCAGTCATGGATGGATGCAACTTGTTTTACTGAGAGCAAGACAAAGCAATTAAAACATTGAAGTTAAACAAGGAAGTCTTCAGACACTGTGATTGTAGTTCAATACACAAACATGCAAGTCACACAGCATTCCTAATGTAGCAAAGTTATGTGTACCTAATGCTTTGTGCCTAGTGCCTGAGCCCTTCATCAAGATAAGAGCAAAAAGCAATTAGGTGCCAGAATAAAATGGTGGAGAAAAGGGCAGGGGGAGGAGAACAAGCTGCAGGCAAGAGTCATTGGTGGGTAAGGTGGGGCGGGGGGGGGGGGGGGGGGGCAGGAGAAAAAAGCCAGGAAGTGATGGGGGGTGGGGGGGGGGGGGAATGATAGCTCCCTGAATGGAGAGAGAGAAAGGGTTGGAGCTTGAGGAAAGGAGTGGAATAAAGATGAAGAGAGAGAGAGAGCGAAACAGACAGACAGAGAGAGCTATTACTTCTGCATGTTCTTGCCCTCTAGTTTACACTCTCCCCCCCCCCCCCCCACGCCTTGTGCAGTCCCTCCCTAACTACAGTGGCAATACCTCACATGCCCTACATCACTTCAACAACTTCCAATTTTCAGAACTCTATCTCCTCATTCTTACTATGAATGTCCAATCCTTATACATCTCCATTCCCTATACCAAAGGTCTCATAGGCCTTTGTTACTCCCTATACCAAAGGTCTCATAGGCCTTTGTTACTTCCTCAACAGTTCCAACCAATCCCGTTTCACCACCACCATCCTACATCTGGCAGAACTTGTTCTCAATAACTTTTCCTTTCACTCATCCCACTTTCTCCAAGTCAAAGGGGTAACCATGGGTACCTGCATGGGTCCAAGCTATGATTTCCTTTTTCTAGGGTCTCTGGAACAATCCATGCTACAAGCCTCCAGAGGCGAGGATCTGCAACTCTTCCTTTGCTACATGACGACTACACTGGTCCTGCCCTAATGCACTCATGATAAGCTCACCAGATGTACTTACTTTTCTGCTAACTTTCACCCCATTCTCAAATTCACTTGGTCTATCTCTGGCAACAAGCTCCCCTTTCTCAATCTCTCTGTCTCCATCTTGGGAGACAAACCCTCTACAGACTTTTTTCAGCAAACTCACCAACTCTAATAGTTACCTCGAATGCACCTCTTCTCACCAAGTCCCAGGTAAGGATTCCATCCCTTTCTCTCAATTATTTCATTCCAGATCATCCAAGATGTCCTCCTTCTTCAAAAAAATGTGGCTTCCTCTCTTCCACCATCAGCTCAGCCCTTAACCACATCTCCCTTGTTTCCTGCCCATTTGCCCTGGCTCATTCTGCCCATAGACAAGATCCCCCTTGCCCTTCCCTACCACCCCACCAGCCTCCACATCCAACATATTATCTTTTGCAATTTCTGCCACCTATTTATGATTCCACCACCAGATACATTGTCCTCTCTCCTGCCCTCCCTGCCTTCTACAGGAATGCTCCCTCCATGACTTTCTTTTTCAATCATCCCTTTGGTACCTATCCCTGTGTCCACAGAAAGTGCTATGTGTGCCCACATCTCCCCAACCCCACCATCTTTCAGGACTCCAAACAGTCCTTACAAGTAGAGCAATAATTCACTTGTGAATCTGCAGAGATGTTCCTTTCTCTTCCATCTTTATTCTCTTATTTTTGACTATCTAATTTCCTCAGCTTAGTTCTTGTTAGCAATTTTTTTATTAAAATCCCATTAATGGTACTCTGAAGTCAATAGGACCAGAAAAATAAGCAGATTAATGAATGCTATGAGATAAAATAAAGGAAATTAAAAACTTTTGTTTCTTTCACATTCAATTCCTCCTTGACTTGTACATATAGCAGTCTTCTCTGTCAAATGAGATTCAGTTTTAGTCTAATCTCCTATGTTCATCAAAGGTGAGAATAAAATGAATAGTAAACCATAGTTTCACCAAACAAGCAATTAATATAGTTCAGTTATATACCATTGATTTTTTTTAATTAAAATTTTAAATTTAGGCATACAGAATGGTGACAGAACATTTCAGCCCACCTCCGTGCCACCAACTTTTACACCCAATTAACCTATAGCCCTGGCACATTTCAAATAGTGGGCAGTGGAGGATTACAGTAACATACTACCTGGGCCCCTAGGCTGAGCTTTAGTAAGGTCCCCATGACCTTGCCCACCTGTTTCACCCTTCATTGAATAGAATAAAGTGTCATTAAGTTACATTAAATAACTTACTTTGTTGCCCTATGTCTAATGTACTGCATGTATCAGCAAGAAATTTAATTGCAGCAACAACCCTTTCCAAAGGTGCTTTCATGTAATCACATTCTGACTGGTATTGTCATGTAATCAAGCTGTTTCCACATCGAGAATTTGTAAAGAGGGTCACGGCCACGTCACTATGAACTTGGCTGTTTTCATGATTTTCTCATCTTTGACTTGCATTTTTCCAGTCAGAGAAGCCATGCTTCAAAAAAAGCCTGGTCTTGTAAACAGTTTGCAGTTAAAACTGAACACCTTCTCTGTTTACTGTCATATTTTATAGATTTCACAGTATGGCATTTATGTTCCAACAGGCTTCTTCGCTCTCTGTCTTTAACTAGTATACGCGCAGGTTAATGTAAACTCATGATGTAATAATGTCATCAAGGTAAACAGAATCTCGCTGCTGCAGTTCGAAGTCCTAAATGCATTACTTCTAAATGCTGATACATTTGGAGTCTAATTTTTTTAAAAAAGTAGTCGTAATATTCCAGTATTGAAAAAATATATATGCAGAAATTCTAAAATATCATCATTTAAACCTTTTATTTTGCTCTTAGGTCCACCTCCCTTCTGGGCCCCTAGGCTTAAGCCTTTTCAGTCTAATGGTTAATCCATCAATGACGGTGGGAGGGAGGGAACTGGGGCTCCATAGAAAACCCACACAGACACTGGGTGAACGTACAAAATCCTTACAGACAGGATTCGAACACCGGTCCCGATCGCTGGTGCTGTAAAGGTATTGCGCTAAATGCTATGCCAACCATTTTCTTATTCCTTCATAGCATGTGGGCATTACTGGCAAGGCCTGTATTTATTGTTTATCCCTATTTGTCTTTGACAAGAGAAGAGGTTAGCTTGAACAGTTGTAGTACTTGTAGGGAAAACACACGCACGCACACACACACACACACACACACACACACACACACACACACGCACACGCACACGCACACACACAAGTTAAGGAGTTTGGTGATTTTCATGCAAAATATATGAAGTGTGCCCTGTATATTTGTGAGAGATGAGTAAAACTAATATGAAAATATGAAAGATGAAGAAAACTAGTATGGACATATGTGTAATGAATAAAGCCAGTATGAATAGGATAAGGATAGATATTAGAATGTGGGAAATAGAGTTAGTCTGAATAAGATAAGGGTCTTCTAGCCTTTTAGACAGAATTAGCAAGTTCAGCATATAAGAAGTTAGTAAGCCCTGAGAGTCGGGAAGGTGTGAATAAGGACAATGATCATGATGGGACACAGACACGATACCCACTGGTCCTCCAAGTTCACAGAAACAGCACGTAGGCAGACAGGATTGCCTAATGCCAAACTCATCCAGGAGGCAGAAGAATGTAAGGGGGAGGGTACTTCTATACTGAAATAAACTGTATAAAAGTTGGGTGAGCCCCAGTGTATGCGTGTATTCCCAGGGTAAGGGGAAGCACCCAACTTTGCATTGTTGTACAATAAATGTTCTTTGTTCTCAATTTTTGTCTCGAGCAAATTCTGTGAAGGTACTTCTGTTTCTCACAAATGGCGGCTCGTCCGGGATCCCACTCCCTCCACTGACAGAGTGCCCGACGACGAGGGTAGGTGCACCCCGGCTGATTCAGCTGGACTCACGGACGGCGGGTGATTGGTCAGTGGATGAAGCGAGTGATATCCGAGAAGAGGCATTGAGAACAAACAACGGGAGGACGTTAAGGAAATGCGCTAGGAATAGCTACTGGATCCCGGTAAGAGGAATTTTACTTACCTGTTAGTATGGGAAGTGTGAGTAGCAAGGAAAATAGTCCTAAGGAAGGACGGGACAATCAGATAACTAAGCAAAGTCCGTTAGGACTAATGCTATCTGATTGGGGTGCGGGGAGAACCCGTGGGAAAGACAAAAAGACCATGGTCAGGTATTGCTGTCTGGAATGGGTTAAAAAAAAACCCGATAAAAGGGAATTCGGTATATTGGCCAAAGTTCGGATCCGATGAGGACTGGATGTGTCAGGCATTGAACATCTGGCTCTATCAAAATCAAAGAGATAATATTGAGAGCAGAGAATATGCAGCCTAGCCTGCTGGCTCAGTGGATCGGTTGATCAACTGCTTTTGAATGAAAAGGAATGTAAGGAAAGAAGGATGAGGAACCTTTTGTCCCTGAAACACAAGGATGGGATGTGTTACATTCCCTTCCTCCACCTTATGCTCCTCCTATGCCGGCTCCTATCTTTCCCCTCTCTCCTATGCTCTACCCTTCTTCACCTTTCCCTCCTCCCCCACAGCTAAAGAAAGGAGAAGAAAGTAGGGGTGGTATGATGACCTGTTCACAAAGTACTAGATTACCACCTCAATTGAGAAGAGAGGGAGGAGACTTTGATTCAAAACAGTGTGAGACCCTCCGGGAGGGAAGGGCAGAACCATTTGATTCATTTCCCAGAGAGCAGGAATCTAGACATTATAAAGGAGAGGATAAGCCAGAAATTAACTGGATGAGACCTTTACGGGAAGTTCCCATGGGAGGGGGTCTCGGTTTCATAAATGTGCCCATGACTAGTACAGAGATGCGTAATTTTATGAGAGAATGCCCAATAAACAGAAAGGAAAGGCTAATATTTTGATGCAGGCAGTCAAGGAAGTCGTGGAGGGACAGCAAGGAAAGGGTAGGGGCTGTGTGTCAGCTCATGGACATTGGGAGGAGCTCCGGGAGTGGGAGAGTAGAGACCAGAGCAGGGGCAAGGGTAAAGGGGAATTCCGGGGATGACGACTGTTTCCGGGACCTCGTGATAATCCCGGTAGGAATTGGGAAACAGGAGCATTAGTTTGCTACCATTGTAAAAAGGAGGGACATTTTAAGAGAGAATGCCCAATGCGAGCCAGGGTGACGTGATCTTACGCACTGATGTGTTGGAATATAGGGGTTAATTAATCATAGAAAATATGTAGAATATATGCTTATGTACTATTCAGTTTGTATACATGAATCCAGTACTATGTAACAATTTAATATTTACCTCATGGTGAAGGGAAAGAGTAATGTAAGTAACGGGCAGCCACAGTATGTAGCAAAGTTGGCTGATTGCAGTAGGTTTAGAATTGCCTGCTCCCAAAATACAAAAGAGAGGATATGTATGAAACAATTTAGTAGGAAGGTTAAGGCAAAAGGAGGTGTTGATTAGCACAAACAAAAAGAATCCTGACAGAGACTGTCAGAAACAAAGAGAATGGAATCAGTAAGAAGGCTAAGACAAAAGGAGGTGTTGAGCAGAACAGAAGAATATGGCCAGATGAGAGCAAAGAAATAATTAGAAATATCTGGGGTATGAATTGATTTCTGATCAAAACAACAGGATATTCTGACCTTGAGGATTAAGATGGGAGCTCTTCTTTCTTCTCTTTGGCTTGGCTTCGCGGACGAAGATTTATGGGGTAAATGTCCACGTCAGCTGCAGGCTCGTTTGTGGCTGACAAGTCCGATGCGGGACAGGCAGACACGGTTGCAACGGTTGCAGGGAAAAATTGGTTGGTTGGGGTTGGGTGTTGGGTTTTTCCTCCTTTGTCTTTTGTCAGTGAGGTGGGCTCTGCGGTCTTCTTCAAAGGAGGTTGCTGCCCGCCGAACTGTGAGGCGCCAAGATGCACGGTTTGAGGTGATATCAGCCCACTGGTGGTGGTCAATGTGGCAGGCACCAAGAGATTTCTTTAGGCAGTCCTTGTACCTCTTCTTTGGTGCACCTCTGTCACGGTGGCCAGTGGAGAGCTTGCCATATAACACGATCTTGGGAAGGTGATGGTCCTCCATTCTGGAGACGTGACCTACCCAGCGCAGTTGGATCTTCAGCAGCGTGGATTCGATGCTGTCAGCCTCTGCCATCTCGAGTACTTCGATGTTAGGGATGAAGTCGCTCCAATGAATGTTGAGGATGGAGTGGAGACAACACTGGTGGAAGCGTTCTCGGAGCCGTAGGTGATGCCGGTAGAGGACCCATGATTCGGAGCTGAACAGGAGTGTGGGTATGACAACGGATCTGTAAACACTAATCTTTGTGAGGTTTTTCAGTTGGTTATTTTTCCAGACTCTTTTGTGTAGTCTTCCAAAGGCGCTATTTCCCTTGTTGAGTCTGTTCTCTATCTCGTTGTCGATCCTTGCATCCGATGAAATGGTGCAGCCGAGATAGATAAACTGGTTGACCGTTTTGAGTTTTGTGTGCCCAATGGAGATGTGGGGGGTCTGGTAGTCATGGTGGGGAGCTGGATGATGGAGGACCTCAATTTTCTTCAGGCTGACTTCCAGGCCAAACATTTTGGCAGTTTCTGCAAAACAGGACGTCAAGTGCTGAAGAGCTGGCTCTGAATGGGCAACTAAAGCGGCATCGTCTGCAAAGAGTAGTTCATGGACAAATTGCTCTTGTGTCTTGGTGTGAGCTTGCAGGCGCCTCAGATTGAAGAGACTGCTATCCGTGCGGTACCGGATGTAAACAGCGTCTTCATTGTTGAGGTCTTTCATGGCTTGGTTCAGCATCATGCTGAAGAAGATTGAAAAGAGGGTTGTGGCGAGAATGCAGCCTCGCTTCACGCCATTGTTAATGGAGAAGGGTTCAGAGAGCTCATTTCTGTATCTGACCCGACCTTGTTGGTTTTCGTGCAGTTGGATAACCATGTTGAGGAACTTTGGGGGGCATCCGAGGAGCTCTAGTATTTGCCAAAGTCCTTTCCTGCTCATGGTGTCGAAGGCTTTGGTGAGGTCAACAAAGGTGATGTAGAGTCCTTTGTTTTGTTCTCTGCACTTTTCTTGGAGCTGTCTGAGGGCAAAGACCATGTCAGTAGTTCCTCTACGTGAAAGCCGCACTGTGATTCTTGGAGAACATTCTCGGGGACACTAGGTATTATTCTATTTAGGAGAATCCTAGCGAAGATTTTGCCTGCAATGGAGAGCAGCGTGATACCCCTGTAGTTTGAGCTGTCTGATTTCTCGCCTTTGTTTTTGTACAGGGTGATGATGATGGCATCACGAAGGTCCTGAGGCAGCTTTCCTTGGTCCCAGCAGAGCTTGAAAAACTCATGCAGTTTGGCATGCAGAGTTTTGCCGCCAGCCTTCCAGACCTCTGGGGGGATTCCATCCATACCTGCTGCTTTGCCACTTTTCAGTTATTGAATTGCCTTATATGTCTCTTCCCGGATGAGCACCTCATCCAGCTCTAGCCTTAGGGGCTGTTGAGGGAGCTGGAGCAGGGCAGATTCTTGGACTGAGCGGTTGGCACTGAAAAGAGATTGGAAGTGTTCTGACCATCGGTTGAGGTTGGAGATCTTGTCGCTGAGCTGCGCTGCAGTCTTTGGACTTGGGGTGAAGGGCCGTACACAGCCTTTAGAGCCTCGTAAAAACCCCTGAAATCGCCAATGTCCGCGCTGAGCTGGGTTCGTTTGGCAAGGCTAGTCCACCACTCATTTTGGATCTTCCGGAGTTTGCGCTGAAGATGGCTGTAGGCGCGACGGAAGGCTTGTTTCTTCTCTGGCCAGGACGGCTTTGTAAGGTGAGCCTGGTGGGCAGCTTGCTTCTTTGCCAGCAGCTCCTGGATTTCCTGGTTGTTTTCGTCGAACCAGTCCTTTTTATTCCTGGAGGAGAAGCCCAGTACCTCTTCAGTGAATTGCAGTATGGTAGTCTTCAGCTGATCCCAGAGGGTTTCAGGGGACGAGTCCGTGAAGCGGATTGCATCCTCGAGCTTTGCTTTGAGGTTTGCCTGGAAGTTTCCTCTCACTTCGTCTGACTGCAGGTTTCACCCCAGATAACTGCAGAGCAGGAAATTACTTGTGATAAATCTTATGCAAGAAATCTAGCAAAGGACGCCCACTTTTGTTCTGTATGATAAGGTTGAGCTATCTAGTTTATATAAACTGTAGAGACTGGACAGTAGAGGTCAGTCTTGGGGAATAGCTCACTGTGCAGGTGACCTATGAACTAACGACTGAACCAGAGCTCTGTTAAGCTTTATTCTTGTGCTGTGTAATAAACTGATTGTTGAACCGAATACCTTCTCCTATCACTTCATTTAACAAACACGCTGGACTCAGACGACACATAGACTAAATTAAGGGTTGGGTAAAGCCAGAGTCCGACAGATGGAAGCAGATTATGAATAGGGGGGGGGTCACGGTTCTCAGTCAATACACACCGTGGGGCTGCACAGAGAACCATTGGTAAATTTAAGCATTGAACCCCACAGTGACAAGATTACCTTTTTAGTAGATTCTGGGGCAGCCCAGTCTAGTATTTTACAACCACCAAGGTAGAGGGGACAGTGGTGATTTCGGGAGTAGGAGGAAGAGATTTTACGGTCCCAGTATTAAGGGATGTAAGAATACAAATGGGAGAGAAGATAGTAACTGAGGACATTCTACTAGTTCCCCAAGCTGGAGTTTGTTTGTTAGGACGAGATTTACAGGACCAATTGGCTATCGGCACCAGACCACAGGAATCGGGTATCGGGGTTCAATTGTATGTATTATCCGAGGAGGATCGGGAACTAATAAATCCTGGAGTATGGGCAAAAAGAAGCAATAGAGGAGTGTTAGATATTCCTCCCCTGCAAGTTACTTTAAAAGATCCTGAGCAAGTAATTAGACGAAAGCAGTATCCAATTCCGATGGATGGCCGAAAAGGGCTGCAGCCAGTAATTGACCAGTTGGTGAAAGATGGAACCTTGTATGTCACCTTTTAATACCCCTACCCTTGAGGCGAACGACCAGTACATATCCAAATATTTAAAGGGACTTTTTGCCTCTCTATACGAATTAAAATGGAAGTGTTTATTAGCTCAAAACCCACCCCTGGAGCATCCTATTCATTTTATTAAATCTGGTGATTGGGTATTTGTAAAAGCATGGCAAGATCACCAACTAAAACCTGTCTGGGACGGCTCCTATTGTGTACTTTTGATTACAGACACTGCAGTGCGAATGAAATAAAAGGGGTGGACTCACATAGAATGAATTAAACAAGCGGCTGATCCACGGATTAAAGACATTTATAATCTACCCTCCACCTGGCGTGCAGTCCTTCATCCTTCTGATCTGAAAGTTACACTACGCCGGGAAAAAGTGCAGTCATGTTGTTTTTACCATTTGCTGTTTTGTTTACTTGTTGGTTCCCAATTTTTGGGAAATCACCAAATTGCTCACAATGTATTAAGTCCTCCTGGAATAGGGGCAGCAGAAGTGACAATTACCTTTAGAATGCAGACAGGGTGCAGGTATAGAGTATAGTCATAGTGGGGTACCTTGTTTAGTATGGGTTAATATAGGATCCCAACATGGACCAGGGAAACAGAACGGCCCTAGGGGAGTAGATTTGATTTGTATTTCGGCCTCTACAGGTATTAAAAAGAGGAGTTTTAAAGAGATAGCACAAAGAAGATGGTGGGACAATGACAGACAGAATATTAGTCAGCATGCTAATGTTCGCAGACAAGCTGCAACTCACAGGTTAAGTGACAAGAAACACCCCTCCCCAACTTGGTCTCCTGTAAATCATCCTTTGGGTCACACAGACATTCGGAATGTTAAGAACCACCACTGTAAGGGGAGTTCCAGTTGTAAACGACGTAAGCTGCTCCAGAACACCACCGCTGCTTGGCATTTAAATCGTTTAATCGGACACCAGCCTTGGAGATCATCACCGAACAGACAGTGATGGCCCTGAATTTATGGGCTGAAGAAAGACGACAGATACGAGCCACAGTTCAACAAAACTGCCTGACTCTCGATTACTCGTTGGCTGCTGAAGGCAGCGTTTGTGAAAGACTGGTTAATGACAATGCTCACAACGGTCAGGCGGTTAAAGACACTTCTTCAGGAGTTCAAAAATCTTCCCATGCCCAGGTTCAGACTTGGCAACCTTGGTCCGGTATGGGATGGACTAGACTTTTTATTGGTAACTGGAGTCTGATACCCACAGCCCTTATAGCAGCTGAACTCGCTATTCTGGCCATTATGGTGCTCCCCTGCCTAAAGACTTGTGTGCAGTATTTAATTCAACGGACCCCTTGTCAGATCACTATAACCCAAAGGATGTATGTTTCCCAAATTCTGTCTGATGATGCTGAGACTGCAGTTCGTTTACTGACTCACTGGGGAAAAGACCAAGTTTACAAGTAATGCATTCCAGTTGAGAATTCACGAAGCGTAGCTAAAAGAAAAGTGAGGATTGTGAGAGATGAGTAAAACTAATATGAAAATATGAAAGATGAAGAAAACTAGTATGGATATATGTGTAATGAATAAAGCCAGTATGAATAGGATAAGGATAGATAATAGAATGTAGGAAGTAAAGTTAGTCTCAATAAGATAAGGGTCTTCTAGCTTTTTAGACCAGAATCAGCAAGTTCCACATATGTAATTAGTAAGCCTTAGACAGAATTAGCAAGTTCAGCATATAAGAAGTTAGTAAGCCCTGAGAGTCGGGAAGGTGTGAATAAGGACAATGACATGATGGGACACCGACAGGATACCCCCTGGTCCTCCAAGTTCACAGAAACAGCACGTAGGGAGACAGGATTGCCTAATGCCAAACTCATCCAGGAGGCAAAAGAATGTAAGGGGGAGGGTACCTCTACACTGAAATAAACCGTATAAAAGTTGGGTGAGCCCCAGTGTATGTGTGTATTCCCAGGGTAAGGGGAAGCACCCAACTTTGCATTGTTGTATAATAAATGTTCTTTGTTCTCAATTTTTGTCTCAAGCAAATTCTGTGAAGGTACTTCTGTTTCTCACAATTTCAATAGAAAATACAGTATGACTTGGAGAAGAACTTGCAAGAGATGATATTTCTATGGACATGAAACAGATCTAATAGCCATTTAACACTGAGAAAATGACACATAGTATGATGAGTGTTAAGGTGGGAGTTTGCCTCCACAGAAACTCCCAATGGTCACTCTTATCAATGTATTTCCTCTTTGTCACTATCAACTGAAGGTGCAGTCAAGCAGCTATGTACTGGACTACTCAGAAAGTGTCTGGGGTGTTGACTGAAATGAATGATTCCTTGAGTAGAATAAGTTATGCTGTGACTTGATTAATCCATGAGGAAGCAAATTCAATTTTTATGTGTATCTCAGATGCTAGCAAGAAGGATAAAGCAATTTCTACTTGGGATCGTTCTTTATAATATTATCCAATCATGGATCAATGCAGGATTGCACATTCAATTTTGGTTACATTATTGTTTTTATACTACTGATACAATTAAATCTTTTCATAAAGTACAGTGAAAGGTACAATAAAAGACTATGGATAACATTTGGGCCAAGCAACAAGTTTCCTGCGAAGTTGGATATGAGTAAACTGGATTGGTTTGTACAACAGTCTGATAGTTACAAGGCCACGATTTATTGATATTAGAATTTTAATTCCACATTAATTTCATAAATTATATTTAAATTCCCTAGCTCCCCAGGGACCAGGTAAAGTGGTGCAAGCCAATGGATCACTCCAGGACACCCGTAGTTTTGTTTTATTTTTCTTTGAAATGGTGTAGTTAAATTGTTATATAGTTACATAGTTTTAGTTTTCATAGTTCCATAATTATGGCTACCCAACAATATAGCTTACAATATTTAAAGTTATTTATAAATGTATCTACTCACCTCCGCGAAGATCTGCAAGTTGAGCTATGCGACCATAGGCTGTTGCGGGGATGTAGAGCACGTTGAAAGAACCAAAGACTTGTTGATCCAAACCAAGGCTTTTATTAACTAAAACACTGGAGCATATCACAAGTAGGTCGACCAGTCCAGAATGACCTGGTCTGGCTTGGACCAATCCTTTAAGACCTGCCAGTAGGTGTGGCTACACTCTCAGCCAATCACAGTCATCCTTCACTACAATCTGTACATATACACATTGATGATAGAATCTGTACTATCACAGGGGACAAGGCCTAAAAGCCTCAGGATCGCAGAGAAGATGGAAGAAGTGCATGAGGCGGAGGCCACATAGGGGAGACCTCAAGCAGTCTGGATTGTTAACAGCACCTCCAAGACCATCACACTGAGCAGGAAGGTCCCCTAGAGCTGCGTGGTCAGTCCACTACTGTTCATTCTGCAGACCCACGATTGTGCAGTTAAATACAGCTCGAACCATATCATTAAGTTGTCTGATGGCACGACCATGGTGGCCTTGATTAGTAAGAATCAAGTTCCTTGGTCCTGGAAAAATGCTATCTCGTCTTTACCATGCGAGCATGGTATGAATGATAAATAAAGGTGACTTGACCTGACTTGACTTGATCAGGAAATATATGCATATATATAAGAGGTAATTGTTGATATTTTGTTATGTCCTCTTTCCATTACCTGCATTATATGGGTAGAATTAACTCTGATACTCCTTTCTTTGCACATCACTTTATAATAGCAGTAGAATCACTGGCTACAGAAATGTAGAGTGTGATATTTGTTTCTTTAGTGATGAGAAGATGGCAGATCCAAAAAATTATCATTGATGAAGAAAATAAAATGATTTTTTTTTACTGTGTGACATGCACAGGTAAAATCTTGCTTTTCATGAAATGTATCTCTCTATAACTGAAAATGTCTGGGAAATGATTTTCTGAATCTAATCTGTCTAATAGGTTAACAGAATTTTCCATTTATTTAGCAATGAGCTCTCTTAACCCTTCTCCATTAACAATGGCGTGAAGCAAGGCTGCGTTCTCACACCAACCCTCTTTTCAATCTTCTTCAGCATGATGCTGAAACAAGCCATGAAAGACCTCAACAATGAAGACGCTGTTTACATCCGGTACCGCATGGATGGCAGTCTCTTCAATCTGAGGCACCTGCAAGCTCACACCAAGACTAAGAGCAACTTGTCTGTGAACTACTCTTTGCAGACGATGCCGCTTTAGTTGCCCATTCAGAGCCAGCTCTTCAGCGCTTGACGTCCTGTTTTGCGGAAATGTTTGGCCTGGAAGTCAGCCTGAAGAAAACTGAGGTCCTCCATCAGCCAGCTCCCCACCATGACTACCAGCCCCCCGCCACATCTCCATCGGGCTCACAAAATTCAAAACGGTCAACCAGTTTACCTATCTCAGCTGCACCATTTCATTGGATGCAAGGATTGACAACGAGATAGACAATAGACTCGCCAAGGCAAATAGCGCCTTCGGAAGATTACAAAAGAGTCTCGAAAAATAACCAACTGAAAAACCTCACAAAGATTAGCGTATTACAGAGCCGTTATCATACCCATACTCCTGTTCAGCTCCGAATCATGGGTCCTCTACCGGCATCACCTACGGCTCCTAGAACGCTTCCACCAGTGTTGTCTCCGCTACATCCTCAACATTCATTGGAGCGACTTCATCCCTAACATCGAAGTACTCGCGATGGCAGAAGCCGACAGCATCGAATCCACGCTGCTGAAGATCCAACTGCGCTGGGTAGGTCACGTCTCCAGAATGGAGGACCATCGCCTTCCCAAGATCGTGTTATATGGCGAGCTCTCCACTGGCCACCGTAACAGAGGTGCACAAAAGAAGAGGTACAAGGACTGCCTAAAGAAATCTCTTGATGCCTGACACATTGACCACCGCCAGTGGGCTGATATCGCCTCAAACCGTGCATCTTGGCGCCTCACAGTTCGGCGGGCAGCAACCTCCTTTGAAGAAGACTGCAGAGCCCACCTCACTGACAAAAGATAAAGGAGGAAAAACCCAACACCCAACCCCAACCAACCAATTTTCCATTGCAACCGCTGCAACCGTGTCTGCCTGTCCCGCATCGGACTTGTCAGCCATAAACGAGCCTGCAGCTGACGTGGACATTTACCCCTCCATAAATCTTCGTCCGCGAAGCCAAGCCAAAGAAAGATGCTCTCCCTCTGGATTTTTTTAATCATATTCTTTTAATTTTCATTGTTCTCTTTTTTTAAAAGAGATGTCTACAATGAAAATCATACTTGCTTGGAGATTTAAAACTGTAGTTAAGTATATATATATTTTTTTTTTTAATTCCACTTGAATCCATATGTTCCTGATTTTCTTAATGCATGCCCTTTTATCCGTTTCTCTTTCTTTCACCATATCTTCATTTCTTTACTTGAGCATTTTTCCATCATTCATGTTAATTTGCCTTTAATATTGTTGACGTGCATGTCCAGCATATTAGAGCTGAACCTCAACTGAAACAAATTTATGTATTTATAACATTTACAGCCAAATCATTGCATTGAAATGCACTGATTTATTTCAATCAGTCTAAGCTGAAAACATGTTTTTTGTCCTTTAGTTAATTATCTCCATCCTGTCCAAATAGCTTCTGTTTCAAGATTGTTGAAAAAAACTTCATTATTTAAAATTTGAATGTGTGTGTGTGTGTGTGTGTGTGTGTGTGTGTGTGTGTGCATGAGTGTGGGCGCACGCGCTTGTGTGAATTGTGTGTGTATGTGCATGTGTGAAAGAGTGAGTGTATGTGTGCGTGTGTACATGTACGTGCGAAGAGTTTGAGTGTGTGTGTAAGAGAGAGATGGAAAGGGAGATTGAGAGAGAGACCACGTATTTCAGTGATTCTCAACCTTTTTCTCGCCCCTCACATACCACTTTAAGTAATCCCTATGCCATCGGTGCCGTGTGATTAGTAAGGGATTGCTTGAGGTGGTATGTCAGTGGGAAAGGAAGTTTGAGAATCACTGCTCTAGACCCAATTGTTACTGAAATATTTTGCTTGAGAAAAATTCTCATTGGCCCATTTTCTTTGGAGTTATGAAACCGTGCACATACCGCCTTAAGCAATCCCTTATTAATCACAGAGCACTTATGGCACAGGGACAGTTTAAGGTGGAAAGTGAGTTTAGGGGGGCAGTTGAAAACAACTGATTTAAATCATCTTTGTTCACCTGAAGAGAGCTTGGAATATCTTTATCTCCTGTTCGCAACCATTTATTTCTGTTGATTTATGATATGTGAGTCACCAGGTGAAAAGCCTATCGACATAGGGCTAAGTTTTCCTTACTAATCACAGAGCACCTTTGGCATAGGGATTGCTGAAGGTGGTATGTGGGTGAAAAGAAAAAGTTTGAAAACCACTGCTCTACATTGTTAGTACCAATTTAATTTACCCATTCTTTGCATAAATTAAAGTTTCCCATGACTATCCCACTTTAAAAGCTCACTAATTCACTCATTCCCAAGATCACTGCTATTATTTGGAAAGCCATAAATAATAATGTTTATTGTTGAACACATTCTACTATTCCCAGCAAAGTTTTTTGATCCTTGTTGCTTCTTAGTTCCACTCAAACTGATTCCAATTCTATACCACAAGTTACAACTCACTTTCCAATTAGTATCCTGAAGTCATTCTTTATTAAATGTTGTACCTTTTCTTTTTGCTTAACTTTTTGAAGAGTTGAATACTCTGGAATATTTAATTCCCATCGTGGGTCATACTACAATCTAATTTCTGGAATAACAATTAGATTGAATCCATTAACAACATTTCATCCACCTTCTTACAGAGGCAAGATTCATTAGAATGTTGTGTCATTCATTAGGGAAAACTACCAAGGCCAGTATTTAATTTTATCTCCATTTGTCCTCTTGGACTGCCACAGTCCTCTCATGAAAGTGCCCTTGTCAGTCCTCCCAGTGCTCTTGGGTAATTTGTTCCAGGACTTACACCCAGTGACAATGAAAAAGCAGCAATATATTTCAAAATCAAGGAAGAGAACCATTAGGTTATGGTGTTCCCATGTGACTGCTGTCCTTGCTTATCTGGATGGAAGAGTTAGTCAGTTTGTGAAGTGTTGTCAAAATAGCCCAGGCAGATACTTGCAGTCATTTTGCATGGCACTGGCTTGTAGCCACTGTACATTAATGAATATCAAGGGTAGTTTATCGGGTACCATTCAAACAAGCTGCTTTGTCCTTGATGGTGCTGAACTTCTTGAGAGCCATTGGAACTGCACTCATCCAGTGCCTTTATGTTTTGCCTTTTAACATTTTTCTGGAACATTTAGCTCTGAAGCCCTGCCCAAGTTAGAAAGGTGGCTTTGTCATCTCAAATCCAATATGGGAAGCCATATGTACATTCAAATCCTACACTCAAATCAACATGCAAGAATATTTCTGTCTACTGACGATATGAGAATCCATTACACAAAATAAATGAAGTTTGTTTTAAGGATTATAACTGATTGAGGAGATATTTGAATGAAAACTAAAGTACTGTGAAGAATGTACATGGCTCCAAAGGTGGGGGGGAAGTTATTTTATCATTTCATCATTTTTAGGGACTTTTGTTGCAGGATTTTTCAAAGCACAAATTCATATGCAACAGTTCCTTCAAATAAATGTGGAAGTCAATGCTATTGTGAAGTCAGTGCAGGAAAGGAATCTCAAATTTACAAAGTCAACATCAGGTAAAATAAAGGTCATTTTCTATATAGTTCTGAAAAAATTGAGGTTACATTGGACAAATTATCATTTACTTCATGTGCTCCTGGATCAGATGGCATACCAAATATCATCTGACCTCCCTGCCATACATGTCTTTTTTTTCGGATAGCGATGCCTGACCTTTGACACCCAATTAAAATGGGAAACAACTTTTGACATAGGTCAATATGCATTTTTTGGCAAAATTGTGCAGTGATAATAGATTCAGTGCAGTTTATTGGTGCCATCACTGTAATTTATGTCTGATGAAGGGATCGCAATTTTTTTTATGGAGGCTGGTGCTTTTCTTTCTCAGTCGTCTAATAATTCTTCAGAATGAAAGTGTGCTGCAACATCCTTGTCAGCCATGAAGGTGCAAGTGCTAGATTTAGGATTTTAAATGTGCCTTAATTATCCATCTTCTTTGTTCTCTCCACCACAACTCAATTACCGTACCCATACAAACCTTATCCGGCAGCAAGTGGCACAAAGCTTTCTTCAAGGTAGTGACAAACAACAGATCAATATCAACATAATTCTCAGAAGAAAGAAAAAAATGAATGTCTGCTCATCAGCAATTAAATCCGCCAGCATGAAATGAAATTAAATCTTAGGCAAACAACTGATTAATAAAAGATGGGTTGGGTTTTGGGATTTATTTGTTGGAAGAACTGCTATCACACCACATATACAATTTAAGCTGAGTAACTAGTGAGTGCCCTTGTTAATATACATTGATAAATGAAAAGCTCACTTGAGGTGCACTGTGGTGGTACACCACCGGCCTACTGCAGGGGGCAATCTTTGTACCTCCAGGAGTGTAAGGGGACAGGACAGCACCTGGCTGGCTGTCAATCAGTCAGCCTAAATGGATCAAGCCCCACCCGGTCGGGTGTCAATCACCCTCTGGGGTATAAGCCTGCGCCGGCCTCCCGAGGCCTCACTCAGAGTTGCTGCAGCCACAGCCAGCCTGGCTCTGTGGAAGTCTTTGTGCATTAAAGCCTGGTGTACAGTCTTTATTTTTGTGTGTGACTGATTCTGGCTAGCAGTGCACCACATGTACAAGAAAAAAAGAAAAGGAATGAACAGGCAACTTAATTTACTTCACTATTATGTCTTTTTTTTAGATTTTTAGATTGGGCTCTCCCTGACTGATTACATGGTAAAGCAGATCATACCAAAACACAAAAAGTCAATGGAATATAAATTCTCCTGGACTCAGTATGATGCATTTCAATTACTGATTTGATGTATCCACAAAAGAATCTCACTACAATGTTCTCTTACCCTTCTCACACACTAGTGGATTTGCAATGTCTTGCTTGAAGATTCTGGTCAGATTCAAAGCAATCAGAGGAAACTGTCCAGCAATACCTACATACATCAATTCAAATGATTATGAGTGTCTGATAATATAACTATTCCCAAATGGAACATAGAAATCTGGTTGTCATCACTTTAGAGTTAATTGCTGACATGGTGCTTTAAACTTTAAAGGTTGTTATTTTTAAAGTGATTCTGATATACAATTCACACAGAAACAAAATGACATAAATCAGCTTCTCAATCTCTTAAAAATAAGCATGATTTAAAAGTGAAAATGTTGAGATAAATAATTATTTTTTCACATTGTCAACATCTGTTGTGAAACTTTCCACAGAGTATTAAATTATAACTGGCTTGGTTCTCTCGTCATTGAACGTCTTTGGTAATTTCCCCATCGCCTCTTAGAATTGTTGTCTGTATAATGCAGGGATAATAACTGATAAAACAGAAGTTTTTTTTTCAACCATAAACAGGATCAAGTATTACAAAAGGGAAAAATTAGAATTGAAGACAAGGGACCAACCATTAAATTGCAGCTGGCCTACAGGTTGATGCATGTAAAGTGGAACTAGAAGATTAAGCAGGGAAAAAAAGCAATGCTGTTATTCCATAGGGAAGTAGTGACTTATTGTTGTATGAAATTAATCAATGTATTTTTAACATGGGGATGACTGGAGGTCTGTGACAAGTAGCGTGTCTCAGGGATCAATGTTAGGTCCATTGTAATTTGTCATCTATATCAGTGATTTAAAAATAATAATCAAGTAAATTAGATCAGCAAATTTGCAGATGACATCAACATTGAGGGTAAAGTGGTCAGCAAGGAGGGCTTTCAAAGCTTTCAGTGGATTCTGGACCAGCTAGAAAAATGGACTGCAAAGTGGCAGATGGAATTTAACGCAGACTAGTGTGAGATGCCGCACTTTGAGTAGGAGTTACATGCCAAATGAAGGCAATGCAGAGTGTGATACATCGGAGTGATCTGGGAATACAGATATATAAATCCTTGAAAGTGGCATCAGTGAAGATTGGGTTGTAAGGAGAACTTTCGACATATTAGCCTTCATAAATAAAAATATTAAGTAGGGGAGTTGGGATGTCATGTTGCGGTTGCATAAGAAAGACATTGATGAGGCCAAATTTGTGTGTATTTTGTGCAGTTTAGGTCACCTGCCTATAGAAAAGATATTAATAAGACTGAAATGCAAAGAGAACATTTACAAGGAATTTACCAGGACTTGAAGAACTAATTTATAAGGGAAGGAATAGGTTAGGACTTTATTCCCTGCAGTGTTAAAGAATGAGGAGTGTTTTGCTAGATGTATACAAAATCACGAGGGGATAGATAGAGCAAATGCAAACAGGCTTTTTTTTCCACTGGGGTTGGGTGAGACAAAAACTAGAGGATAAGGTTATAGAGTGAAAAGTGAAATGTTAAAGGGGAATATTGGGGGGACCTCAGAAGGTGGCGAGAGTGTGGAATGAGCTGCCAGCGAAAGTGGTGAATGCAAGTGCAATTTAAACATGAGAAATTTGGATAGGTACATGGATGGGAGGGGTTTGGAGGGTTATGGTTTGGGTGCAGGTCAATAAGACAGGCAGAATAATAATTCAGCATGGACTAGATGGGCCAATGGTCCTGCCACTGTCTTGCAGTGTTTTAAATCAAGGATTAGGATTGCAGAATAAATAGCTTCATGGCTAAGTTTGCAGATGATACAAAGATGGGTGGAGAGCCAGGTAATAATGAGGAGAGGATGGAGAGAGACGTATACCATATATTTTGGGTGTTAGTCAAGTCGTGAAACCTAAAAAAAAACTCTAAAAATTGTGTCAACTTATACGCTGGATATAGTTTAGAAACCTTAAATTCAGCTCAAAATCCAATCTGTGCTGATCCAACGTATAAGTCAACTCTAGATTTTTATTGAAAACAACACAATAAGCACCCTTCAAAATCGCTATCATTGTCCGAAAACAACAAAACATTTAGAAACCTTCAAAATCGCACTTGCTATCATCTGAAACAAAGATGACGGTAAGCACATCCATACTCTCACGGTTTAAACATTCACCATGGGGGTCCCAGACTGTATTTGATGAGGTGGTTTCAGCTTCATTGTCAATATCCGAAAATAAATCTCTTCCGTGCCATCAATTGCACAAGGGATGCCACACTTTTTAAACAATTTTATCTCAATCTCTACTTCCACTTTGTCCCATGCCTTGAGCATAAAGTTACACAGCACATCAGGTGATGCCACACACATTGCTTTGCCTTTTGTAAATGACTTTTCTGCTCTCGGCGTTCATGTATTCCATTCCTTGCGCACATGTCTTTGAATCACTTGTTCAAGCAGACATCGAGATGTTGCAATATAGATGTCAAACCACCCGGGATAACCGTCATGTAAGTATTATGTAGTGCTAATCTACTTTTAGTGTTCTCAGTTAAGTAGCTACAAAACATATCCCAGACCAGCAAACTCTGATCTTTGTGTAAACCATCTGGCTGCCTGTTCCACACATTGTCTATCCATAGTTTTAAACCATTTTCACCCATCCATTCTTTTTCATGAAAATGTACAAAAAATTCAAGCAGGGAATTTCATTTTTGGTTTAATTTTGTGTTTGAAGATTACCATGGGTCTTAATTTTGTCCCGTTGGCCATGCCTGATGACACCACGGTAATCCTGGTCCTTTTGTGGCCTGCACTTCTGGTTTGCACAGTTTTAACACCTTTCCATTCTACTGTGCAATTTCCTATTGTATCGAAATTCATGGGGGTTTTGTCCATGTTTATGATATTTGCCAATGCAAACTGGTGTTTCTGCCAGTTCCGTACAATAAACTGGTGAAAACGTACAATTTTATGATCAATACTTTTGGTAGTTTCTGTACAATTTTTGTTTTTTGGTGTAATATCAGATTTTTCCTGTTCATGGAACCAAATCATCACTGAGGTCTGGGTGCAACCTGACCCACTGGAGTGCAAATGTTCTTATTTTATTTTGGGTGACTATGTAGCAATCTTGCCTCTGTTTATCTACCTATTCTGGAACGTTATTTTCCAACTCTAGCCAACAAGTGATTCCTTTTCTCAAAGAACATTGCTTTTTTTGTTTTTCTTCTTAAAGTCTCTTCTTTCTTCCTCCAATTTCTTACCAACTTCTCATGCACATCAAATTTTCTTGCAGCAGTGCAGTTTTTGGTTTTCTTGGCCATTTCTATCACTTTTAACTTAAAGCTCATTTCATATTTTCCTTGTGTGCTGTGTTGTGTCAATGGCCTCTCCATATAACAATCACCTCCAGCCAATGCCCAGCATATTAATCCACGCAATCAATGGGGATCAACGTATATGTCAATCAATAGCCCATCTCAGGCATTGTGAACTTTGGGGTTGACTTATACAATGGTCAATGGGGCATCTCCAGAAGCCAGAAAATGGGACTTATATGGCAGATATGCCATAAAATCCCTTAAAATTAGGCTGAAAAATCAGGGTTGACTTGTATGCCAGTGGACTTATACACCAAAATAAACAGCAGATTAGGAGAATGGGCAAAGAAATGTCAAATAAAATACAATGTTGAAAAGTGTACAGTCATGCATTTTGTTGAAGAATAATAGACTATAATTTGGATGGGTAGAAAATTCAAAATTTGGAGGTGGAAAGAGACCTGGGAATATTCATGTAGGATATCCTAATGGTTAAATTTCAGGTTGAGTCATTGGTGAAGAAGGTGGATACAATATTGACATTCATTGGATATAAGATGTTGAGGCTTTAGAAGGCAGCAGTTATTAGTATGGGTACAGTTTTGGGCCCTTTGCTTTAGAAATTGTGTGCTGTCATTGGAGAGGGTTCAGAGAAGATTCACAAGAATAATTCCTTGAATAAAGGGAATACTACATGAGGAATGTTTGATGGTTCTTGAACAGTACTCCTTGGAGTCCAGAAAAATGATGGGGGACTCAACAAAACATTTCAAATGTTGAAATGCCTGGACAGAGAATAATTGTGGCAAAGTTGTTTCGCATGGTAGGGGGTGCAACTTAAGGATTGAAGGTCACCCATTTAAAACAGAGATGTGGAGGAATTTCTTTAGCCAGAGAATGGTGAAGCTCTGGAATTTACTAACACGGGTGGCTGTGGAGGCCAGGTTTTTGGGTGTAATTAAAGCAAAGATTGATAGGTATCTGAATAGTCAGGGTATCAAAGATTATGGAAGAAGGCAGGGGAGTAGGGTTGAGTGGAAGAATGGATCAGCTCATGAAGGAATGGAAGAGTGGACTCGACCAGCCAAATGGCCTTCTTCTGCTCTTATATTTTATGGTCTTATGCTTCTATTACTCTCTTATAATTGTGCATTAAATGAGTATAAATACCCGAGGATAGATTGCAATTATCAAAACTGATAACTTAAGAAAAGTCTTTTCAAGTATGTTGAAAGGGAACCCGACATGTCCTTTGTACCTTAGGTCATTGACACGTTCAGACTTTTGGGGACAGGATTAAGAATCTGCATCCTGGAACAAAGTCATTGGAGACCATATAACAAATGGTGATGGAAAATGAGAAGGAAGTAAAGAAATCTACCAATTAAGACCAAGAAAATAAAAATGTTAAATCAAAAAAAATATTATGAAGAATACTTTCACCTGGAGTTCCCTGTTGGTGGAACATTGTGTAGCACACTTGTTTAGCTGCTCCTGACCAATATAGCTCCCACGTTTTATGTTTTTCTTAACTTGGCATTTTTGAGTTTTAATTCCTTTTCTTCCCCCTGTTTGTTTATTTTAACTTACCAGTTCTATTGAGTCACAATGATTTCTCATGGTGTTAAAGATGGGAGTTTAAAAAAGCAAGCTTCTATTTCTGAAGACTTTTCCACACTGATGGATTTATTAAGGACTTGAGTTAAAATGTCAAAGACTTTGAAAAAGATGCAAAAGAAATGAAAGCCTCTCTTAATCAAGTTGCTGGAAACATAAAAGAATTACAAGCCATCATAAAGGACCATGACTCTAAAATTAATGACATAGAAAAATCTGCAGAAACCCATGATTAACTAATGGATGATATACAATAAAATAAATTTGAGATAAAGATATCCAACGATATTTTACTGAAGAAAGTCGCAAATATGGAAGCAAGGAGCAGAAGGAATAACTTAAGAATTGTTGGCTTAAAGGAGAGAACCATATCAGGCCAGCTTTCCCATTTTTTTGCTGAGTTTCTCCACGAGGTTTTTCGGTCAGATATGTTGTCTACTCTCCCTGAAGTTGACAGAGTACATCATTCGTTTATTCCTAAACCAGTTTCCAGGATGAAACCTTGATCTATCATCTTCTGTTTACTTTGTTTCCAGATGAAAGACCAGCTTCTATGAGAGTCTTGTCTGAGAAGGAGCCTACAGTATTGTGATCAAACTATCAGGATCACGGATGACTACCTACCCAAAGTTATGAAAGAGCGATCTACATACTAAGATGTTAAGATGTTATGTCCCAGCTTTACACTGCAGGCTTCAAACCATCGTTACGTTTTGCAGCTAAACTGGGATTTACTTTACCAGATAACAACAAGAAATGGCTGAGCTCTTTTAATGTTGTGATTAAATTTTTGAAAGATAATTCTTTATTTCCTGGTGTTCATTAGAAGTTCTTTTATAACTCTCTTTGTACAGTTTTCTTCTCCCCCCCCATCTTTTTTGATATGAATATTGTGATCTTTCCTGCTGTTTTAAGGTGCAGTGAAATGAAAAATAATAAATATTTTATGTATTTGTAAACACTTTTTTATTAAATCACTATCTTAAACATTTAATTCTGTTATAAAAGAGGAAAGATTTTTTTTTTCCTTTTCTTTACATTTATAACTTTCTAATAGAGTTACTGAGTTGTAGGAACCTTAATATTAATTTGTTTTTTTCTTTCTTTAGACAAAATAATTTCACAGCTGTGGTACCTTTTGTTATTTTTTACTTATAGTTCTTGAGCAATCGGAATTTTCTGGAGGGGGGAGTGATTTTTTTAGTTTAGCATGGGGTCTTTTAAGAGGTTGTATTTTTTTCTGTTACTGGACAAGCCATTTAATAATTATGGCTTACTGATCTTTAATTTATTAGATGACTGCATGAAACCTTCAAAATTTTATTTTGGAATATTTTGGGATTAAACCATTTGGTTAAATGTTGTAAGGTTTTTTCACATATTAGAAAGTTTCACCCCGAGATTGTCTTCATGTAAGAAACTCATCTTTGCACACCTGATACCTCACATTTTTTTTGAAATTTTGGATGTGAAAGCTATTTCATTCTGCATTCTTGGCTAAGTCGAGGAGAGTCTCAACTCTGATCGATCAATCAGTGCTGTTAATTAAGTATAAGATTATCACTGACACTAATGGCCATTTTTAAATCTTGTCAGGTGAACTTTTGAACAAACCTTGTATTTTTGTGAACATCTATGGATCCAATATTGATGACCCTCATTTTTTTGAAAACCTTTTTTCTCTTCTACCTGACTGAAATGTGCATTCTGTGATAATAGCTGGTGACTTGAATTGATGGATGGACCCTGTCTTTGACCATCCTTCTTCTAGAATTGTTAACTTAAATAAGCTTGTTATACACATAAATTCCTTTATGTTACAATCTGGTGTTATAGATTTATGGAGATTTCTCCATCTTACTGACAAGAAATTAAGCAATGGTGATTTAATACTTCATTATCAGACCCCAATTTTTGGAAATTTATGAAAGATCAAATTACTTTTATTCAGTAAAAAATCTACTTCAGGTGTATCCTTTTTAATAGTATGGGATGCTTTTAAAACTTTCATTTATAACCAATGTTAAAAAGAAAGGTAATTCTGAGAAAGATGGCTTGGTTAATCAAATTAAAAATATTTAATCAATAATATGCCTTAATCATATTTGAGAGGTAAAATTATAAGCTTTACTTCTAAAATCAAGAAGGAGTATATGGAAGAGGTAGAATTATTAGAACAAGAAATAACGGTTTTGGAAAAAGATCTTCAAAAGAGAAGCTCTAAGGATAAATGTAGGGAACTAATTAAAAAAAATTACAAATTTATAGAAAAGTAAAGGCCATTATGAGAACTAAATAGAGGTATTATGAGTTTGGTGAACAATCACATAACATACTTGCATGGCAATTGAAAGTGCAACAGGTATCAAGAATGTTTAATCTAATTAAAAATGATTTTAATGTCATCAGTTACAAACTTCAAATAAATGAATCTTTTAAGAAATTTTATTCTAAATTATATAGGTCAGAGTCTTTAAAATATGAAAATAAAATAGATAAATATTTTCTCGGATATATTTACCTAGATTGAGTTAACATAATTAAGTGATAATTTTACACAACTAGAAGTGAATGAGGCAATCAGTTCAATACAAAGTAATAAAGCACCAGGAGAAGATGATTTTCTACCTGAATTCTATTCTTTATTTAAAGATTAATTGATTCCTATCTTTATGGAAATGCTTGATCAAGCATCAACATCACATATTCTTTCAACAGCAATAATTAATGTGATACAAAAAAAAGATAGAGACCCTTTAAAACTTCAGCATATAGATCTATTTCATTATTGAATGCAGATTATAAAAAAGTTTTGCTAAGATACTGGTGAATAGGATTGCAAAATTATTACCTGAATTAATAAATATGGATCAGGCAGGCTTTGTGAAAAAGAAAAAAAATCAGCAGGCAAGATTGCTTAGTATTATATATTTAGCACACAAAAATAAAAGATCTAAGGGCTGCTGTGTTTTTAGATGCAGAAAAAAAGCCTTTGACAGATTGGAATAGGATTTTTGGTTTAAGGTCTTGGACAAATTTGGGTTTGGTCAAACTTCTATAAATTGGATTAAATATTTAGGTATTCAAGTAGATAACAATCTAAAGAAATTATATAAATTGAATTATTTGCCATTTCTCAAAAAGGTGGAAGATTTTAAAAAAGTAGTTTACTTTACCTATAATGTTAGTTGGAAGGGTTAATTGTATTAAGATGAATATATTCCCAAGACTTCAGTATCTCTTTCAAACCTTACCTATATCGCCACAAGCTTTTGTTCCAAGGATTAAATAAACATGTAAGGACATTTCTTTGGAAAGGTAAAATGTCAAGAGTTTAATTATAAATATTAATATGGAAATATGAATTGGGAGACGTCAGCTTCCTAACTTTAAGAATTATTACCAAGTGGCTCAAATGAGATTCCTTACTTCTATTTTTGAAGGAGTAAAAAAAAATCAGTATGGGTTAAAATAGAATTGGATAAAATAGGAGAGAGATTAGCAGAGGTATTTATATATAAATGGGACTCCAATTTGTTGAAACACTTGATTATTGTTTGGAATAAGATTAATAACAAAATCAGAACAAAAGAAACTGTAATTGCTCACGATGCTGTTGATTCAAAATTATCTTGTACCTTTTTCAAAGGACAATCAATTTTTAATATTTGGTTTAGTAAAGGTATTAAAATATTGAAGATTGATATGAACAAGGCCAATTTATGTAATTTGAGCAAATGAGGAATAAATATAGAATACCTGGTAATATTATTTTTTGTTATTTTCAGATGAGACAATATTTAAAGGAAAAGATAGGTCCAGAGATAGAGTAACCAGTTTATAGTGAGGTGGAAACTCTTATTAGGGGAGGAAATATGAATAAATTTTCTTCTGCACTCTATCTTTTATTGCAAACAGGATTTATTAAACAAGGGGTGCATAAATTTGGACAGAAATGGGAGTTAGATATGAATATTACAATTGATCAACAAAGATGGTCAGATTGCTCTCAAGATCATATGACAAATACTATTAATGTAAGATATATAATATATAAATAAAACCATATAAAAATTACAGTACAGAAACAGGCCATCTTTGCCCCTCTAGTCTGCACCGATTTAAGTGAACTCCACTTTTTAAGTGAGTCCCACCTACCAGCTCCTTGTCCATAACCTTCCAATACCCTCACATCCATGCACTCATCCAACCTTCTCTTAAAGGACAAAATTAACCCTGTTGCAACTACCTCTTCCGGAAGATCATTCCATTCACCCACCATACTCTGAGTGAAGAAGCTTCCTCTAATGTTACTTCTAAAGTTCTGCCCACTTACCCTAAACTTATGACCCCTCATTCCAATCTCACCTACCCTCAAGGGGAGGAGACTTTTCACATCTATTCTGTCTATCCCCCTTATAATTTTAAATACCTCTATCAAATCCCCCTCAACCTTCTACACTCCAGTGAATAAAGACCCAGTCTACTCAATCTTTCTTTGTATTCTAGATATTGCAATCCTGGCAACATTTTAGTAAATCTTCTCTGCCCCCTCTCTATCTTATTGATATCCTTCCTATAATTTGGGGACGAGAACTGCATACAGTATTCCAAATTTGGTTTCACCAATGCCTTAAACAGTCTCAACATCACCTCCCAGTTCCTATATTCTATGCTTTGATTTATAAAGGCCAGCATACCAAAAGTTTTCTTTACCACCCTATCTACATGAGAATCCACTTTCAAAGAATGATGAACCATTATTCCAAGATCTCTCTGTTCTCTGTATTCCTCAATGCCCTCCCCTTCACTGTATATATCCTGTTTTGATTATTCTTCCCAAAATGAAGCACTTCATACATATCTACATTAAACTCCATCTGCCACCTTTCAGCCCACTCTTCAAAGCAGTTCAAATCCTTCTGCAGTCCCCGAAAACCATCTTCACTATTCACAACTCCCCATATTTTTGTATTGTCCACATATTTACTAATCCAATTTACCACTCCATCATCCAAATCATTAATGTAAATGATGAACAACAAGGAACCCAACACTGATCCCTGAGGTACATGACTCATCACTGGCCTCCATCCTGACAGATGGCTATCTACCATGACTCACTGGCACCAATCTTCTAGACACCACTGAACTCATCTTACTATCTCAACATTAATCCCTCGTGCCTGAACCTTCCTCATTATCCTTCTATATGGAACCTTATAGAAGGCCTTACTGAAATCCATATACACTACATCTATTGCTCTAACCTCATCAACCTTCCTAGTCACTTCCTCAAAAAATTCAACAAGATTTGTTAAACATGACCTTCCCCCTCACAAACCTATGTTGGGTGGCCCTGATCAGTCCCTGCCCCTCTAGATACTTAAACATATTATCTCTAAGAATACTTTCCATTAGTTTAGCAACCATTCATTTAATATAAATTTTTACATCATTTATATGTGACACCATAAAAATTGAATAGAATGAAATCAGATTTATCAGATCAATGCTTCGGATGTAGTGAAGAAACAGGTACTTTCTTGTATTCAACTTGGTCATGCCCCAAGATAAGATCATTTTTTTGGGTGGATTAGGAAACATTTTAGAACAAGTTATATGCCACTAAACCCAGATTTTTACCTGTTGGGGAATATAGAAGGAACAAGACATAAATTGAAATGATCAACATATCACATTAATTATGCATTAGCAGTAGCAAGGAAATGTAATACAGTGACTTGGAAATCAGATTCACATTTAGATATGGGAAGATAGAATGCAAAAATTCAAAGCTGTATCCATTTAGAGAAAATTACATATAATTTTAGAAATAAATATGCTATATTTTTGTGAATTTGGAGCCCTTACATGAAAATTTTAAGTATAAATACATAGAAACGTTCTTCCAGTCGCTTAAGACCATATATATATATATATATTTACATATGTATCTCTATAGATATTTGGGGGGTGAGGGGTTGAGAAAGAAGGGAAGGGGAGGGGTCATAACCATCATGTAATGAGTTTTTCTTAAATTTAAACATTTATTGTTTTGTATAATTGTTTATTAATTGCATGTATGAAATTTTTTTTAATGAAATATTTTTTTAAATACCTTAACTCTGAAACCTGAGCTTTTTAAAAAGAGGATTGAAATTAAAACTAGACAGGACTTACTTCTTGCCTACCCTATAAAAACTAAACTCTTAACAAGTAAATCTGAATTCTTTTTTTCATGGAGATAAGGCAGGGAAACTATTAGCTAGTCAAGTTAAAAGTTATATAGCTAAACAACTTGTAACAGGGATCTGTAAGTCTGACAGCAAGATTATAAATGATCATGCAGAAATAAACAAGACTTCTTCCCAGTTTTATTTTAACCTATGCGGTTCTGATTTGGTTAATGATCAAACTTCTATGATGCAGTTCTTGGATAGATTCAATATTTCCACTCTTTCTTCAGAGAAGCAACTAAAGCTGGAACACCCTATCTCTGCAAGGGAGATTGTTGCAGTTACTAATTCTTTGCAGTCCGGCAAAGTTGCCGTTCCAGGTGTCTTCTGTTCAGAATTTTATAAAATATTTTCCCAACTATTGGTACCTCAATTGAATTTCATTTTATCTCAATCTTTAGGAAGTTGGAAGCTACCAGAAACTTTCTTATGATGCCTCAATTTCTTGAATATCTAAAAAGAATAAGGATCCATTAAACTGTTCCTCTTCTAGACCAATTTCCCTTTTAAATGTGGACATTAAGATATTATCTAAAATTTTAGTCACCAGGTGAGAAACTAATTATACCTCTTATTATCTCTGAAGACCGAATCAGGTTTATTAAAGGCCGTCATTCTCAATTTAATGTTCGCTGTTTGTTAGATTTTCTCTATTCCCCTGCAGTTGCATCTTCTAAATGTATAATTTCCTTTGATGCAGAAAAATTATTCACCAGGGTGGAATGGGAATATCTATTTACTGTTAGGAAAATTTAATTTTGATCCCCAATTTGTCAACTGGATAAAATTGATATATTCATCACCTACAGCTTCAGTCTTCTTCTAACGAAATTAAATCCAAACCTTTTAAATTGTATCATGGAACTAGACAAAGTTGCCCTTTACACCCTTTGATATTTCACCTGGTGTTTGCACCTTTAACCATGGCCTTTTGACATTCAGGTGAAATTGCTGGAATGACCAGAGCTGGAGGTGTCAATAAAGTATCTCTTTACGCAGATGACCTTTTGTTGCGTTTCGAATCTGGAGCAACCAATTTCCTCTATTCTTCCTCTTCTTTCACAATTTGGTCCATTTTAAGGATACCAATTAAATTTACAGAGAAGTGAGATGTTTGTGCTGGACTCTTCTAACTCTTTAGATTCCTCTGTTCCTTTCAAAATAGTCAATCATCAATTTAATTATCTGGTTATTACTATCACTAGGAAATATAATAACCTGTTTAAGGAAATTTTATTTACCCTACTGAGTCATTTTAAGAAGTCCTTTACTCAGTGTCCTTGCTTTCCTTAATTACACATGTTAATATTATTAAAATGTATATCTTGCCGAAATTTTTATAGATTTTTCAGGCTTTACTAATTTTTGTTCCTAAACCCTTTTTTGATTCTTTGGACTCTCTCTGCTTTTTCTTTATATGGAATAATAAGCATTCCTGTCTTTTTAAAAAAAACCCTTCTTCAAAATATTAAGAAAAATGGAGACTTGGCATTACCTAATTTGAGATTTTACTACGGGGCAACTAACAGCAGATACATTATTTTTTGGATTCATCATAAGATTCTTTCAGGTGCTTCAGGTTGGATTAATTTAGAAATTGAATCTACTTAAAAGCTCTCCCTATTTCAATACTTGGAACTCCTTTACCTTTCTCTGCTTCTAGATTATCAGATAATCGTGTTGTCAATCATACATTGAGAATTTTGTTTCAATTCAGAAAACATTTTGGATACCATAGATTCTTCTTAGTTAATTATTCCTCCCTCAGTCAAGATATTATTTTTTATCAATGGTCTAACTTGGATATCCAATTTTTCTTGAACCTTCTTATCGACCATAATCTGGCCACTTTCGAAAAGCTGTCTGCTAATTTTAATATACCCAGTTACCATTTTTTTCATTATTTACAGGTTAGGAATTATTTGAACCCTTTATCTTTGAGACTTCCTCAGGACTTGGAGTTTAATGTTATAGGGAAAATATATAATTTTCAACCAGACCATAAATGGCTGTTGTCTGCCCTGTATGAACTACTTTGGCCATCTAAAGATAATTCCCTGAATGGAAGTAAAAAAACTATGGGAACAAGATTTCCAAGAAATATTTTTTGAGGCTACATAGGATTCTATTCTGAGACATATTAATTTATCTTCTCTCTATGCCAGACATTCACTATTGCAGTTTAAAGTCGTACAACATAGCCACTGTTCCAAAACCAATTGGCTAAATTCTATCCTACCCTCTAATTGTGATGAATGTAAAACTGAAGATGGTTCATTGTATCATACATTTTGGATATGCCTTTCTTTTCTCAGTTATTGAGAAGGTGTATTTCATACATAATCTTTGTGGATTCCAGGCCCGCAGGGTGCTCGCACGATATGACTGACTTCAACTACAGTTGTGGTTGGACCATTCTTTATTCTGCAGATTGGGTCACTTTTACTCACTGCTACTACTGAAATGCCATGCAGGAGTCAGTGATAAAAGTTCCCCTGGACAGCTACAATACATTCTCTTTTATCCTGATCCATAGCATACTGCATAATATTACACTCATCATAAAAGGCCACAGCTTATCAATATCCAATAGTTAGTCCTAATCAGTGCACGTACACATTAACAGATGCTCTATTGTTCTTCCAGATGCTGCCGCAACCTTAACTGCTTTCAGGCACATCTTGTTCAATACATGGCTGACTTTTGCTGATTTATTCTTCCAGCTGTTTCACCGCCATGTTGCAAAGCCTGACCAAACTACACTTACACTAGCCCCTACCTACAGTTTACACCACTTCCTCATCTTTAGTTCTTATATTAATTTGGCTCCATCGCCTGGTATTGCCATGTTTGGAATATGTGGGAACAATGATTTGATATTGAATTCTTCGCAATCCCACGTAGTTGCTTGTGATGGTATGGATACTATCATCAATGTATATATTTGTATATATATTTACATATAGTAGTAGTGATTGGCTGAGATCGTAGCCACGCCCACTGGTAGGTCTTAAAGGGCTGCTCCTAACCAGACCCAGGTCAGTCTGGTCTGGTCAACCTCGATGTACTACGCTCCAGTCTTTTGCCGTATCAATAAGTCTTTGGGTCATTCGACGCGCTGCATAGCTTGTTCCTCCCTGATTGCCAGAAGGACCGTACTAATGAAATGGAAAGATCCTGTCCCTCCCACTCACACTAAATGGCTGTCTGATATGATGGCTTGTTTGTCTTTATTAAAAGAAAATAGATGCTCCACTACTGTAATGAATGTAAACTTTATTTCTTTATGGGGTTCTTTTCTTAATTATTTCTCAAATTTGTAATTTTATCTAATTTTTTATTACTGACTTCATTATTTATTTTACTTTTCATTATCACATAGTGGACTATGTATTTTGCCAACAGCCTCTGTAGGTAGGGGGTCAATTTTGTAGAATAAAATAGCAAGTTCTTTTTTTCTTTATGCATGTCTTTTTTTTAAATGTAGGTTTTGTCATTACTGTATATAGTATCATATAAATTTGATTATTGTTCTATTCATGTTTATTTACCTATGTAACATTTGCAAAATGAGATTAATAAAAATATTGAAAAAGAATACCTTCATCCACATCAATAATTAACCAGATCTTGATTTACATAACAATGACATTTGAAGGTTCACATGCAAATGTCTGAATAATTTATTTTCACATTTACAGATTTTTGCTGTTGAACATTTTGTTCTAGTCACAGAACAGAAAAAAACAAATAAGTTGCACCAGCGATATTATAAGAAAATATATTATTAATATTATTATGCACATGGGATCTGTGGTTTTTGGCTTAATACTAGATAAAATCAGTATGATTTACATCATTTTAAAATTATTAATACATTTTGTGTGCCACTTTTCAAAGTATTTTGTTTGTAGATATGTGACTGAAAGTAAATATGAATTCTGAGATTTACTAATAAAAAATTCGCATGAAATCATTAAATGTTAACATTCAGTTGAAGGATCATTTGTTTGCAACATGTTCATTCTGTTAAAAACAGAACGCAACAGGAATTTCAACAGATTCCTGAACTGTTTGTGAAAACATAGAACATAAAACCCTACTACATTTCAGCCCTCGACATTGTGCCAACCCATATATTCTTTTTATACTCCCTACCTCATAACCCTCTATTTTACTTCCATCCATGTGCCTGTCTAAGAATCTCTTAAATGTCTGTGATGTTTCAGCTTCCACCACCATCCCTGGGAATGCATTCCAGGCACCCAGAGCTCACTGGGTAAAAAACCTACCCCTGATGTCTCCCCTAAACTTGCTTCCCTTCACTTTGTAGAGATGTCCTCTGGTGTTTGCTATTCCTCCCCTTGGGAAAAAGGTGCTGGCTGTCCACCGTATCTATGCCTCTCATAATCTTCATTATGTCTCCTCTCAACCTTTTACACTCCAATGAAAAAAGTCCCAGCTCTGCTAAACTTGCCTCATAACATTTATTTTCCAATCCAGGCAACCTTCTAGTAAATCTCCTCTGCACCCTCGCCATAGTTTCCGCATCCTTCTGATAACGAGGTGACCAGAACTGAACACAATACCCACGAGAGTGTGGTCTCACCAGAAGTTGGTAGAGTTGCAACATGACCTCTCTACTGCTGAATTCAATCCCCTATTAATGAAGCCCAGCATCCTATAGGCCAGGGGTGGGCCATCTTTAACCATGCATGGGGTGGGTGGTGTGTCAGTGGTTGAAGGACAGGTCACACTGATGGTACCATAAATGAAATCAATAAACAATTAGTGAGTAAATAAATGAATAAAATTAATGTGATGATGCATTTCAGGTCAGGAAAGGCATCTTCCAATCTAGAAATGCACCAAATATCATGTTTGTCATCAAAATAACACAATAAAGAAAACATAAAAGTCAAAAAGAAGAAAAATTATCACAATGAAAACAAAATTACTAATCCCAAAACAGACAGCAGTGAGCGAGGGAGAATGTCACAGTGGAGAGGGGAAATATCACATAATGAGAGGGTAAACCTCATACAAAGAGAAGGAGCTCTCACATAGAGAGAGGATGAGTCACACATAGAGAGGAGATGACAGAGAGAGAGAGAGAGAGAGAGAGAGGAATTCACACAGTGTTGGTCCCATTGGAAGATCTCGACGATTTCTTTGCAGAGCAGCACTTTCATCTGTCTGAATGGTGTATGATCATGGTTGGACTTCACTAAGGACAGGTCCCTTTTTAGTCCACAAGTTTGTTTTGTCTTTCAGCCTTACTTGGTCACCAGTCTAGAGTTCCTGTAAGATTTTTGTTCCTCTGTCAAAGTAATACTTTTGCTTTTCTTTCTGTTGTTCTTTGAACTTCTTCACTTTCTCCCCCTCTTTTGTTTTTGGGAGGTACTGCTGAATGGGTAGGTTTGATCAGGTTTGATCTTAGCCTACATCACATAAGGAGTTGTGCTGGTGACATACCACACTTGTGCGGCATTGTGCAGTATACTAGCATGCTCTGGTAGAAGTTTGTTCCACTGTCTTTTGCCTTGTTCAATAGTCTTTTCAATGACTGTACTGTTTATTTCCACTAGACCATTGGACTGTGGAAAATTAGGAATTGACGTGATGTGTTCAAAGTCCCACTCTTTGGCAAACTGTCAGAACTTTATATTGCAAAAGTGGGGTCCATTATCTGTGAATACCTCGCTTGCCACAACATGTCTAGGGAATATGGTTTTCATACCTGTTATTACAGCATCTGCAGTGGTGATGTTCAGTTTACATACCTCTGGATCCAGGGCATAATAGTCTGAGGCTACAAGATTATCTTTCCCTTGACATTCAAATAGGTCAGGGCCTACCTTTTGGTAATGTCTGTATGATGCTGAGTGTGGATTTAGTGGTCATTATCTGTGAAGACCTCACTTGCCACGCCATGTCTGGAGAATATACCTGTTATTACAATGTCTGCTTTGGTGGTGTTCAGTTTACACATATCTGGATACAGGGAGAAATAGTCTGTGACTACAAGATAGTCCTTCCCTTGACATTCGAATAGGTCAGCGCCTACTTTCTGATAAGGTCTGTGTGGTGCTGAGTGTGGCTTTAGTAATTCTGCAAGATTGCTTGCTTGATATTTCTGACATATTGTACAGTTTAACACTTTATTTGTATCATCATTGCTGATTCTTGGCCAGTACATCATCTCATGTGCTCTTTTCTTACACTTTTCAGTTCCGAGATATCCTCCATGGATCCTTTTTAACATCTCTTTTCTCATACTCTTTGGGATAAGGATTTTGCTTCCTTTGTAGATGATGTCTTCAACCACTGATCATTCCATCCTGCAGTTCCAGTACTCTGAAACATTAGACGATGTTTCATGTTGAGCCATCCATTCTAGATGTTTTTTCTCAGTTGTCTCAGTGTTTCATCTTTGTTTGTCTCTGATTTTATGAGCTCCATTTTTGCATTTGATATGGGCAGTGCACTTGTAATCATGTCCACAAAGTCATTCACATCTTCATCCATTTTGGTATTTGTGGGCTCTCTCGTGTCAACAGCTCTAGGCATTGTGTCTACTGTGTATAGTAGCTTACTTGGAGTGTACACAGTACAGTGTATAGCATTGCAACCTAATCATCATTCTTTGTATTCTAAGTGGGCATTAATTTAATGGCTCTTAGAACAATGCAATCAAGGGCTTATGATCAGTTTCTACACTAATAGCCTGTCCTGACACAAACGGATGAAATCTTTCACAGGCGAATGTGATGTTGAACAGCTCCTTTTCAATTTGAGTGTATCATGTCTCCGCATCTGTCATTGAGTGTGATGCATACGCAGTGGGTTGTCAGTCATCATATTTTTGCATAAGAACTGCACCGAGCCCACTATATGATGTGTCTGATGATATCTTGATGGGTCTCGCTGGGTCGTAAAACCTCAGAACTGGTTCCTTTGTGAGCAGTTTCTTTAGTTCACTCCATGACTTTTCGTGCTCATGATTCCACTCCCATTCAATGTTCTTTTCTGTTTGTCTTCTCAATGGAGCCGTCTTTTCTGAGAGGTTGGATATGAATTTACCCATATAGTTGACCATTCCATTAAACCTCTGTATGTCTTTTTTTCCATTGTGGCCTTGGCAAATTCACAATGGTGGACACCTTTCTGGGATCTGGTCTGATGCTCTCACTGCCAATAATATCTCCTACAAATGTGAGTTCTATCACCCCAAGCTGGCATTTATTTCTATTCAGCTTCAAGTTTGCTTTCCTTTTTTCTTCCAGAACTTTCCTTAGTCTTTCATCATGCTCCATTCTTGTGGTTCCCATACTGTGATGTCATCCATTGAGGTATCAACTCTGTCCAGGTGCTCATTGACTACATAGATAGTTTTGTGATACACTTCAGGAGCTAAGACAATTCTGAATGGTGACCTTAGGAATCTGTATCTGCCAAATGGACTATTGAATGGGCACAGTCTTGAACTTGCTTTATCCAATTTCAACTGCCAAAATCCTGATGATGCATCTAACTTGCTGAAAAACTTTGTATTTGCAAATTATGACATGATTTCTTCAAACATTGGAAGCTTAAAGTGTTCTCTTTATTTCTCTGAGTTGATCTCTTGGATCTAAGCAAATTCTAAGCTTTCCATTATTTTTGACACCCACTCTGTTGGCTCATCTACCTTTTGAATCATGTTCAGGTTTTCCATCCTGTCCAACTCTGCTTTTAGTTGATTTTGAAGCTCAAATGGAACTTTCTGCATGGCTGTATTATCAGTGGCACACGTTTATCCACTCTGATGTGTGATCTCCTGGAAGCCAGCCTAGACCCTGAAAATCATAGACTGTCTCTCCTCCGCTTTCCAAAACGAGGACTCTTTTTACCAGGTTCAGTTTCTCACAAGTTGTTAATCCTAGTATGGCTTGTACATCCTTTAGTACCACAATGAATGGTAGCATGTACTCTTTGTCCTTGTGTTTCACTTTGACCATGCATTCTCCTTGGACTGGTATATTGGTATCTGAATATCCTTCACTTTTTGTTCCATACATCTTTGGTCTAGGTCTAATCTTCTTAAAATCAGTCTCTGATATTACATTAATTTGTGCTCCAGTATCCAATTTAACTGAAATATATATGTCATTTACTTTTAACCTCAACATTCAGTCTCTGTTTTCTTTCTTGTTTTCAGTCACAACATCTACATAGAATTCCTTTATCTTCCTTTCTTCTACTGCATAAACTTTGCTTTGTTGCATTTGCTTCCTACAGGAACGGGCATAATGGTTGCTTTTGTTTCACATGTAGCATGTTTTACCATATACTGGACACTGTTTTGGTAGGTGTTGTGTACCATATCAACGACATGGCTTTTGATTGTCCCTTTCATTTTTGTTCACTGCGTACGCCTCTCTTTCCACTTTGGCTCATATTTTGTTAAACCATTTGTCTGCTTTTGCTCACTGCATCCATGTTGCAGCTAGTTTCACTGAACAGCTCTTTTGCCTGTGTTTTTACAGTTTCTGCAACTCTACAGAGTGCTCTGCCGTTTTCCAGGTCAAGATTATGCTCTCTTAGAAGTTTTTCCCTTAGACTATTATCTGGAATACCACAAACAAGTCTGTCTTTTATCAGTGAGTCAGTCAGTCCACCAAGTTCAAATGTTTTGCTTCTGTTTCTCGATTCAGTCACATACTGATTAATACTTTGTTCTGTTTTCTGTACACATGTGATAAATCTGTGATTCTCAAGTGTCACATTACGTTTAGGTATGCAGGATGCCTCATACTGTTCCATTATATTTTCCAGTTTCATTTTGACTCCTCCAACAGCAAATGTGGTTATTATACACCTCCAGGGCTTCATCACCCATGACATGTAAGAAAACTCAAGCTTTAATTTTATCACTTGTTTCCTCAGCTTTGACTGCCACTAAATACAATCCAAAATGTTGTTTAAATCTGTTCCAATTGTCACCCACATTACCTGTCAGCTGAAGATTTGCTGGTTTATTTAATCCTTCCATTTTCAACTCTTATCTTCTCTTCACTGATCACTTGCTAACTTTAGATCTTTCTTTTAAAGTATGTCCTTTAATTTCCTTCATCCCACTTTTGACCCCATGTTTCATCTTGTATGGATGAACTCACTCATGGATGTGTGAGTTCTTAGACAACACATGGATGAAGGAAAATGTTCTTTACTTTTAAGTTGCTGTAAACAGCACCATGAAGCATGTCATGAGGCTGCATGACTCTATTACAGATCTTACATGCTGTCTCTTGCTCTGTGTCAACCCCCTGGTGGCAGCCAAGTCTAATCAAACAGTAAGGCACTGCTTGTTGCACTGGAACCATAATGACCATCATTTGAGTCTAGAAGAAGTTCATCAGGTTGATTGCAGAAATGAGGGAGTTAACTTATGAGGAAAGATTGAGTAGCATGGGACCTAATTCATTGAATGAGGTGTATAATCTAGACATCATGAAATTATGAAAGGAATAGACAAGAAGATAAGATAGAAGCAGAGAGGGTGTTCCACTGGTAGATGAGACTAGAACTATGGGATATAGTCTCAAGAATTGGGAGCAAAGACTGAAAACAGAAATGAAGGGAAACTGCTTCTCCTGAAGAATAATGAATCTGTGGAATTTTCTGCCTAAGGAAGCAGTAAAGGTGAAGGTTAAAGGGTTCTTTTTATTGCACAATAATACTTAAAAATGTAATATAAATGATATGTTTCAACTTTTTTTCTGCTGTAAGGCAGAGTCACAATGAGCATTGTTCAGCACCCTCTAACAATAGGAGAAAGAGAACCAAAAGAGAGTCCTTTCAGAGCCACTGAATGTCAGGAGATAGCCTCCACCCTCTGCAGCTTCACAGAAGTTGGTTCAATCCATCAGCAATCCATGCTCTGGATCCTAACCTCCATCACAATCAGAAAGCCTTCAGTGTTTGAGGCTCCTTTGGGAGCCCTTGCCCTCAGCAGCCTCTGATTTTATTTAAGATACGGGTATACGGTGAATAGAATTTTGAATAGTGGTGGGGGGGGGGGGGATGGAATGGAAAAAGAGTGGGAATATGGAGATAAGAGCACAGCTCTATCAGTCATATCAAAATAGCAGGAGCAAGCCCAATGGACCAGATGGCCTACTCCTGCTCCTATTTCTTATGTCCTTATGTACTCCGCTTTCTTGGATGCTATTTCCATTGGCATAATAATTCTTAACCCAAGTTGAGTGTCAGGTTTTATGGGCCCCAACTGTTTTTTTACTGAATTTACCTACCAGTTAACATGCAAGCCTATCATTTTGCCATATGTTTTTGGATCAGTAATCATTGGACAGTTTTATTTCCTTCTTCTTCAGCAACATTTTTTTTTCAGATGCGCATTAAGGCATGGTGTACGTCAATGAAAAGAAGAAGCAGGTTATTTACAAGGCAGAACACTTTACCTATATGTCAAGTGATCAACCTTGTGTTACAGACTGTTCCAATAGTATTGTATTATAATGGAACAGGAAAACCATTTGTCAAATAGAATCACACTTTGTTCACACAGATAAATACGCAAAGAACTTCATATCTGTGCATCAAATTATCCTAGGAAATGTTCAATTTCAAGACTTAATTCTTTCAAAAGCATTTTACCCAAGTGAATGGGAATTTTAATGCTATGAATTTTAACTGTTCAGCAGCATAATGGGTTAAACAATACTCTATTCAAATTAAAAGTTCTCAAACCTAATGGTCAATAAACTGATCAGAATTTTACATAATCCTATTAATCCTGCAGTGAAACAGGAAACCAATACCTAAGCAAAGAAGAACTTCCCTTCAAACCATCGGCAAGAAAATTTTGCAAAAAAAAATAAAAAGATAATAGGGAAAGTTGTCACATTAGGTTAAAAGCCATTCTTGCCCTCCAGCTTTGCAATCACAAACCATTCCATGCCCCTCTCTCTGTATTCTCCAATCTGCAAGTTGAATCCATACACTGTAATAAGGCCCTTGATTCTGGGCATATGGAAAATTTCATCATCCATGTTCTGGTCCATCCATGCCAAAACAATGGCTAAGAAAGACCGCCAGAAGCCTAAGGAAATTTGGCATTCCTGACAAAGGGCACAGGCCTGAAACATTGATTGCCTTTCTTCCTATCTATGCTCCAGACTTGCTGACTTTTTCCATCACTTATGTGTATTGAACTCGACTCAAGCATCTGCAGATGTTCTTGTTTAACTACTCCTTTAGTTCACGTACTTCAATTCCATCCGAATGTTCGGCTGATTTACCTGCCAGACCAAATGATGCTTCTGAATTCAAATTAAAGTGAACATTGGAGAGCTTTGTTAAAGTGGAATCAGGGTTAGGTGTATACTGAACTTTATCAATCACTTCATCAGCTGCCTGACAAACTGAAACAACCAGAAAAAAGTAAATGTTTCTCTTCCCAGCAGAATCACATATCCAGTAATAATTGATCATTCATTTAGATATCGCTGAGGACAAATCAACGCCTATGATTGTAAACTAGCCGAGACCTTTCAAGCACCAGATATATGTAAATATTTAGATCACACTGAAAGGTGCTGTATTAATACCAGTCAATTTATCAGTCATAAGAGAGCTCTGTGAAATTAATTTAGCCTACATCGATCGAAGCTCCTAAAGGTCAGAAGCTCAGAGCAAAATACTGACCATAATTCCGTAATGATTCAGTAACTTCATTCAGAAAGGTCATGAGAGTGATTAGCTGGGAACTGAAAATGTCACATTTGTACAGAGTGAAGGTTTTATTTTGCATTTCTCCTATTTCCCAACTAATCGCAGAATGCCAGGGAGTTTACACCAAAAGCAAAGGAAATAAATATTCTTTTCATGGAACTTGTCACTTGTTTTTTTTTCTGAATAGTAAAAGTATTCAAAGATCAAAAAAATTATAAAGTTGATTTAAACCAGACCCACGAGGCAGATTGGCAATAAGATCCCATAAATTACATACACTTCCGTTTCCCATTTCTTTTCTCTTTATATCAAATCTTTAACCTTTGAGTGGCTCTTCAACTTATCCTCGATAATGTAGAAGAGGAGACTAACACCTTCACTCTGTCTGCAATGGTTATCCTGGGCTCCTAGTTACATATCCATTTGAATTCTTCTCAGTTCCACACTGACAATCTAGGCCAGAGGTGGCCAAACCGCAGCTTGTATGCCACAGGCAGACCTTTGGCATATCATGTGCGGCTCGCTGAAATTCTCTGTATGCTATAGGACAATACTTGAAATTTTAAATTTTCATCTTAAAATTGGATCATCCTTTACAAAGGGTCAAAAATTCTTACCTTGATGAAAAAGTTGCAACATTGTGGCCATCTTCCTGCAGGCTCCGATGCAATCTGGCGCATGGTCTTTTAGCTATTTGCACGGGGTCTGTCTACCTGGTTTGACTACTGTCAACTCTGAACAGGCTTTAAATGCCCTGTTACGGTGGTTAATTTTAAAATATCCAACTAAAATTTAAACCTTTAAATGATCATTTGTTTATTAAAATATTCTGATTTGCTTTTAATAACATCCACTGGTCAGTGGTAAGTGCCAGGTTTGGGGTTCATCTTGTACAAAAGGTATCGCTCAAAACCAACATTTTAGGTGGAAATTCCGGGGTTGTCCTATACATGAGCTGTGCTATACTACCAACATATACGGTATGAGGTGCTGCTCACAATTGTAGTTTTAGTGGCCATGGTTTGTGATCACATGATTGTCGAGGGTCTCAAACATCTGAAGTTTATCGTATGTGGCTCTTACATTAAGCATGTTTGCCACCCCTGGTCTTTTCCATTACTAAAGGGAGGCCAGTCATAAATTGGGTACAAAAACAACTCAAATTCCACTTGAGCAGTTTACTGCCCAGTGATATGGACATTCAATTTTCCAATTTCAGGTAGACCACACCTCTGTTCTTCTCCTCCCTCAAACACTTACCTGTCCTTTTGGTTTCTTCTTCCTTTTGTTCACTTCTTCCATCCCTTCCTTCACCTGATTCCACCTAATCACTTTGCAGCCTCTATCTTACCACCACCAACCACCCCAATCTACCCCCCCCCTCCTTCCCATACCCAAACCCAGTAATGGTAAATACCAATGAACTTCTCTCTCTGCCCTAATGCAGGGTCTCAACCTGAGATGGCAACTTACAACCTACAGCAATGCTGCTTGAACCGGTGAGCTCTTCCATGCTCTGTTTCTCATTCTTTCATTTTGTTGTGTCCCCTTTCACTTCTCTGATCTGATCATCTACTCTCAGTATTGTCTCCCATTTAATATTCTCCAATTCTTTTCCTCTCCTGCTACTCCCCAAGATTTGACTCACTCTTTTGTAAGTTACAGCTTACCTCAGTACCTTCTCTATTAGACCTTTTGAGATATTCAGCATTGCTTTCTTATTGGCATGAAATACCCCATCAACCTAGTCACTTACTGTCCCACACAGCATGCCTACTGTGGTTACTGATTCTGTGTCCTCTATCCCAACCATTCATTGTTCCTTTTAGCTGTACTGTGAACTCTGACAACAATGTTCTGCTCACGTCAAGCCAGTATATCAAAAACCTTAGGAGTAATATCTCCAAAGTACCTGATATGTGACAAGTACATTCGCATGACAGTCAAGGGAGTGCACCAAGGCCTCTACTTTCTTGGAGGGCAATCGAAGTTCAGCATGTTCCCCTTAAAATTTAAATGTAGACATTTATACAGAAGGGTAAAACAGGCCTTTTTGGCCCATGAGCCTGTACTGTACAAATACCCCAATTAACCTACAACCTTCAGACATTTTGAAAGGGAACAAAAACTGAAGCAACTGGAGAAAAGCCCCACAGACATGAGGAGAATGTACCTTACAGACAGCGGTGGATTTGAACCTGTTTTGCTAATGCTGTTATAGTTTTGCACTAACCGCTACAATAACCATGCTGCTCTTTGTCCCACAACAATTTCTATAGGTCCACCATCAAAAGGATAATTACTGGATGCATCAAAATGTTGTTTGGGAGCTGCTGTGCTCAAGATAAGAAGAACCTGCAGAGGTAGTAAATGCATCTCAAAATAATTCTCTCCCCCTCCTCCATGGACTTCATCTACATCTCCCACTGCTGAGGAAAGGCATCAAACTTGCTGAAAGATTTGTCCCACCCCAGACACATTCTCTTCATCCTCCTCCCAACTTGACGGATCTGGGAATGCAGATACATAATTCTTAAAAGTGACGTCACTGGTAGAGAGGGTCATAAAGAGAACTTTTGGCAGATTGGCCTTCATAAATGAAAGTGATTGAGTATAAGACTTGGGATGTTATGGTAAAGTTGATTAAGACATTGGTGAGGCCAAATTTGGAGCATGATATGCAGTTTTAATTTAATTTAATTTTAGTCTCCTAACTACAAGTAAAATATCAATAACATTAAAATAGTGCAAAGAAGATTAACTTTGATGGTTCTGGAACTTGAAGAACTAAGTTAGATGGAATGGTTAAACAGGTTAAGACTTTATTCCCTGGAGCAAAAAAGAATGAGGAAGATTTGATAGAGGTATACAATATTATGAGGGGTTTAGACAGAATAAATGCAGGTAGGCTTTTTCCACTGAGGATAGGTGAGATACAAACTAGAGGACCCAGGTTAAGGGTGACAGGATAAAAGTTTAGGGAGACACAGAGAATGGTGGAAATGTGGAATGAGCTGACAGCTAAAATTGTAAATGTGGACTCAATTTTAACACTTACGAAGAATTTAGACAGGTACATGGATAAGATGGGTGTGGACAGATATGGACTGGGTGCAGGTTAATGGCAGGATAATTGATCAGCACATAATGAAGGATCGAAGGGCCTGTTTCTGTTCTGTAATATTTCATAGTAATATGGGGTGGAAATTTTCATTTTTATAATGGTCAGAAATGTTTAAAAACCAAAGATAATTTAATGTAATTTAAAATATACTGCAATTAAAATGTATTTAATTCCTAAACATATAAAAATAATTTAAAATAATTAACTCACTGTATCTTCTTCATGAGAAATCTAATTTCCTTATGATTGGGAATCCAACAATGATTGGAAATTGTAATTCCTGGCCAGGTGGATTTTGAGTAAGGGAGGAGGTTGCCTGGACAATCAGTCTCCACTGTTGAACACCACATCCACCCAAGTACTGTACCTTCTGCTTTATCTATGGTAAAATATGCATGTTGCACATTGGCCTTATCACTCACTCTCAGCACTGGATTACCTGAGCTCAAAACATTACCTATGAAGAGAATTCAGTCCAATCTTTTTTTATTTGTTTAACTGACACTGCATTATGTGAGTTTTTTTATGTGAAAACATTGGAAGTTGTTGTTTTCATTGTTCATAAATGTGATTTACCCCCTCCATAAATCTTCGTCCGCGAAGCCAAGCCAAAGAAGAAAAGAAATGTGATTTAAAGCAACTATCCCAGAGTGTATATTTGAGTTACAATGCAAATAAGAATCATACTTCAAGTATCATAACTGATACCTTTGCTCAATTTCTTATTACAGTTTTGAACGAAAGCAGCATAAATCATTCCATTCTATTAGCGCCATTGCATCTATTTTCAATGTGAATTATCAATATCAAAGTTCAAAGTACAGATTTATTGTCAATATACATACATGACTTTACATACAGCCCTGAGATTTTTTTTTCCCCTGCAGGTGAGGTAGAATTACCATTTGTTGGTAGTGCAAAAAAACTACTCAAGAAGTATACATGCTTCTGCCAAAGCAACCTCATGACTTCTTTGAGCCTTCCTGATTTCTTTCCTGAGGTTTCTCTTCCATTTTTTATACTCTTCAAGTACCTCATTTGCTCCGTATTGCCCCTACCTGTTATACACCTTCCAAACCATAACAGGTAGTCCATATTAAAAAAAATATTTAAACAAAATGACTGCAATATGGAGAAAAAAAATCAATAAATTGCAAAAGTAAGAGACCTTAAATGAGTCTCTGAATGAGTTTGCTGTTGAGGAAAATGATGGTGTTGGGTAGCTGCTGTTCCTGGTAGAACCTGGTGGTGTAGCTTTTCTAGTACCTACTGTATACCTCTTTGCGGATGGTAGCAGAGAAAACAGAGCATGTGCTGGGTGGTGTGGATCCTTGATGATTGCTGTCGCTCTCCGACACACATCTGTAGAAATTTGTCAGGGACAAAGGGTTGCATGTGGTGATGTTTCTCTCAGAAGAACTGTAGGAAAGACAGATGAGCTTAGAGCATGGATTGGGAAGTGGAAATATGACATTGTAATCATTAGTGTAATTTGGTTGCAGGAAGGGCAGGACTGGAACCTCTATGTTCTGCGTTTTCATTGTGGGGGGATGAAAGGGGAAGGAGTGACATGGCTCATCAAAGAAAATATTGCAAACCACAGGGCTCATCGACTGAGGCTTCATGGTTGGAGCTGAAGAATGGCAAAGGTATGTACTCACTCATGGAGTTGTGTTATAGATCACCCAGTAGTCAGCAAGAATTGGAGGAGCAAATATGCATATGAGATAGGAGACAGCTGCAGGGAGCATAAGTTTGTGATAGAAGATTTTACATTTCCATATATTTACTGGGACTCCCATACTGTAAAAGAGCTGGGTGGCTTGGAGTTTGTCAAATGTGTTCAACAAAGTTCTCTAAATCAATATATAGCGGTAACAACTAGAGAGAGTGGACCTCCTATTAGGGAATGAGACAGGACAGGTGACAGTAGCATGTGTAGGAGATCATTTTGGATCCAGTGATCATAATGCCTGTAGTTTCAAGTTAATTATGGACAAGGATAGGTCTGGGCTTTGGGTTGACATTCTCTATTGGCGAAAGGTGAATTTTGAGGAAATGAGAACAGATCTAGAATGCGTAGATTGGATAAGTTCTTTTCTAGCAAAGGTGTGTGGTAAGTGAAAGACCTTCAAGAGTACAGAATTTGTATGTTCCTATCAGGCAAAATTAACAGGCATAGGGAACCTTGGTTTTTGAGGGATATTGGGAATCTGGTTTGGAAGGTGTATAACAGGTGAGGCAATACAGAGCAAATGAGATACTTGAAGAGTATAAAAAATGCAAGAGAAACCTCAAGAAAGAAATCAGGAAGGCTAAAAGAAGACATGAGGTTGCTTTTGGCAGACAACCTGAAGGAAAATCCTAAGGGTTTCTGCAGATATATTCAGATCAAAAGGATAGTAAATGGCATAATTTGTACTCTTGAAGATCAGAGTGGCCAACAATGTATGGAGCCAAAAGAGCTGGTGGAGATAGTAAATATTTTATTTTGCTTCAGTATTTATTCAGGAAATTGGCACATAGTGGTGGAAAGTAAGGAAAACTAGCAGTGAGCTCCTGGAACCTATACAGTTTAATGAGGAGTTGTTGCTATCTTAAAGCAAATAAGCATGGATAAATCCCCAGGACCTGACAAAATATTTCCTTGGGCCTTGAGAGAGGCTAGTGTAGAAATTCCAGGGGCTCAGTAAGGAATATTTAAAATGCCTTAGCCAGGGGTGAGGTGCTGGAGGATTGGAGCGTAGCTCATTTTGTTCTGTTGTTTAAAAAAAGGCTCCTAGAAATTATAGTCTGGTGATCCTGCCATCAGTAATAGGCAAATTATTAGAAATTGTTTGAAGAGATTAGATGTATGTATTTAGAAAGCCAAGGTCTGATTATCGATAGTCAACATGGCTTTGTGCATGAATCTGAAACAAGACAAAGTGTGGGATATTATGTCAGAGAAAAGTACAGTTAAAAAGTGCAAGACATCATATTATAATCATGAGAGATTTGATCAAGTAAAACAGGCCCTTCATCCTTCTAGTCTGCATTGACCTATTATGTTGTCTTGTCCCACTGACCTGCACGCAGTCCATAGCCCTCCTTACCTCTCCCATCAATGTACCTGTCTGAATTTTCCTTAAATGTTAAAATTGATCCTGCATTCAACACTTCAGCTGGCATCTAATTCCACTCTCCCACTACTCTCTGTGTGAAGAGGTTACCCCTAATGTTCCTAAGAACTATCCTCAAATCTGTAGATGCAGGTTTTCAAATTCATGAAAGGACTGTGGCCAGGATGAGAGTGGGGAGAAGAAGCTATGACAGGGAAGGAATGTGGCCTTTAATATGTTGTCTGCTTTCCTGAGGCAATGGAGGCTGAAGATAGAACCAATAGAGGGAATAGGGTGAGCTACTCCTGCTTCTTCTGCTGGGCCTCTCCTCTATCCCAAGAATACTCACAGTAAACACTGGAAAAATGGGCCAGAAATTGGCAGATGGAATCTTATGTTGACAATTGTGAGATGTTGCATTTTAGAAGGACAATCAAGAAAGAACATACACAATAAATACCACATTAAAGAGTGGTAATTCCCTGAAAGTCGTGTCACAAGTAGATAGTGCTGTAAAGTGAGATTTTGGCATATTAGCCTTCATAAAGAAGTTGGGATGTTATGGTAAAGTTGTATAGGACATTGGTGAGGCCATATTTGAAGTATTGTGTGGAATTTTGTTCACCTAACTACAAGAAAAATATCAATAAGTTTGCAATAGAGAAGATTTATGAGGATGTTGCCCAGACTTCAGGAACCACAGGGATTTCAGGAGTTACAAGGTTAAACAGTTTAGGACTTCATTCCCTGGAGTGTAGAAGTATGAGGGGAGATTTGATAGTGGTATGCAAAATTATGATGGCTTTCTCCACTGAGGTTAGTTGAGATAGAACATGGGTTAATGGTAAAAGAGAAGAAATTTGGAGGGATCATTAGGGGTAACCTCTTCACACTGAAAATAGTGGGAGAGTGGAATTAGGTGACAGCTGAAGTGATGAATGCAGGATCAATTTTAACATTTAAGAAAAATTCAGACAGGTACATTGATGGGAGAGGTATGGGTGCAAGTCAGTGGGACGAGACAAGATGATAGTTCAACACAAACTAGAAGAACTGAAAGGCTTGTTTTTCTGCGCTTTTTAGTTCTAAGTGATTGGAACATTGACAGTCCCCCAAAGACAGGGGTGAGAGGATGGATCTAATCTCCCCAACTCCATTACACAGTGTTGTGTTCTCCCTCAAATATGGTGCATTGGCCAGAAAGGAAGGAGCTCCATTAGCTCCCTGAATATATGAATTTGGAGGAGTTCCTCTCACAGTTAATCAAGACTGGAACTATGAGGGAATCGAAGACTGGACAATTCCAAACAGGTCTATTTTCTGAAGTGTATGTCCTTCTAAAATGCAACATCTCATCACTAAATGAACCTCGATGGAACCCACAAAGCTGACAAATATGTGGGCCTCACTTAGCCGTGCCTACTTCACTGAAAGAATAGAGGAGGAAGACTCTTTCATTTGAATATGAAGCATCAGATAATTCAATAATGTAGTGAACAAAAAAACAAGAAATTGCATGATCAGGTTTGGCAATCTGAGTAGAGAAAGAAAGTGACCTTCGCTAGCAAAACATGGATTTAATTCAAGATGAATATCCACAGAAGTCACTTATCTCACTGCTGACTTTGTTACCAATCCTTACATTCCAGCATTATTATTTCTTAGAGAAGCTGACAAAGGGGTGTGTCCCTTTAGTTCAGGGGTGTTAAACTCATAGAGGGCCAAAATTAAAAACTTGGAGTAAGTCGTGGGCCAAACTAAATATTTATTGAAAATTTTCAACATCATCTGCATGTTTTCTCTTCTTTCAACATATGTAATGTTAAACGTTTTCTTATTAAAATAAATGTTTAATAATAGTTTTGGTTAAACTCTTTCCAGAAGAAGCATTAACAAATGAGAAATAAAATATAGAATAAAGTTTGCTGTAAAACCAGACTTCTTTTCATCTCCTCCACCTTCTGGAGCTTTTGCTTCTCGTTCAGATCCTTATACCTGTCCTGGTGTTTCGTTTCATAGTGTCGTCGTATGTTATATTCTTTAACTACAGACACGCAGGTTCCACACACAAGACAAACAGGTTTGTCTTTTAAAATGATGAACATATAGTCTGCCTCCCACCTGTCTTGAAAGGTCCTGTTTTCTGTCTTTCGTTTGGCCATTTTCCGTAAAGGGTTTATTACATGTGAGTTGGGCGACAGGTCGCAGATGCTAATGAAAGTAAAGAGAAGAGGTGGGGGTGATTAGCGGGCTGACGGGCCAATGCAATTGCAAAGCATTCTGGGTTTTCTTGTATTAGCTGTGCATGCGCTATACTGGCGCAGCGGCCAGCAGGCCAGCTCTAATACATGTTTGATATGATCTTGCGGGCCAAATATAATTATATCACGGGCCAAATTTGGCCCGCGGACCTGAGTTTGACATGTGTGGTTTAGTTGATATGGTAGGCAAATATGAGGTGCTTTAATGCCACTTTCCTCATAATTTGAGGTCTCATCTGCGATGCTTGTAATATCATCCTTGCAGCTCCAAATCATTTGGCCAAACCAAGTAGTTGAGAAGTTAAACACAAGGACATTTGCAAACAACCATGTACAAAGAATTTTACTCTGCACCTGGTGATGGAAACAACCTGCAAGCACAGAGTGGCACAAAGGCAGCTGGAAAGTGTTATTCAACTGCTTTATTTTAAAACCTGACGATTTATATTTGTGTGCTGCTGCCATATTTTTCTCACCATATATACCTTGCCAAATGATACAATCTCAGCAGAAATAGTGAAAGTTTATATTTTTAAACAGTACTCATGGATGGCATGCAATCTTGTGTAATTAATGCTATTGGCTAAATTGCTATTTTGACAGCATAAAAGACAAATCCAGGAAAAGCAATTTCAATCATCAAAGATCACCTTTTTGGCACCTTATAACATTTCATTGTACTTTGAGAATCTGTATTGCTCTGCTAGCTACTACCTTGTCTTGAGGGGGAATTTAGGCATCTTTCACTCTTATAAAGATGTAATGTTCAATTCTACCAGCAAGAAAGAACTTGAATTTATACAAGCATTTTCTGTAGCATTAGGACCAAAAATCTGCTGGAGGAAGTCAACAGGTCAGGGAGTATCCACAGGGGGAGAATGGACATTCGACATTTTAGTTCAAAACCCTACACCTAGAAGAAGAGGGGAGACAATCTCAATAAAAAGAGATGAGGCAAAGGAGAGGGGCAAGTGGTGGCAAATGATTAGTAGACGGCGGTGATGACGGGTGTCCTGAAGGAGGTGGAGTTGGCAACAGAGGCTGGGAGGTGATCCGTCGAGACAACAAAAGGCTTCAGTTTATGGAATCTTCATAGTTTAAAGTTCATTTTATTGTCAGAGTGCCTGGGATTTTTTTTTCCTGCAGGCCAGGCAAAATGCCAACTTATCTGTACACAAGAAGAACGATATATGTACAAAAAAGAAAATTTTATCAAATAAAGAAATGTAAACAAATTGACTGTACAATTCAGAAAAAAATAAATATCCAGTAATAAATACAGTAAAAATCCAAAAATCCAGATGCCAGAAATCTGGATAACCTGAGAATCTGGACTCGAAAACTTTTTAAATTTAGTGGGCTTTTGCCTGCATAAGCTCCACAGATGCTTAGTGGCAACACATGACTACACTTAATACAGGTAATTTTATCACAGAGAAATTCACGTATACTGTATTTTTCTTTTATAATGTTCATTTTAAACACAATTTCAAGCATTACACACTCCTGTTCTGGAGTGAAAAAATTATATTTTAAAATTTTTGTCAAGTGTTGACTATTTTTTTTAAAAACTGCTCATTTTTATAAATGAGGCATGCTGTATTTCCTAGTGAATAAATTATCAAAATTTAGTTTTTCATCTCTTCTTTATTCCTTCTTAAATTTGAATTTTATCAGTACTGCCTGAGAATCCAGAAAATCCAAAAATCCAGATCGACTCAATCCCAAAGAAGTCTGAATTTTACAACTTTGACTGTAATGTGCAAAGTAATATAGCCTTTAAATGAGTCTCTGAGTGAGTCTGTTTTTTAGAAGACTAATAGTTGAGGGGTAGCAACTGTTCCTGAATGTAGTTGTGTGAGTCTTCTGGAACCTACACCTCTTTACTGATGGCAACAACGAGAACAGAGTATGTCCAAGAAGGTGTGGACCTTTGAGGAAAATGGCAGCACTGCCAGAGCTGCTGTAACATCCGCTCTGCAGCTGGTGCGTACCCGTGGAGAGCAGGGAGCAAAGGCACAGTGCTCCCACAGGGTCCAAAAACTCAGTCTGACTGCCATCGGCACCATACAGGCTTTACACAGCCTTTTAACGGAGCTGACAGTGGTTTTATTTAACAATTCTGCAACCTCTGGGACGGAACAGAAGGTAGCAGTGCCCATGATTGGCAGCAGCCACAAGGGGTTACAGACTCTGGGGAAGCTGCGGTTTGGCGCAGGGCACTAGAAAACAGGGAGACTACTCATTGTTTGAGAAAGAGAAGCAGAGGCGATGACCCAAAGGACGGTAACCATGGAGGAAGACCAGTAAGGGGTCCTGTGTGGCAGAAGAATGCACAGGCAGCAGGCTGTAAGCGATGCACAGGCTGTGGTTGCTGGCAACAGCATTCAAGGGTTTCACACCAGGTGGTAGACTGCTGGCTCAAGACTAGTTGAAGGGGTAACAGGTATTGGAACTGGGATGCGAGCGGGTGCCGAAGGCGCTGAAGGCTTCTTAATAGTGTCGGAATTTAGGATCTGTGTGGCGGCAATGGCTATGGCAGTGCTGGAGGCGAATCTGCAGACATTTGGTGACTCTTTCTGCTTCTCTTTCTCTGACTGTGTTAATCACTTCAGGCAATTTCTGCCAATGGCAAATGTGTCTGCATTAGTCAGATGAAAGCAAATGCCATGTAATATTGGACTGTTTTTATTTACATAACAATAAATGATCTTGAATGTTGCTGCTTTCCAATGGATGTGTTCCATGTAGTTGTACTCGATGGTGTGGAGTGTTTTGCCTGTGGTGAAAAAGTCATAAAATTCAGTTTTTTGTGGTGCCATCACAGTGCAAACATTTATATAAAACATCTTAAACAATAAATAACAAGTGTGATGAAAAGTCAGTAAGGCAGTGTCTTTGGTTCATTGATCATTCAGGAATCTGATGGCAGCAGGGAACAAGTTATCCTTGTGTTATTGACAGCTTGTCTTTAGGTTCCTGCACCATCTTCCCGATGGTGGAAGAAAGAAAAGGGCATGGCTTGGGTGGTGGGGATCCTTGAGGATAGGGCTGCTTTCTTAAGGCACTGCCTCTTGTAAATGTTGTCGATGGAGTGAAGTTTGGTGCCCGTGATGTCACAGACCAAGTTAACACCCTTAGAAGTTTTTTTTTTCCTTTTCCTGAGTAGAGGCATCTCTGCACCTGACAGTGATGCAACTAGCCAGAATGCTTTCCACCATACACCTGTAGATGTTTTTGAGAGTCTTCAATGATGTATCATATCCCCTCAAATAGTTCACAAAGTATAGCTGCTGGCAAGCCTTTTTGTGATTGCATCAACATGGAAGCTCCAGGACAGATCCACATAGACGTTGACACACAGGAATTTGAAGTTCTTCACCCTCTCCACTACTGAGCCCTTCATGAGGACTGGGTCGTGGTCTCCTGACTTCCTCCTGAAGTCCACAATCATCTCCTTGGTTTTGCTGACGTTGAGCACAAGGTTGTTGGTATGACACGAGCTGATCTATCTCCCTCCTGTACACCTCCTCATTGCCATTTAGGATTCTGCTGACAACTGCGGTGTCATCGACAAATTTGTAGAAAGCATTGGAATTGGGCCTGGCAACACAGGCATCGGTGTATAATGAGTAGAGCAGTGGGCTAAGCACACATCCTTGATGGGTACCTGTGTTAATAGTCAGTAAGAGAGAGACAATCTCCCTTCTGTATGCTGACTCATTGTCCATTTTTATATAGCTCACTACTGTGGTATCATCAGCGAATTTGTAAATGGTTTTATTGTCATGCTGAGCCACAAATTATGGATGGAAATTGTGTAAGCAGGGGGTAAGTAGACACCCCTGTGGTGTTCTGGTGCTGATAGAAATCGCGGAGGACGGTTTCTTACCAATCCACACTAATTGTACTCTGGAGGTGAGCAAATCCAGGATCCAATTGCACAGTGAGTTATTGAGGCCCAGGTCTTTGAGTTTGCTGATTAGTTTTGAGATGATGGTATTAAATACTAAACTTTTGTAAATAAAGAACATTCTAGTGTTTGCATCTTTGCTCTCCAGGTGTTCCAGGGTTTTGTGTAGAGCCAGTGAGATGGCATCTGACATAGTCCTATTGCTGCAGGAAGCAAATTGGAATGGATTTATGTCACTGCTCAGACAGGAGCTGATATGCTTCAACACCAACATCTCGAAACACTTCATCACCATGGATTTGAGTGCTACTAGTAGGTAGTCATTTAGCTAGGTAACCACACTCTTCTGGTGCACCAGTACATTTGAAACAGGTGAGTACCATGCCTTTTTTGGAGTGAGATGTTAAAAATATTCATGAATACATAGGCTAGTTACTCAGCACAGGTTTTCAATACTCAGCTGGGTACTCAGTCCAGACAAGATGCTTTCCTTGGATTCAGTCTCATAAAGACAGCCCTTGCTTTATCTTCAAATACTGACAGTAGATGGTCATCATGGGACGTGAAGCTACGCATTAGTACTTACTTGTTCTGGTGGTCAAATTGGCTGTAGAAAGCATTGAGCTCATCTGAGAGTGAAACTGTGCTGTCTCCTATTGCACCAGATTTGGATTCATAGCACATGTGATGTGAGTTAAGGCCCTGTCACAGCTGTTGGGTATCCTTCGTTGTTTCCATTTTATGCCCTGCCACAGATGTCAGGTTTTTTTTACTCCATCTGATAACAATCTGATAATAATCTGATAACAAAAGAAAGTGAAGTGTGGAACTGAATAAGGGAAGGACATTTGGGAGAGAGAATTGGGGTACAAGTAGGAGAAGTATGTTAATGATAAGCAGATAGAGCACATGGGTGAGGCGAAGGAAACTAGATTATAGGGGACTGTGGTATGAGTAAGAAGTATCTATATGAGAAGGGTTAAATCGATGAAAGGGAATGAGTTACTTGGAATTGAAGAAGTTGATGTAACGCTGTTCAACAAGAAAGTTTGCAAATACCTGATGAAGGGATCAAACCCAAAATATTGGTTACTCTTTTCTTCCTCTGGGTGCTCGATGACCTGCTGAATGTTTCCAGCATGTTCAATGTTAATGCCATTGGGCTGCAGACTACTGAGATGGAGCGTGAAGTGCTGTTCTTATCATCTCTGCTTGGCCTCATCCTGGTGGAGGAAGCCAAAGACACCCAGGTCAGTGTGGGAAGGGAAGGGGAATTAGAATGACAAGAAAATGGGAGCTTCAAGTGACCACTGTGGACAGAGATCAAGTGCTCTGCAGAGCTGTTGGCTAGTCCATGTTAGGTCTCATCGATGAAGAGGGCACATTTGGAGCGCTGAATGTCATAGACTGGATTGGAGGAAGTACACGTGAATCTCTGTCACCTCATCAGGATATCAAATAGCATTTCATTGCTAATAAATAGCTCATATTTCAGAGTAATGAAGCAAAAAATTCAATGGTCATATGTCAAGATTTTTCACAAGTAGAAATAATTCCAATGTGTTGAGATAAAAGGGCCATTAACCTGAAATATTAACTCTATCTCTCCACAGATGCTATGATCTTTCGGGCAAATCCAACATTTTCTGTTTTTATTTCAGATATCCAGTATGTACACTTTTTAACATTTTGCGATGCTTCTAAGATCGATGCTGCAGTTAGGATATGCATTTAACTAATGGCAGAAGCTGCCAGTTGCCTTTTACGATTAAATTATATGGCAACTATTCAGATGCTACACATCCATTTCGTGTAATATCCAGCTGAATCATAGAAAGGTGTAAATACAATAAGGATTCATCGTGGAGGGTTTTAACTGTTCAATGATGATCAGCTTTGGTGCAAAGTCCTTAGACGCAGAAGAGCTTGTTACATGCATTCAAGAATTTTTGGGGGGACAATATGAAGGAAATTGAGATATGACATTCCTTGACCTTATTTAAGGAAATGAAATTGGGCATATGGTGGAAATATCAGTGTGGGAACACTTTGGAACTGTGAATATTATAGGAAAGGGACAAGGTGGCTCCTTAGGGACATGACTGAGGGAAGACAGATTTCAAGAATGTAAGGGTGGACTCAGCAAAAGTAAAGAAGAAGCAGATGCCTGTCAGCAAAATGACAGCAGAAAGTGGAGTATTTTAAAAGAGAGTCAGTAAGAGTTCTGTGTCAGTATGTTCCAGTAAGATTGAAAGGGAAAGATGAGGCAACCTGAGATGACAAATGATATTGAAAGTTTCATCAGGGAAAAGGAGAAAACATTTGGCATGAACACAAAACTGTAGGAGGAACTCAACAGGCCATGCAGTGCCCATAGGAGGTAAAGACAGATAACTAACATTTTGGACCTGAGCCCTTCAAGATTTCTTCAAGGTTGTCTGTGATGGTCCCTCTCACCGCTCCCCTCTGCACTCTCTGCTCCACTCTCTTCAAAGGGAGCTCTGTGAGTCTCTGTCTCACTACTCTCTCTCTCTCTGCACTCCCTGCTGCTCTCAAACTCTACACCAACGGCATCTGCAGACATTCATGTTTCAAACATAGGTGACAGCGATGAAGGGAGGCTCCAGAAGAAGTTTGAATATATTGGGGAGGAAACTATTTTATAAAATTTATTTATTTTATCAATAAATCAGGAAGAAGAGGGAAGCCAGATGAGGTCCTAAATGAATACTTTTCATCGATATTCATTATGCAGGAGTACATGAAAGATAATATGGACAATATAGAGCAAGTCAGTAATAAGAAGCAGGAGGTTTTAGATTATATGGGACAAACAAATATTGATAAATTATCAGGGTCACAGAGTCATTGCAACAGGCCCTTCACCCAACACTAAGCATCAATGGAATCCATCAGATATTCTTGAGTAAAGATTCAACTGTCCAGACCTTCTCCAGAGAAGCCCTCTCAACAAAGATTCAAAGCTTAATTATGCAAAACTCATTGCTTCAGTCCTATTCAGTGAAGCATATTGCCCGTCATCAGTAGTTCTGCGTGCATTGAGAGTCAGATCCATTTGAATGATATTGCTCTTGAGTGAGAAAAGAGCTACTTTACAGTAATTTTAAGTTATAAATTAAAAGTCTAAGAATCCGTTTTAAGAGATCCAGAGTTCAAATTGACAAGTTTTCATCAGAATTGATTAAAGGTCATTGACCTGGCTGTTATGTCTTTGATTTTTACATCCACAGATGCTGCCTGCCATGCTTTCAATTTCCAACAACCAGCTTTCTTTTTTTAACTACATGTGGAGTACATTGCAAAGAAAAGACATTGAGGTGAAAGCATGAGTGAATTTAATATTCTATTGGAAATGTTTATGAAGAGAAAGGGAATTGAAAGATATAATTGTGACATGACGTCAAGCGCAACATGTTCATTCAAAATAATCATCCATTTTTTCTGCAATTTGATCTGCTCTGAAAGGAAAAAATAAATATGACATCAATTTATTTCTTGCAGATGCTTCCTAACACTTAAACAATTGATTATTCTGCCGTGCTATTGCCTCTGAACTTACTAAGCCATTAATGCACAGAAGGGAACCATTTGGTTCATTGGTCCACAATGGATCCCAAGATACCAATCCATAAATTCCATTCCTCTGTCCCTATTGCTTTGAACTGGTAACTGTTCATGTGGTGTTTAGCACAATGCTGTCACAACTCCAATGATCTGGACTTGAATCCAATATTGTCTGTACGGAGTTGGTTCATTGTTCCTGCATCTGCTTGCATTTTCTCCAGGTGTGCAGGTATCCTCACACGTTCCAAAGATATATAGGATTAGTAGGCTGCTTGGTCACATGGATATATATTGGCAGTGTGGGCTTATGGGCCTGAAGGCTCAGTTTCTGTGCTGAATCTATAATTTTTTTTAAAAATTGGTAAACACAATTGTTATTTTATGCTTCACCAGCTCATCTGATTGCTTCTTCCCTTATTATAGAATCATTTATATAACAGTTTACGTCAGCAGTATACAAACAAACTTTGAGCTCTATACAGTTGTAACCGGATGTCCATAGTCTGTTGGGAGAAACAAATGCATCATCTGAAATGAAAGAAATCAACGATGTATACAGTGCCCTCCATAATGATTGGTCAAACCAACATGTATACACTAACCTTTAATAAAATCTGGTATGTCCACTTTAATCACTTGTAAATTGTTTGATGAGATTTTTAAAACAGTAGAGCACAGAGGAAAACAAAGGGGAAAAAAAAGGGTGTCTTTGTCCCAAACATTATAGAGGTACTTAAAAGGTAGTTTATAAATTAATTGGTCCCTTGTGCCCAAATTTTTGTGGTTATTTATGACTTTGCTGCATAGATACAGTAAAGTAGGTCAGAGCAGAGCCCAATGTTCTTTTAGAGATATGTAGGGTGGAGACAGGGGTTTATTTTAAGTTTAAATATTGACATAACCCAGATAATATGAGCACAGTAAAGAGAAAGATAAGAATTGCAGATGCTGGAATTTTAAACAAACATTGTGACTCATGGAATTCTGCAGTGATCTGTTTGCTCTTTGTGATTTTTATAGATGACCTAGATTAAGAAATGGAAGGATGGGTCAGTAAGTTTAAATTTTTTAAACTTTAAAATTTTAAATTTAGACATACAGCATGGTAATAGGACATTATGGCCTATGAGTCCATGCTGCCCCAATTACACTCAATTAACTTACAAACTATGATACACTTGGAACGGTGGGAGGAAACCAGAGCACCTGGGGAAAACCCACACAGATATAGGGAGAATGTGTCAATTCCTTACAGACAACATGGGATTTGTACCCCAGTACCGATCACTGGCACTGTAACAGCATTGCGCTAAATTCTATGCAAACTGTGCCACCCACCATGTGGATGATACAAAGGATGGAGGATTTGTGGAGAGTATTGAAGGATGTCATCAATTATAAAAGATCAAACAGGAGGCAGAGTTGAGTGGGAAAGTGGCAGATGGAGTTCAATCTGAATAAGTGTGAGGTGATGCATTTTGGAAGGTCAATCCTGAAGGCTGAGTACAGGGTTAATGGTTAGATACTTAACAGTGGGGATGAACAGAGGAACCCTGGGGTCCAAATCTATGCATCCCTCAAGGTCGTCGCACAGATTGAAAGGATAGTTAAGAAGAGCTATGTGATTCTGGGCTTCATTAGTCGGAAGATTGAGTCAACTAAGAGTCAAGAGATCAAGAGCTCTACAGATCTCTGGTGAGACCACACTTAGAATATTGTGTCACCACATTATAGGAGGAATGTGGAAGCTATGGAGAGGGTGCAGATTTACCAGGATGTTGTCTGGGTTGGAAAATAAGTCTTATGAGGCAAAGTTAGCAGACCAAGGGATTTTCTCTTTGGAGTGAAGAAGGATGAGAGGAGACTGCAGCAGCATCACCTATGTTTTCTGATGAATATCACCTGGCAAGACAAGGTCTCCAATATTGAGGTCATTTTCTGGAGCCTGAATGCCAGCAGTTTCAACCTTGGTGATATTAGCCCAAATGGACATGTTCTTAGAATGCCTGATAGAAGACTGCTCAATGACTGTATAGTGGAACCCAAAACCAAGGAGGCTAGTGACTATGGTACAAGGATGTTCTACACAGGAGCCTCAAGAAAGCTCACATTGTCCCATCAACATGGGAGGATCTGGCTCAAGATTGTTCACAGTGGAGGGACACGATCTGAAAGGGTGTGAATGCTGCTGAGAAAAAGCTGAAAGAGTCAACAGAAGAACAGAGGAAAGGCACAGGAAACACCACAACAGAGCTTCTGCCCCTGTTTCCCCTTCAGGCCTCACCTGCCAAGTATGTGGCAAGCAGTGCCTGTCAAGGATCAGCCTGTACAACCACTCCAGGATGGACACATCAAACCCCAAAAACTGACTGAAAGGAACCATCGTCATTCTACGGGATGGATAGCCAGAAGAAGAAGACGACCAGATTTTCAGAGACATAGCACCTCCCAGGGCAGGAGTAGCAAACATCAGAAGACATCTGTACAAAGTGAAGGAAGGAAGGTTTATGGGAGACATCAGGAATAAGGTTTTTTTTTACATAGAGAGTTGTAGATGCCTGAAATGCCTTGCCAGGGATGGTGGTGGAGCTTAAAACATTAAGGGCCTTTAAGAGACTTTTAGACCAGCACATGGATGAAAGAAAAATAGAGGGTTACAGGGTAGGGAGGATTTTGTTTTCTTATTTGATAGGGATATATAAGTCGACACAACATCGAGGGCGAGAGGGCCTATACTATGCTGTAGTGTTCTATTTTGTAGCATCCATACAGAGCAGTGAACAATCAATATTTTGGGTTTTATCTCAGACTAAAGAGGGAAGGAGAGATATCATAAAAAGGAGAGAGAGAAAAGGCTGGTGAGGGGGACCAAGAGTTAGATGGGGTGGAAGGTGGAGAAAGAGGTTGAGGAGGAAACCATTAGTAGAACGTGGGGGAGTGAATGTTTGAGGTGAAGGTGATAGTGGGAATTGTCAAAGGATAAATGGAAAGAGTGGAAATGGTTTGGTTTTATGGGTGGCAGAGGGAGTGTTCTCTGAAAATAAAAAAAGTCATGAGCTCCAGGACCTATTAAACACCTCTCCATTTCTATTTTAAAACAAGAATCGTGTTGCTTAACTTTCAGATCACCTTGAAAGTGAGAATTATTTAGAATACCTTGTCTTGTCCAAGGCTTTAGATGTTAAACAGCAGGAATCTTTTGGCATCAGAAACTATCTTTAATGACCTGAGCATCCATAAATTCTCCAATTGGGAGGAACTGCTACCTTTCCCTTTTTGACAGACTAATGGAAATAAATATTTTGCAGTCCCTCTCATCAGCAAAACCAACAGATAATACAGATTAGATTTAAGGGCCAAGGCCACAGAAACCATCAGCGAAAGAAGACTGGAAAAAAAAAACTCGAATACATTTCAAATTGGCATAAATTAAACAAGTTGTAATTCTGAAACAAACATATAAACTGCTGGAGACGAAAGAGCTTGTGAAACTGATAAAAATGTATTCAGCCTCTTCCCTGGATGGGCAGGTAGCAGGTTACTCTCATAATATCATAGTTTATAGCATAGAACAGATCCTTTGCACCAACTAGTCCATGGTGACAAATGTGTTCTTGTCTAATCTCATTTGCCTGCACTTCGTGCCTATCCCTCCAAGCTCTTCTTATCCACAACTCTGCCCAAATATCTTTTGACCATTATTAATGTCCCCAATTCTACAGTTTTCTCCAGCACCTTAACCAGATGCGGAACACTCTCTCAGTCATGCCTCTCCAGGCCAGGCAACATGCTAGTGAATCTCATCTGCATCTTTTCCAATTTATTGATGTCTTTCCTTTAGCTGGGTAACCAAAACTGCATACTGTAATCTCAGTGTGGTCTCACGAACATTTCATACAAAGTCACTACACTTCATACAACTAAATCATGAGTTCCCAAGTTTTGAACTCTATACCCTGCCCAATGAAGGCAAGCAAGGCAGACATTATCTGCACCACCTTATTCACCTAGAATTATGTTCCTGTACCTTCAGTCTCTGTTCTGTGGTGATATGTAATTGTACCACTAGGTCACTGGGGGTCATCCCGGTGACCTTCCATATAAAGCAGTCCAGAACTATAGTCTAGCCTTCCAGGTTTGTCTTGCAGAGAGACAAGACCTCTTAGTGTACATATTAGTTTATTAAAGCTGTCTTATACTCACTCTGCTGTTGTGGTTATTGTCAGTACATGTTCTCAACACTCTCCATCACCCTATCATTCACTGTGCAAGTCCTGCTCCAGTTTGGCTTACCAAAATGCAAAACCACATACTTGTCAGATTTGTTTCTCCTCTCAAAACCTCTTAGATGTCCCTCCAGCTGCTGTTAGTGCAAGTTATAGACTTACCTTTACTCCAAAGTCCAAACTGTTCATCTATTGCCCTCTTCATCTCTATGAACCAGAGAAATGTCAGTGCCAGCTGCATCTCGGTTGTTGGCATTATTCCCTCCAGGAACTTCAGCACAAAACAACAAATCTACACTGACTCTTCAGTCTACGGCCAAGCAGAGAAGCAATTGTCTTTTGGGATGAAATTTTCAACTGAGCTTCGTCTGCCCTGGCAATTAGATGTAAAAACTTCCCATGCCACTCTTTCAAAGAAGGGTAGGATAATTATCTCCAATGTTAAGCAATATTTATCACTGAAACAGGTTATCTGCTTATTATTATAATGCTATTGGGAATTTGTAGGTACAACTTGGTTGTTATTGTCTTTGAAGTTATAATTGTTGGGTATAAGCCCGCCCTCTGCTGGACACCATGACACCCACGTCATGATGTCACCCTTCCAGCTATATAACCCTGTGTGCCAGTAGCCATGTTAGTCTAATAGAAGTAAAGGATGAGAAAGTATCACATCTCTGAGTTTTAATTGTGTGAGTGCATACACAACAGTGGTGACGAGGATGGGGACGAACCTTACGTATACTCCATGCAATAACCAGGAAAAGGAAAACAACATAAAAAAAGGTAGAAATGACTACCTATCAACCCCAACAAATTTCCGCCAAAAGATCAAGGTGAATGTAAGCCAAGATGTTGGAGAGACAGTACGGGGGATTGTGCCCTCTTCCTCAGTGTAATGGGCAGCAATGCATTCAACCTCCTTACAACCTTGCTGGCCCCAGAGGATCCAGGGATGAAGACATTCAATGAATTACGCACAGCTCTAATGAATCATTTAAGCCCCAAACCACCAATTATGGCAGAAAGGCAATGATTCTATGAAAGGAGACAAGGACCAGCAGAAACAATAAGTGAATACCTGGTATGGTTGTGCAAACTGGCGAACATATTGCCTGCATGTTTCTAAATCAGGCACTGCAAGACAGGTTAGTGATGGGGCTGGCAAATCACCAAACAAGGTAAAAATTATTAGCAATGGTTGAAGATGTTATGTTACATATTGTATACAGGACTGCCTGCAGCTCTGAAATGAGAGGTAAAAACTTGGATGTAGGCCAACCAGAACTACTGGTCGGGAGGTCTTCCCACAATAATGCTTCCATTGTGAGAAATACAACCACTGACCAGAAAGTTGTTTCTTCAAAAATTCTAAATGCAACTATTGCAAAACAGAAGGACATGTCAAAGCTAAATGTCCTCTTCTAAAGAGCAGGTGGCCTGCAAATAAACAAGCCCCTAAAGTCAAAGCAATTGCAGAGAGAGAAAGAGACAACCTAGCAACGATAATGATAACAGGCCAGTGGCTGACCTTCAAGCTCCTGAAATTTCAGCTCCTGAGGTATTACATATCCGAGGAATAAATGGAGGAAATACAGCAATCTTTATATAGTAAAAATAAATGGACACCCCCTAAAGATGGAGTTGGATACAGGGGCAGATGGTCGCCAATGCCATTACATGAAAAGGAACACTTGCAACCATGCCTCCTGGTAAAAACTGTAATAACTCTAAGATCTGTTACAGGACACAGAATCAAAGTGTTTGGAAAATGTACGGTCCAAATACAATACAAACAACAGCAACCAAATACACTCTCTACATTATAGCTAACCAGGGACCAGAACTTTTCAAAAGAAACTGGCTACAACACATTCCCCTAGACTGGCTGGAAATCAGTTCAATACTAAATGTAAACCACACAGACACCTCCCAGCCAGAACTCGACCAAATCCTCAACAACCACGCAGTGGTTTTCCAACAAGAATTGGGGAAAATCAAAGGTGTTCAAGCCAAACTACAATTAAAAGATAATGCAGAACCAAAATTCTTCAAAGCCAGAACAGTCCCAATTGCTACAAATGGGAAATTTGAGACTGAATTAAACAGACTAAAACATGAAGGCATATTAGAACAAATACAGCGCCCATCGTACCCGTACGAAAAGAAAATGGTGAGATTTGCATTTGGGTCACAAAGTCATTATCAATCCATCACTCAAAATACCTGAACACCCTATGACCAAGGCAGAAGAATTGTGCCAAGCACTAAATGAAGGGCAAAAATAGACAAAACTAGATTTGTCACAAGCATATCAACAAGAAAAATCAAGGGAATATGTGACAATCAATACCCAGCGATACACACGGGCCTTGCGGAGTTTCAGCAACACCTGTGATTTTTCAAGAAACAATGGACAAGTTACTACATGGACTCTCAGTTGGGTGTTACCCAGATGATATCGTCATCACAGGCTGAAATGACAGTGAACACTTACAAAACCTACCTTGGGTTTACAATCGACAATGATGGGATGCGAATGAATCCAGCAGGAACAGAAGTCGTTTGCAAGGCTCCATACCTAACCAACAAATCGGAATTACAGTCCTTCCTTGGACTTGTTAATCACTACTGAAAAACTATCCCTAATACGTTTACACTATGTAGCCCGCTGAACCAATTACTCAAGAAAGATCAAACATAGTATTGGAACACAGAATCTAAAAAACTAAAAAAACGGTTGATCAACTAAAGGAAATACTAACATCAACAAATGAGGTGCTGATCCACTATGACCCTGTAATGGAAGATTTAAACCGTGTTTCTTACTTTTGCAGCCTTTGCTTCTGCAAGGCTGAGAACCTGCTTGTTGCATATGAATTAGTAGACACACCTAAATTCCACCATGGGGCCCAGGATGCAGTTGAATCAGTAGACATTATCAAACTTCCACCATGAGGCCCAGGATGGACTTGTTTTTTGTTGGTCGCAGACTGTCAGGAGACCTTGAAGATATTTAAATGATTTGTTCAAAGAGATAAGATCTGAAGTAAACAACTTTTGGGTAATAAAAGCACATACTAGAGCACCTCGGATGCCCCCCAAAGTTCCTCAACATGGTTATCCAACTGCACGAAAACCAACAAGGTCAGGTCAGATACAGCAATGAGGTCTCTGAACCCTTCTCCATAAACAATGGCATGAAGCAAGGCTGCGTTCTCGCACCAACCCTCTTTTCAATCTTCTTCAGCATGATGCTGAACCAAGCCATGAAAGACCCCAACAATGAAGACGCTGTTTACATCCGGTACCGCACGGATGGCAGTCTCTTCAATCTGAGGCACCTGAAAGCTCACACCAAGGCACAAGAGCAACTTGTCCGTGAACTACTCTTTGCAGACGATGCCGCTTTAGTAGCCCATTCAGAGCCAGCTCTTCAGCGCTTGACGACCTGTTTTGCGGAAACTGCCAAAATGTTTGGCCTGGAAGTCAGCCTGAAGAAAACTGAGGTCCTCCATCAGCCAGCTCGCCACCAGGACTACCAGCTCCCCCACATCTCCATCGGGCACACAAAACTCAAAACGGTCAACCAGTTTACCTATTTCGGCTGCACCATTTCATCGGATGCAAGGATCGACAACGAGATAGACAATAGCGCAAATAGCGCCTTTGGAAGACTACACAAAAAGAGTCTGGAAAAACAACCAACTGAAAAACTGCACAAAGATAAGCATATACAGAGCCGTTCTCATACCCACACTTCTGTTCGGCTCCGAATCATGGGTCCTCTACCAGCATCACCTACGGCTCCTAGAACGCTTCCACCAGCGTTGTCTCCGCTCCATCCTCAACATTCATAGGAGCGACTTCATCCCTAACATCAAAGTACTCGAGATGGCAGAGGCCGACAGCATCGAATCCACGCTGTTGAAGATCCAACTGCGCTGGGTAGGTCACGTCTCCAGAATGGAGGACCATCGCCTCCCCAAGATCGTGTTATATGGCGAACTCTCTACTGGCCATCGTGTCAGAGGTGCACTAAAGAAGAGGTACAAGGACTGCCTAAAGAAATCTCTTGGTGCCCGCCACATTGACCACCGCCAGTGGGCTAATATCGCCTCAAACCGTGCATCTTGGCGCCTCACAGTTCGGCGGGCAGCAACCTCCTTTGAAGAAGACCGCAGAGCCCACCTCACTGACAAAAGACAAAGGAGGAAAAACCCAACACCCAACCCCAACCAACCAATTTTCCCCTGCAACCGCTGCAACCATGTCTGCCTGTCCCGCATCGGACTTGTCAGCCACAAACGAGCCTGCAGCTGACGTGGACATTTATCCCTCCATAAATCTTTGTCTGCTGAAGATTGAGACTCTCCAAGAGGTGGCAACATCTCTCAGCAAGAAGAGAAACTTCAAGAGTCCAGCTAACGTCCCAGTCGAGGGAAGTAGAGAAGCTGCTACCGGCACCCTGACAACCTACTACAAGTGTGCAGTCGTCACCTCGCTTTGGCAGTTGGAACCAGTCCAGGCATTGATAAGTATAATTGGGAAGGGCTTGCATATTGTAGTGTGAATTCAGCTAGCTATTTAGTAATGAAGACTTGTATAAACTGAACTGCTCTCAGTGTGTGTGCCTATTTTCTTTCGGTAGCTCAAACAATGTGACCAATCTAAAACTTCGCAAGGCCCCATACCCAACCAACAAATCGGAATTAATCACTACCAAAAACATTTCCCTAATACGTCTACACTATGCAGCCCGCTGAACCAATTACTCAAGAAAGATCAAACATAGTATTGGAACACAAAAACTAAAAAAAACAGTTGATCAACTAAAGGAAATACTAACATCAACAAATAAGGTGCTGATCCACTATGACCCTAGTAAAGAAGTTACACTAGCCGTGGATGCTTCACCAGTGGGAAAAAGGTGAGCAACCAGTAGCGTAAGTTTCGCAAACATTAAACACAAGTGAACACAATTCCACCCATCTAGAAAAAGAAGGATTAGCAATAATTTTTGGTGTAAAAAAATTCCAATATCTTTACTGAAAAAATAATTGTCCTGATCACAGACAACAAGCCTCTTACTTTAATCTTGGGGCCACACAAAGGTATACAAGTATTAGCTGCAGTCAGAATTCAAAGATGGGCTATGCTACTAGCGGCGTATTACTATGATATAAAACATAAACCAGGAACACTCGATAGCCATGCAGATGCTTCATCATGCATGCCGTTACTCGAGACAGAATGAGAAGAAATTATTAAATGGACAGCAGAGGAAATAGCCATAAACCAAGAACAACTCCCCATTAAAGTCCAGATGATCACAAAGGAAGCTTGAAAAGAGGCAACATTAAGCAAGATCCTATATTTCACACTTATGAGTGGCCCAAATCTGAAGTCATCCTAGAAGATCTAAAACCTTACTACACACAAAGAAGGATGTTTACTATGGGGTACCTGTATAATTATTCCAGCCAAATGGAAAACTACCATGTTATCAGAACTGCACCACAACCATCTGGGTATGATACGAATGAAGACACTGACCCGATGCATGTCTGGTGGCCTTCCATAGACAAAGACATTGAAACAACAGTAAAGTGCATCAGTCAATGCAGCCAAAAATGCCTTAAGCCAAAGAAAACCCATGGAAATGGCCATCCAAACCCTGGTATCGGATTCATGTAGACTTTACTGGACCATTCATGGGTGAGACTTTCCTAACAGCAGTGGACACATACTCCAGTAGTTTCACAGCTGAAAAATACCAAAGCATATCCCACGAATGACTGTCTATGAGCTATCTTTGCCACTTAGGATTGCCTCACGAACTAGTTACAGACAATGGGCCTCAATTTACATCAGAACATAGTTTAAAATTTATGTGTGACAACAATAACAGACATATTTTGTCCACACCCTATCACCAAAGTACTAATGGGGAGACAGAACATTTTGAACAAACATTCAAAAACTTAATGAAAACCATGAAACTTCTAAATCACAGATTTCCTATTGGGATACAGAAACACTCCGCATTCTACCACAAAACACACCCCAGCAGAACTAATGTTTGGCTGCAACCTGCGGACCAGGCTATCCACAGATCATCCAGATCTAGGTCTCCGATTGCAAAAGACAGCATCGCCACAAATCTCACTTAGTACATTGGAAGTGGGTGAGAGAATTCTGGTACAAGATTATAGACAATATAAAGAGCCATGACCTTTGCAATCATCTGGGCTGTAAAGTGAGGCTCTGCACATATTCTGTTCTCGTGGGGGACAGATTGTGGAAGTGACACATTGACCAATTATGAGCATTGACTAACACTAAGGTCCATGCACTGCATCATGAACTGGAGGAGGTAGAACAAGACCTGCTGTTGCCTGCCCTGACCATCCCACCCCTCAGGCCAAGTGAGTGGGGGAGGGGGGGTTGCAGAGACGATTGCAGGGAGTCCAGGGAGGAGTCCAGTAACTGAGATACGCAGCCAGGAGGGCTGCGAAGGCAGGCAGTCCCTGCCAACTCTACCGCCAACCCGACTATCTACAAGTCCAGAGCAAGGACCAGCACAGAAAACCACACTGAGGCGATCCAAAAGAGAAAGAAGACCACCTGAACACTTCACGGACTATGCGCCCCATTTATTATTAAATACTTTCCCTTTTATAATTATAATTACTCATGGGATGTATTCTAATTCTCACTTGTAGTCCTGGGCCCGATGTAATCTTATTAGTTTGAAGGGGCCCAGTCAGCATTTATCACACAGGGGTGAAGAGTGTTGGGTATAAGCCTGGCCTCTGCTTGACATCATGATCCCCACGTCACCATTCCATATACAAATAACCCTGTGTCAGTTGCCAGGTTAGTCTAATATAGGATGAGAAAGCATCACATCTCCAAGTTTTAATTGCGTGAGTGCATACACAACAATAATAGAAACCAAACTTCAAAAATACATCTCTAGCTGTAAGTCTTTCTTTTGCACAAAGTTTAATCTTGTGGCAACTTAATTTTCTGATGAACTTTAGCTAAATGTTATACACAAGATGGAGTGAAGTCTGATTCCTGCAGCATCACAGGCTGAATTTATTCTTGTCCTTAGAGTTGGCATATCCATACCAGGCAGTAATGCAACCAGCCAGAAGGCTCTCCGTGGTACACCTGTAGAAATTTATGAGATTTTTCGGTGATATACTGAATCTCCTCAGACACCTCACAAAGTATAGCCACTGGTGAGCCTTCTTTGTGATTGCATCAATGTGGAGACTCCAGGACAAATCCTCAGAGATTTTGGCACCCAAGAATTTGAACTTCTTGACCATCTCCACTCCTGAACCCTCGATGAGCTCTTGGCTGTGTTCCCCTGACTTCCTCCTGAAGTTCACAATCATCTCATTGGTTTTGCTTACACTGAGCACAACGTTATTGTCGTTACGCCAATGAGCTGATCTATCTCCCTCCTGTACGCTTTCTCATTGCCATTTGTGGTTCTGCTGACAACTGTGGTGTCAACGGCAACTTGGTAGATAGGATTGGAAATTTTCCTGGCCACACATACACAGGTGCATAATGAGTAGAGCAGTGGGCTAAGTGCACATCTTTGATGTGTGCCTAAGTTGATTATTAATGAAGAGGAGACTTTGTTTCCAGTTCGCACTGACTGTGGTCTTCTGATAAGAAAGTCAAGGATTCAGTTGCAGAGTGGGGTACAAGGGCCTAGTGTTTGTAGCTTCTGGACCAGCACTGAGGGAATAATGGTATTGAAGGCCAAGCTATAGCTGATGAAGAGCAGCCATATATATATGAATTGTTGTTTTCAAAGTGATCCAGAGGTGAGTGGAGAACCAGCGATATTGCATCAGCTGTGGAGCGATTTGTGATGATGGGCAAATTGTAGACGGTCCAGATCTTTGTTTAGGTACTGGCATGACCAGTCTCTCAAAGCATTTCTTTAGAGTAGAAGTTAGTGCCACTGGGCTGTAGTCATTAAAGCAGCTCACAGTACTCTTCTTGGGTACCGAGATATTGACGCCCTTTTAAACAGGTGGGAACTTTTGACAGCAGCAATGAGAGGTTGAATATGTCCATGAACATTTTAGCTAGTTGGTTGGTGCAGAATTTCAGTACCCTGCCAGGAACGCTGTCAGAGCCTGATGCTTTGTGAGGGTTCACCCTCTTGAATGATGTTCTGATGTCACCCTCAGAGACAGATATCACAGTGTCCTTGGCCTTTTCAGGGATTCTAGTAGGCACTGCTTGGTTCTTCTTCTCAAAGTAGCAATAGAAGGTGTTCAGCTCATCGGGTAATGAAGCATCACAGGCATATGTGTTTGGCCTAGATCTCTCACCCTGCCATAGCTGGTGTGTATCTATCTCTGTCTCTAGCTTTCTCCAGATTTGCCACTTTGCATCAGAGAAGACCTTCCGCAGGTCGTACCTGGACTTCTTGTAAAGATTCAGATCTCCAGCCTTGAACGTTCTTGTTCTCACCCTCAGCAGGTTGTGAATTCTCTGAAATAAAGGCTGGAAATACTGACAGATCAGTCTACCTCTGCAGGTACAAAGACAGTTAATGTTTCAGGTTGATAATGTTTCTTCAGAACTAGTAAATGCTAAAAGTTACAGAGAATGAAGAAGGGTGGAGGGAACAAAGGAATATCATTGGAAGAGTGGAGGCCAGAAAGCCTGTGGTTCTGGCTGAGAGAGGTTTTGAGTGACTATTAATTGCAGTTGATCTGAAGGAAGGAGATGCAAATAAAAGATGAATGAGCACAAGAAGGGAGGGGGTGAAAAGAAGAATTTAGGATGTGTTGAACAGGTCAGATAGAATCCATGGAGAGAAAGAAAAAAAACTATTTTCACATTCTGAGACAAGATGGCTTCAGAAAGCATTGAATTGTGGTGATTCCTAATGGCTGCAACTGACTCAAGGGAAGATGACATGTTGTTCCTCAACTTATATTGCACCTCATTTCAAGAGTGTGAAAGGCCAAACACAGAGAGGTCTGAGTGAGATTGGGATGGAGAATTAAAGTGAAAGGTAACCTATAGCTCAGGGTCATACTTCCTGACTGTTTTGCAATGTGATTACTCAGTCAGTTCACATATAAGATTTAATATAACCTTGAGCAGCAATTCATCCATTAACCCAGCAGGAGGTGGAGGTGGTTGAGATGATCAGTTCCTGCTTTGCTGAGTCATCAAGGGAAGGATAACTCCAAAGGTCCTATTCCCACATTTGATTTCTATCAGAGAAGAGCACTTTAAAAACATGCTTGTAGATAAAAGAAATATTTTTTTTTCTCTCTGATGTTCAAACTCAACAAGGCCAGCATGGATTAACCATTAAGCAAAATAAGCATGTGGTTAGGGCACCAAGGAAAAGGGCCAGCACAGTTTTTTCCCCCCAGTGCGATTTACCATGGTGCAGCTGAACTAGGGCCCCACAAAAAGGGCATCTCCACAATAAATGAAAAAAAATTATATATATATATATATATAGATATAGATATGTGTATGTATACAGGTTATACTTAATATTGTGGGGTCTGGCCTGGAAGAAAACTGAATTTTTAATCTATTATCTCACATTCAGCACATTGAGTCTTAATGTCTTGCCAGTTAGAAATGGAAGGATTGAGGGAGAACCATTGTTGATCTGTGCTTAGGGAAACAGTTGGCCTTAATCTAGCCCTGCAGCAAGAGAATGAGCAAATAATGTCTATCAAGAAAATTATATTTCAGTCTTTTCCTGTCCAATTAAGAAGGAAGCAGGAATGGAGCCAGAGAGAAGGGGGGAGGGAGAGAGGGGTGAATGTCAGATGTTTAACATGCTGTCATATTTTCTCACTTGCACTCATCAGTTAAGAAAGTGTCATTCAAAGAAATACACAGTGTGGTGATACACCACCGGCCTACTGCAGGGGACAACCTCTGTACCTGCAGGAGTGTAAGATGACAGGACAACACCTGGTTGACTGTCAATCAGTCGGCCTGAAGGGATCAAGCCCCACCCGGTTGTGTGTCAATCACCCTCCAGGATATAGGCCTGGAGGCCTCACTCAGAGTTGCTGCAGCCATTGCCAGCCTGGCTCTGTGAAAGTCTTGTGTATTAAAGCCTGATGTACAGTCTTTACCTTGTGTGTGTCTGATTTTGGTTAACAGTGCACCACAATTTAATCCACAAAATTTTCCCACAACAGCTATAGAAAAACTCCTGTGCGCAGGGAGCCTCGAGGTCAACCCATGCTACCCGGAAGCCCAGAGACGCTTCAAGATCTGGCAGCACGTGGTCGAGTCAATCATCGAGGCACATGAGGGCGACAGGAAGAGGTTGGTCCTACTCCGGTCAAAGCTGGGTCCCTGCACCTTCCAGGTAACCAAAGGCTGCTCCAGGTATAAGAGCGCAGTGGACACTCTTGAAAACTTGTACAAGCCCCCCATGAATGCAGTCTGTGCAAGGTACCTACTCAACACCCAAGCCCAGCAACCTGGGGAGATGGCTGAGTCTTACCTGGGACACTTATGAGAGTTGGCCCGACCGTCTCTGGCTGAACTCGGGGTAGGTGTAGAGGAGGTAGAGAGGCTGATCCAGGATGCCTTCGTCCGAGGGCTATGCTCGAGGGCCATCCGGCAGAAGCTGCTGGAAGACAACACCAATGCCCTAATCAGGACTGTGGAAGTGGTCCAAACCCTGGAAGCAGCAGCCTTGCACATTGAAGCCTTTGATTTCAGGTTCCCCCAGGCTCACTCATGGCCGCCTCACACTGCAGCTTCAGACCCAAGCTGAGCTGGGGAGGAGAATGTCGCTGAGGCAGGCAGCCGGTGCCCCTGTAAGGACTGTGGGTCCTGGTGTGGGTCAGATCGACAATAGCGCCAAAACTCCCCAGCTAGGAACCAGTTTTGTTCCTGATGCGGCAAAAAAGGCCACTTTGCAAAAGTGTGCCTCTCTAAACCTGCCGGCAGCTCAGCAGCCCTCTGTAACCTCCCCACCTCCCCCGTGGACCACCCCCCCCATGTGTGCCAGGCGGCGCCATTTTCACCGCGATGACTTCCCCCTTCCCAAATTTCGACTGCGCAACATCCGGCCCCACCAGCGACCATCAGATCGTGTGCCCTGAGCATCTGCACCAGTCACTGCCCTCGCTGGTGCCACTCACTGAGAACTACAGTGACATCACTTCCAGCTCACGACGTGACATCACTTCCGGCTGACGTAACGACATCACTGCCGCCGGCCATGAAGATGCCACTTCCCCGGTACAGCAGACATGGCTGGGGAAGGAGGCCAGCCACACAGTGGCCCCCCACGTGCCACCGCCATTTTGGGCCAGGCAGCGCTCGACACGGAGGACCCCCAACGATGTTGAGAATGACGTGGTCAACACAGGCAATGACCAGGCTCCCCATGCCTCTGGGTGCCATCAACTGCCACACACCACACCCAGCGACCGAAGGCAATGTGGTCAACATGGGTGAAGACCAGGGCACCCTACCGACGCTCCCCATGCCTCTGGAGGCCATCGGCTACCGCACGCTGCACCTCATGACTGATGTCGACGTGGTCAACACGAGCGATGACCAAGCCACCCTATCGATGCTCACCATCCCTCTGGATAGCGACGATTTCTACTCCGAGACAGTCCTGGCCACCATCATGCTGACCAGGGACATTCCCCACGATCTTGGCCACTCATTGATGAACATGCGAGTCAACGGGCAGGTAACAAAGTGCCTGTTGGACAGCGGCAGCACCAAGAGCTTCATTCACCCGAGCGTGGCCCACTCCCCAAAGTTAAAGGTCCACCCCACCACCTGCTCAATCGCCCTCACTGCCAAGGATAAGACTATTGGTACCCTCGGGCGCTGCTCGGTCAATATAACGGTGGGAAGGGAGTCTTACACAGGATTCAGACTCCTATTCATGTCCAAACTCTACGCACCACTCCTCCTGGGCCTGGATTTCCAGTGCCACCTAAAGAGTGTCACCCTTGCCTTTGGGGGGCCCCAATCTCCACTCACATTGCACAGCACACCAACTTACCAGTCCCAGCCAACCTGCAGCCTCTCCACACTGTGCATCACCCCACTGGCGCTCTTTCCACATCTTGCGCTAGGCTCCAAGCCGATCGCCGCCAGAATTAGGACTTCATCAAGGCGGAGGTGCAGCGACTCCTGGCGGAAGGTGTTATAGAGCCCAGTAACAGCCCTTGGAGAGCCCAAGTCCTGGTGGTCAAAGTTGGAAGTAATTAGTACACCCAGCTGGATGCCTACCCCCTGCCAAGGATCGCCGACATGGTCAATGAGATAGCCTGCTACCGGGTTTTCTCCACAATTGACCTAAAATCGGCATATCCACCCGAAGGACAAGCCCTACACTGCCTTTGAGGTGGACCGGGACCTGTACCAGTTCCGCCAGATTCCTTTTGGGGACACGAGCGGGGTCTCCATCTTCCAGCGGGAGATGGATCAGTTGGTAGACCGGCACAAGCTGAAGGAGACATTCCCATATCTGGATAACATCACCATCTGCGGCCATGCCCAGCAGGCTGCTAACCTGGAGAAATTCCTCGGCCGCGGAGCTGAACCTCACTTACAACAAGGAGAAGTGTGTGTTCAGCACCACACGCCTCGCCATCCTGGAGAACATCGTGGCCCATGAAGTTGTCAGCCCAGATCTGGAAAGGATGCACCCATTAATGGAGTTACCCCTCCCCCCCACGCTAAAGGCACTCCGCAGGTGCCTGGGCCCATTCTCTTATTACTCGCAGTGGGTTCCTCGCTTCTTGGACAAGGTCCACCCACTGGCCTAAGCCACAAATTTTCACCTCCCACCTGAGGCACAGGCAGCCTTCACCCGCATCAGGCAAGACATCGCGGACGCCACGATGCAGACTGTGGATGAGGACTCCCCCTTTCAGGTGGAGAGCAATGCCTCCGAGGTAGCCCTTGCTGCTACCCTCAACCAAGGGGGGAACCCCATCGCCTTCTTCTCCAGGACCCTCTACAGCTATGAGCTAGGGCACTCCGCCATTGAAAAGGAGTCCCAGGCGATTGTCGAAGTGGTCCGCCACTGGCGCCACTACCTGGCCGGCAGGAGATTCATGCTCCTCACAGACCAGCGGGCCGTGACGTTCATGTTTAACACTACCCACAAGAGCAAGATCAAGAACGGCAAGATCCTGTAGATCCGAGCTGGCAACCTACAGCTACGACATCCAGTTCCGTCCCGGGAAATTTTATGACTCCCCCGATGACCTCTCTTCCACCTGTGCGTCTATGCATAACAACAGGTTGCAGGCATTGCATGAGTCCCTGGTTGTACCATTTCCAGGCGTCACCTGGTTGTACCATTTCGTTAAGTCCCAAAATCTACCATACCCCATTGGGGATGTCAGGAACATGACCGAGGCCTGTCGGGTCTGTGCGGAGTGTAAACCCTGCTTCTTCCGCACCCCCCCAAGCCCACGTTGTAAAGGCTACTCAGCTTTTTGAGCAGCTCGTGATGAACCTCAAAGGGCCCCTGCCTTCCACAAACCAAAACGTCTACTTCCTCACGGTAGTGGACGAGCACTCACCCTTCCCTTTCACCATCCCTTGTCTGGACACCTCCACAGCCACCGTCATCAGGGCCTTGGGGCAGATTTTCATGAAGGTGGCTACCCCACCCTCATCCACAGCGACCAGGGGTCTAGTTTCATGAGCAACGAGTGGCGCCAGTACCTGACAGCAAGGGGCATCGCAACCAGTCGCACCACGAGCTATAACACAAGAGGCAACGGGCAAATGGAACATGAGAATGGGGTGGTCTGGAAGGCAGTCCTCCTGGCTCTCAGGTCAAAAGGGTGGGCCATTGAGTACTGCCCCACCCGAGGCACTCCATGCCATTCAGTCACTGCTGTGCACGACTACCAACAAGACCCCTCATGAACGTCTATTCTCATTCCCCAGGAGGTCGGCGACTGGAATGTCACTCCCAGCATGGCTCACGTCCCCAGGACCGCTGTTTCTGCGTAAGCATATATGGACACACAAGGCCGAAGCCCTGATAGAGCAGGTTTTCCTCCTTCATGCAAACTATAACTACGTTTATGTTAGGTTCTGTAGTGGCAGGGAGGACACCATCTCAACCAGGGACCTGGCACCAGCAGGAGCACCCACCACAACACGCCACCCTCCAACCCAGGATGATGCTGACCGGGCATACATCCACGTCCCCAGGCAGCTATGGAGCACACAGGGCCTCCTTGACCACCAGGGACCCGCTTCAGCCTTAGGAGATGAACCCACCCACCCCCACCCATCCAATACGTCTCCAATCCCTCGGCCACCCTTCCGCGCAGCACCACACCAGCCACACACACACCTGCCGCCAGCCCACACACTTCCCCTCTGTCCAGTGACCAAGAGCCAGTCCTACGACTATCTACTACCCCATATCCACCCGAAAAAAAGACCTTTATCTTGCACATACCGATAAAATATGATCTATTGGTTCATCAATTCATCAATCCATCAATCCATCAATTCCAAAGATCTACTGGCTTTTGGGGAAGACTTGTAATGGAAGATTTAAACTGTGTTTTTTTACTTCTGCAGCTTCAAGGCTGAGAACCTGTTTGTTTCTTAGAATCAGGAGACATAATCTAATTTACACCATGAGGCCCAGGATGCAGTTGAATCAGAAGACATTATCTAATTTACACTATGGGGCCCAGGGATGCATATGAATCAGTAGACATTATCCAACTTCCACCATGAGGCCCAGAGATGCAGTTGTCTTTTGTTGGTTGCAGACTGTCAGGAGACCTTGAAGATAATTAAATCATTTGTTCAAAGACATAAGATCTGAAAGTAAACAACTTTTGGGTAATATAAACCATGGTCCCACTGCTGAAGTTTGAGACTATCCAAGAGCTGGCAGCAAGAAGAAAAACTTCAAGAGTCCAGCTAACGTCCCGGTCGAGGGAGGTAGAGAAGCTGCTACCGGCACCTCGACAACCTACTACAAGTGTGCAGTCGTTGCCTCGCTTTGGAAGTTGGGACAAGTCCAGGCATTGATAAGTATAATTGGGAAGGGCTTGCATATTGTAGTGTGAATTCAGCTTTAGATTTAGTAATAAAGCCTTGTATAAACTGAACTGCTCTTGGTGTGTATCTAATTTCCTTCGGTAGCTCAAACAATGTGACCAATCTAAAATGAACAAAATGAGAGGTATAAGTTTACCCAAGATAATTGGCTCAGCGAGCAGGGTTGGTCTCAAGATGTTTCGCTGAAAGAAAGAGGTGAGCCCTGAGCAGTTCTTGATTCCGGGATGGACTTCCAAAGACAAAGGATTTGGCACGTTGGCCAATACTCTGTCTTTGTTGGGACCACCCATTAGTTGGGATGAGAAGTTAGACCCATCAAGTGCACCTCTGGGAGAGCGGGTTGTCACTCTCCTTTGAGAAAATAAATTTCCTGGTAAAAAGGGAACACTGATGGACGGTTTTTGGCTGCTGGCCACAACCTTACGCCACTCTGTTCAGCTAGAAGCAGAATCAGTTCAGCGAGAAGTAGAATCTCAGTGTAAGAGAGAGCAACTAGAGGAGGAGCTAGAAGCCCTGCGACAACGCTGTTCCATGATGAGTGAAATTGTTTGCACCAGTCAGGACCGAGACACAGAATGGGAGGATAAGCATGTCCAAACGATCTGCCGTAATATTAAACTCCGGCAGCAGCTCTGTACAGATAAAGAAAGGCATGGAGTAGAATCCGATCCACATCATATTCGTGCCATGATAAGGAATGGCGACGATCCTGATGTAAATGATGAATGGGACGGGAATATCTGGAATGATGACCATGGTAATAATGCTCAGCATGTGCCTAACATACTGCCCTCTCCACCTGCTGTTCACGCCCGCCCCATAAGGCAGCAGACTTCCCAAACATATGAAAGGGGCGATGATATAAGGGAAGAGATTGAAGGGATAGATACCCCGATCTCCCAAGCGGACCCAGGGGAAAATAATGAACCCCTGCTTATACTCTATGGCCCACCCTCTCTACGGGAAGACCTAGGCCTCGTCCCGTCCACTGGGTAAAGGACCCTATGGGCTAAAGTGGGAGCAGAGGTCAAGAGCAGTCAATGATCCGTGACTTCTCTATAAAAGAGCTAGCTGCCATTGGAGATCGATTTAGGCAAAAGGCGGGAGAAACTCTGGCAGCCTGGCTCCTGCGTGTTTGGGAGCAAGGAGGGGGTAATGTATATTTAACCCCTGAGGAATTGTTGGGATTAGGAACATTGACTACTAATATCCAGGTCACTCCTGAGCTGCGGGGTAGAGGAAGAGAGATGGATTACTTACTTGCCACTCTAGGGGATGCCCTGCTACGTGTATACCCATCAGCAGTAGATTGGGATTTACATTTGCAGAATAATTGGGGAACCCCATAGCAGTAATTTGTCAACAGGTCCTGGCCTCTGCCTTGTATGCAGGGCGTTTGAGGCTGTGGGTACATGGGGGGAGCCCTGATGAAGAGAAATTCACGGCCGGAATGCATACCCGATTGGTTCGTTCTGCCCAACCCACTGTACGGGGACTGGTTCTGTCCGTAACTAGTCCGCTAATTGGGCACCCTGTGTCTGAGGCGGTGCATGCCTTATCTGGGCTTTGAGAATTAGAGTTGGGTGGTAAAATCCACTCATGTACAACCCAGGTTAAATCAGACGAGCAGGATGAAAAGAGAGGGTCTGCTGCTAATAACGGACCGACAAGAAAGGACCTTTTTCTAACCTTGTTAAAGTTAGGTGTACCTAAAAGTGATATTGATGGGAAACCTACTACAGTCCTTTATGCCCTTTATAAGAGGAAGGCAGGGGAACATGATCCCCAGCTGTTGAGTCCTCCTGGCCCAGCTGTGCCTTCTGCTCCCACTGCTGCTCCTATCGAGCCAGCTTCTCTTGCTCCAGTTACCTGTGATGAGATACAACAAATGGTTAAAAAGGCTCTTATGGATAATAGGGGCATGTGGGCCTGGAAGCCCCCAAACCCTACTAAACCATGAAGGTGTGGGCAGGGCCCCCGTGTCTACTCTATTAATACATGGTGGATACATGGGGACCCGCGGCCCTACATACCGTTAACAATCCCTTGGGGTGGGGGAAATGACCGCCAATATTTGGCCTTGGTTGATACCGGTGCAGAGCACTCGGTGATTCCGGGTAACCCTGACCTCTGGACTGGACCAACATTTCGAATAGAGGGGATGGGAGGAGCGATCACCCTGGTGAAGGAAATAAAGTCCATGCCACGGTGGGTGATGGCCCTTCCCCTATATGGTTACATGCCCTGGTGGCTGCCACTGACGAGTGTATCCTGGATATTAATATGCTGGCCGGTACGGACCTTAATACTAGCCAAGGGGGATTTGCATTTGGAATTCGGACTATTACTAAAAGATTAGTGGTCGATCGGGCTAAGTGGGATCCTGTGATGGTGCCACCCCTATGAAACCAGTGTGTATTCCACAATATCATCTCCCTGGAGGGCAGGAAGAGATTAGTGCCACCATCGATGCTCTGCAAGAAGAAGGGGTAGTGAGGCCCGCAACATCGCCCTTTAATAGCCCTGTTTGGCCAGTCCAGAAGCCGAATGGCTCTCGGAGAATGACAGTTGACTATAGTTTTTTGAACAAACATGCCCCACCACTTGCTTCGGCCGTTCCTGACATTGTTACCCTTATTGAAAACATTGCTACTGGGAACTCAGGAACATGCTATGCTGTCATTGATCTCGCTAATGCTTTTTTCAGTATTCTTATAGCTGAGGTCTCATAGGCTCAGTTTGCCTTTATCTGGAAGGGGTGCCAGTATACCTTCACCTGTCTCCCTCAGGGTTATGTACACTTTTCCACTATTTGCCACAACCTAATTGCCTGTGATTTGGAGACGATGCCAGTATTGCCTTCCCTCTCAATTCACCATTATATTGATGATGTGATGATCCAAGGGGCCACGGAAGAGATGGTACAGAAAGCAGAACAAAAGAACGGCTGATTTACTGATGGGAGCAGCCGGTGGGTGCAAGGAAAGCAGAAGTGGAAGGCGGTGGCTTACCATCCCAGGTCAGGAACTCACTTATTGGAGGAGGGGGATGGTGACTCCAGTCAGTATGCTGGGTTGAAGGCGGTCACTTAACCACTAGACCCCCATGATCACCCTCTTTGCTTGTTTACTGATTCCTGGGCTGTGGCTAATGGAGTAGTGGTATGGATGTCTGTTTGGCAAAAGAATGAATGGCTGATACATGACCGCCCAGTATGGGTCAAATAGTTGTGGCAGCTGTTGTGGGATGCTTCCCATCATCATGAGATAACCGTTTATCACGTTGACACCCATACCAATGTGATGACGAACATGGCACAACAAAATGCAGTAGCAGATCAGCTTGCCAGTACCAACAGCGCCGATACCGTCCCCCTGGCTCGATGGGCACACGAACAGAGTGGCCATTTGGGGGAGAAGGGATCAGCTATGTGTGCCTGTACACATGCCTTACCCATCCATCAGAACAATGTCTGCATGGTCATGCGGACATGCCCAGCATGCCAGCTTGTGAAGTCCCACACCGTTCCTCCTGGTCCGCATGGCCGAATAAGACGGGGTGCTCACTTAGCTGCGGTCTGGTAAATTGATTACATAGGCCGTATGCCAGACTGTATGGGTAAACGTCACCCAGTAATGTTTGTCACCTTTTCGGGCCTGGTTTTTGCTTTTCCCACCAAGACGGCTGACCAAGCTAGCACTCCAAGGACTAACCATTTAATTTCTCGTTATGATGTTTCAGAGGAAATTCAGTCTGATAATGGCTCGCACTTCTCCGGGAAAGCAATCTGTGATTGGGCAGCTGACAACAGTATTTTATGGGTCCAACATATTCCTTATTACCCGCAGGCTGCCGGGTTAGTTGAACGAATGAATGGCTTACTGAAGAAACAAATTCGTTTGTTAACACCACTGGGGACCCTGAAGGGGTGGTGCCATGTGCTGCAGCAGGCAGTCGACAATTTGAATCATCGCCCTTTAAAGGGAGGTACACCTTTCCACTGACTTCTTCACGCTTCTGAACTACAGCCTATTCCAGAGGAAATATTGAAATAAGAAGTCTAAGCTGGTAGATCAAGAGATTGAATACTGTTAAAGAATTACAAAATTAGATACTGTTGGGTCCCATTTATTTAACTTTTGGGGTGTGATATATAGCCTGTGTAACCAATTATATTGTATCATGCGTAACCTCATGTTTATTGTATTTCTCATAATTCCGGAGCATAGCTTTTCCCATTTTTCATTTTTTATCTTTATGACACACCAATGGCATCATGAAGAAAGCCTCTACTTCCTCAAGAGTTTGTGGAGGAGCTAGTGGAGTTGTTCAAGTGAACCGGTACGGACTTGAAGGGCCGACATGGCCTGTTTCCGTGCTGTAAACGGTTATATGGTTAAAAAACAGTCATTGCCCCCCATTCCCGAGCTAGAGAAAGTTGGACAAAAGGTATGGGTGGCACCAACAGGTAGTGGCTCTCTTGTAAAAGGGGAAATAGTGACACCTGCCCAGGGTAACACTCGGTGGGTAGCTATTGAGGGACAGGATGGTTTAGTTTGTTTAAATACTGAACGCTTATGGCATCGTGAGTGACATATGTCAAGCTTCTTTTTCCAGTTCCTCCATCTTGTTGCTCCTGCTGATCTGGCTTAGCAGCTGCTTTGATGCCAGCAATTGGATTTGTAATGTCGAGGACTTTCTGAGGAAGTTGCCCATGGGGGACATGACCCGATGTATCCACTAATATATCTGATATTGTTAAGCATGTTTCAAAATCTGTTTGTGAGCATCAGTGTCTGGGTATTGTGGCCCACAAGGATAGTTTGGATCCTTTTTCATGGTTAAATGGTATATTTGGGGGACTGGACCACACTATTCTCCGTTGGTTGCTCGCATTATTGTTTATTTTTGTGCTTATTATAGTTTTAGTTTCTCTTTTTCACTCCTTCTGTACTCTTATGCTTGTTAAGTCTCGTGTCTGACATCCTGTGACCAAGGGGTGGAATGTAATGGAAGATTTAAACTGTGTTTTTTCCTTCTGCAGCTGCAAGGCTGAGAACTTGTTTGTTTTTTAGAATCAGCAGACATAATCTAATTTACATGAGGCCCAGGATGCCAGTTGAATCAGAAGACATTATCTAATTTACACTATGGGACCCAGGGATGCATATGAATCAGTAGACATTATCCAACTTCCACCATGAGGCCCAGAAGATGCAGTTTTCTTTTGTAGGTCGCAGACTGTCAGGAGACCTTGAAGATAATTAAATCATTTGTTCAAAAAGATAAGATCTGAAAGTAAACAACTTTTGGGTAATATAAACCATGGTCCCACTGCTGAAGTTTGAGACTCTCCAAGAGGTGGCAGCAAGAAGAAAAACTTCAAGAGTCCAGCTAACGTCCCGGTCGAGGGAGGTAGAGAAGCTGCTACCGGCACCCCGACAACCTACTACAAGTGTGGAGTCATTGCCTCGCTTCAGCAGTTGGGACCAGTCCAGGTGTTGATAAGTATAATTGGGAAGGGCTTGCATATTGTAGTGTGAATTCAGCTTTAGATTTAGTAATAAAGCCTTGTATAAACTGAACTGCTCTCGGTGTGTGTCTATTTTCTTTTGGTAGCTCAAACGCTGTGACCAATCTAAAACGAACAAAATGAGAGGTATAAGTTTACCCAAGACAAGACCTCACGTGACACTTGCATAATTTCATAAATTAATATTCTGACACTTTGCTTGACTCCTTCTATTGAAAATATATCCTTCACTAAATAGAAAGACCACACCTATAACTTTAGAGCAGGGAATCTCCACTCTTGCAGTTTAATATCCTTGTGATAATAGACAAAGTGTCTTCTTAAATGCATCTAATTTCTTAATTTGCAGTTTATGTGTCTGAGTCTGGAATCTTCAATCCAATGTCTCAGGTGACATGGATTTTAAATGTTTCATTCACCCACACATTTTAAATGGAGAGGAAAATACATACTGTTCCAGAAGAAATGTAACACTGGCATCTATCCAAAAATATGGGAAAATCACCAAGGTATTTCCCGTTGACAAGCAGCAGAATGAATCCAACTTGGCCAATTACAATTCCATCAGTCAATGATCAGCAAACTGATGGAAAGGATAAGTGAATATGCTATCAAATGGCACTTGCTTTGCAATATTCTACTCATGGAAACTTAGTTCAATTCTGCCAGAGTCATTCTGTTTTTGACCTCATTACTGTCTTGGTCCAAACATGGTCACAAGAACTGAACATCAGGGTTGAAGCAAGGCTGTCTTTGATTGAGTATGGCATTAATAAGCCCTGGCATTTATTGTCTCTTTAGCCCAGTTTAGCCCTGGCTAAACGGGAGTCAATGGGAATCATGGGGAAAACCTTATGGTAGTTTGAATCATACCAGGCATAAAGGAAGGTTGGGGTGAATGATTGACAATCATCTAAGTCAAAGGACATCTCTACAAGAGTTTCTCATAGTAATGACCAACCATCTTCATTTGTTTCATCAATCTTTCTATTGTAAAGTCAGAAGAAGGGATGTTCACTGGTGATTGCATAAGGTTTAGCATCATTTGTGACCACTCAAATAGTGAAGCAGTCCATGTCCAATTGCAATATCCAGGCCTGAGCTAATAGATGGTAAGTAACTTTTGCCATTCAAAAGTGCCAGGCAATGACAATATCCAACAAGATAAAAATCCAGCTGTCATCTCATGATATTCAATGGCATCTCAAAACTGCTGGAACTGCTGTAATGATAGCGTTGCTGCCGGTGTGGATCCAGGAGAGCAGGGTGTGGAGATGCAGCACTCTCCCATAGGGACCTACTGCCTATCCATGCCAGCCCTACACAGGTGATAAACAGGCTATTAAAGGGGCTGACAATATGTTTTTAACGTCTTAAAACTACAGAGGTCCATACACAAGACGATTGTGCTCATATTTGGCAGCAAACCACGAGGGATTGTGGACTCTGGAGTATCAGTGGACCCATGTATGGCACCAGAATTGAAAGAACAACCCATGCTAAAAAGAAGAAGAAGACTGTAGAGTGTCTCAGAGTGAAGGTGACCACTGCAATGGATCAGCGAGGGGGCCAGTGGCTGAAATATTTATACAGACTGCTGGCAAACATAGAGAATCGGAATGGAAGCAACTCATCCTCAATGATCTAAGGAGATGAATGATATAAATTTATGAGTGAGAATGTAACTAAAATGTTTAGCTAAGGAATAGTGCGAGCATGGAAGTCTTGTTTCTCTACAGTCTACCCTTTTAATCCAGGTAGCGCCCAATGACAGATAATGGCTCACGCTTGCTCTAAAATGAAGCTCTCTCCTTTACTGGCCTGTACTTGCGTTCTGCGACAAAAGATGTACAGTTTTTTTGTTTAAAGATCAAATTTACTGCAAGAATACACACATGGCATCACATGCAACCCTGAGATTCATTTTCCTGTAGGTCAGGATGAATTTCTACTTATGGGAAACTGTAAACTATACTCAAGAGAAAAATGCATACAAAAGAGAAAAATGTAAACAAGATGACTGTGCAATATCAAAAAAGTAAATATTTAGTAATAAATAATGTGCAAGGAGTCCTTAAATGAATCTCTAATTGGATCTGTGGTTTATGAGTTGAATGGTGGAGGGGTAACAACTGTTCCTGAACCTAGTGGTATGAGCCGTGTGGCATCTATACCTCTTTCCTGATGGCAGCAGTGAGAACAGAGCAAATCCTCTGACCCTGACCCAAATGTGTTCTGGATTTTCCAGCTGCACAGCAGCTGTTGCTAATGTGGTCAATGTATCTTGGTGCTGAGGTATGTCCAGAATTTCTGACTGGGTCAATATTGTGAGCACCTGGCAGGTAAAGCCTTAACCTGAAGAATATCTATAGGCAGACTATCTGATTCAGAATTCCAGTGGCAATGTATTTGCCTGACAGAAAGGGAATATGAAACAAATCACTTTTTTCAGGAAATAACTTTTAAATTTGTTGAAAAATATAATGCCTTATATCGACTATAGCTGACACCAATCTATCAAAACAATAGGAGTTATGTCAAAGTATTCAGAAGAATATGAAGATCTATCAGTCTTCCACTGCAGTTTCAAATTGGAGGGAAGTACTGTTTGGTCAGCATACACTTTGTAATTTGAACAGCCAGGATATGCAATTTGATTCAATGGAATCTGCATCTTCGAAGCAACCTCACAAGCAAGGCAAAGGACACGTCAATAAAATTCACAGCCAAGATAGAAATGGGGAAGATAAGTGCAGAGCGGTTTTAGAGTGATTGTGGCTTCTCTTTGACCGAAAATCAAATTTTCACAAGGCCACAGATATAGGAGCAGATGTAGGCCCATCGGTCCATTGAGTCTGGTCTGCCATTCTATCATGAGCTGATCCATCTTCCCACTGAGCTCCACTTCCTGGCCTTTTTCCCATAACTTTTGATGCCCTGACTAATCAAATAGCTGTCAATCTCTGCCTTAAATTCACAAAAAAAATATTCTTGTTAGTTAAAACCTTTTTATTGCATCAGAAAGTGAAAAATGGTTTTAGAAAGTGGGAACAGCTGGACATTCTTTTGTTATGTAAAAATGGAAGCTACTTGCAGGGACAGGTGAGTTACTAGGTTTTTCTCTCAGAGGTTGTGCAGACTAGATCACATGGATATTTAAAGAGGAAAAAAAGATACATTTGTGAAAGATCAGGGAAGTGAGGACAAAGGGGAGCTGAGACAGGGAGGAGATGACTAGGGATGCAGAATAGTGTCAAACCTAGCCAGTGGGTGCTAACCAATTACCCACATTATCCAGTCTCCACTACCCCTGGGTATAAAATCCCAGTAATTCACCACCCTTTGCAAGAAGACGCCATTTTTACATAACAAAATAGCAGCCTGTTGTTCCCACTTCCAAAACCATTTTCCACTTTCTGATACAAAAAAGAATTTTTAACTCATAGAATGACAGATCAGGCTTAAAGGATCAAATGATCGACTCATTTTTTACTTTCTTATGTCTAACAAGTAATTAGGTCTTTATAATTGGGGTAATAAAGAAATCTCTTGGCGCCTGCCACATTGACCACCGCCAGTGGGCTGATAACGCCTCAAACCGTGCATCTTGGCGCCTCACAGTTTGGCGGGCAGCAACCTCCTTTGAAGAAGACCGCAGAGCCCACCTCACTGACAAAAGGCAAAGTAGGAAAAACCCAACACCCAACCCCAACCAACCAATTTTCCGCTGCAACCGTGTCTGCCTGTCCCGCATCGGACTTGTCAGCCACAAACGAGCCTGCAGCTGACGTGGAATTTTACCCCCTCCATAAATCTTCGTCCGCGAAGCCAAGCCAAAGAGAATAAGAATACAAGAAATAGGAGCAGGAAGAGGCCATCTTCATAATCTTTAATTCCCCTACTATGCAAAAGTCTATCTATCTCTGTCTTCAGTACAATGAACAAGGCTGCTCTTCTGCTTCCTTGGACAGAGAATTCCAAAGATTCACCACTCTCTAGAAGAAGCAGTTGCTCTTCATCTCTGTCTTAAATCTACTCCTCCAAATCTTGAGGTTTTGACGACTAGTTTTAGTCTTACCTGTCAGTGGAAAGAACCTCCCTGCTCCATCTTATCAAATGCCTTTCATGATGGAGCAGACATAAAATTAAATCCAAATTGTGTGGCAACGATAATGATAAGGAATTTATTATACAATTGTACAATGCATAGATACACTGAAATTATTACTTACTGCAGCCAAACAGATACTTCATAAAATATAATCAACTACAATAGTATATATTATATTAAATTAAAAGAGACAATAAATGCAAAAGACAGATAGATCATAAACATTCATAGTTATAATAGTGCAAATAAAAATAAATGATGTGGCTATCGTTTAGACAGGATGTTTTTGTGCTGTTCAAGTAGTTTGAGATGAGTGTTGTGAGGAGATGTTCATGAGCCTAAGAGCCATTGAAGAGAAACTATTTGTGAGAGATAATAGAATATAGGAAGTAAAGTTAGTATGAATGAAATAAAGAATAATAGACTAGACTAGAGGAAGTTAAATAAGTGCTGAATAGGGATGAATTCCGATAAGAGTGTGAGGAAGGGTTACGCAAGTGAATAAGGGTCTTATAGTGATAGAAAGAATTAGCAAGTTCTGCATATAGAATTAGTAAGTCCTGGGGGTTGAGATGTGTGAATAAGAACAAAGGCAGATTCATGAATAAGGACAATGACATGATGGGACCCTCCCACCCCCGACAGGATACCCCATGGTCTTTCAAGTTTAAAACTGCACGTAGGCAGACAGAATTACCAAATGCCAAACCAATCCAGGAGGCAGAAGAATGTTAAGGGGGTGGGGGGGGAGGGTATCTCTACACTGAAATGAACTGTATAAAAGTTGGGTGAGCCCCAGTATGTGTGTGTATTCTCATGGTAAGGGGAAGCACCCAACTTTGCACTGTTGTACAATAAATGTTATTTGTTCTCAATTTTTGTCTCGAGCGAAATCTGTGAAGGTACTTCTGTTTCTCCCACTATTGTTGAACTTAAAGGTGCTGATCTTCGTGTTTCTGTCTTTCTTCCTAAAGGTATCAGTGAGAATCGTTTGTGACCAGGATGATGATGGGGGTTATGATGTTGGCTGCCTTCTTGAGGCAGCATCTCACTTCAATGGGATGGTCTGTGCCCTTGATGGTCTTAGCTAGAATTGCCACTAACTGCAGTCTTCTGCATTCCTGGGCAATCAAGTTTCCAAACTAGGTTGTGATGCAATCAGTCAGTATACATTCCACAGTACATATGTAGAAGTTTGATAGAGTATTCAATGATATACCAAATCTCCTCCAATTTCTTAAATAGAGGTATTGGTGAGCCTTCTTCATGGTTGCCTCAATATGCTAGTTCCAGGAGATTAATGATTTATGGTCTCCCAGGAACTTAAAGGCACTCATATCTTCCACCTCTCTCCCATAAATATTAACATTTTGATGCATAATTCCATCATCCTACCCATCCTGAAATAAATAATAAACTAATTGGATATGGTGATATTGATAGCAAGATTGCTGTTCATCATCCAACCAGGTTCTCAATCTCTATCCTGTAATTCTGACACATCATTTCCAGTTATTCGGCCAACAACAGTGGTGTCATTGGCAAATGTATAAATTTGGGAGGCGGTGGCCCCAGTCCGGGCACAGGGAGAGCAGCAGTGGCCCCGGCCCCGGTCCGGGCGAAGGGTAGACGGCGGCGGCCCCGATACGGGCAGGAGCAAGGGGGAGACGGCGGCCCCAGTCCGGGCACAGGGAGAGCAGCAGCGGCCCCGGCCCCAGTCCGGGCGAAGGGTAGACGGCGGCGGCCACGATACGGGCAGGAGCAAGGGGGAGACGGCGGCCCCGGCCTCGGTCGAGTGAGGCAGGCGGAGGCCCCGGTCCGGACAGGGAGTGGGAGGCGGCGGCCCCAGTCCAGGCACAGGGAGAGCAGCAGCGGCCCCGGCCCCGGTCCGGGCAAAGGGTAGACGGCGGCGGCCCCGATACGGGCAGGAGCAAGGGGGAGACGGCGGCCCCGGCCTCGGTCGAGTGAGGCAGGCGGAGGCCCCGGTCCGGGCAGGGAGTGGGAGGCGGCGGCCCCAGTCCAGGCACAGGGTGAACTGCGGCGGCCTCGGCCCCGGTCCGGGCAGTATGGACCGACCTAGGAGGGGAGGCAGACCCCTCCAGCCCGGGTAAGAAACCTGCATAGGAGAAGGCCACTCCGATATAAAACCTACGACCCAAGGACCTCGCTGCCACGTCCCAGCTTGCTTGGCCACGGCACACGAACCATGGGTGTAAAGGGTGGGGCCAGTACTGCGCGCACTGCACTCCACCTAAAAGCTCCTTTGCGCAGGCCCGAGGACAGGTCCACGTCCTTCCCCTCAACGTCCTCCCCCTCCACGTCCTCCCCCTCAAAAGATGCTCACAAACTCAAGCTAGCATGCTGGAACATCAGAACCATGCTAGACAAGACTGACAGCCACCGACCTGAACGTCGGTCTGCCCTCATTGCACATGAACTCCTCAGACTTGACATCGACATAGCCGCTCTCAGTGAAGTCCGCCTGGCAGATGTAGGCAGCCTCCAAGAACGCGGCGCGGGCTACACACTCTACTGGTCTGGCAAGCCTTTGGATGAACGATGCCTATCTGGTGTAGGCTTCATGGTCAAGAGCTTCATTGCCTCCAAACTCGAAAACCTTCCGACAGGCCTCTCGGACCGAATCATGTCCATGCGACTCCCACTTCAAAACAAGCGTCACATCACCCTCATCAGTGTCTATGCTCCAACCCTCCAGGCGGAACCAGCAGAAAAGAACAAGTTCTACACCGACCTGCGCAACCTCATCCAACGTACCCCTACAGCCGACAAGGTTGTCATCCTGGGCGACTTCAACGCTCGTGTCGGCAAAGACTCAGAAACCTGGCCAGGAATCCTGGGCAAGCATGGCGTCAGAAAGTGCAACGACAATGGGCGCCTCCTGTTGGAGCTCTGCGCAGAACAGCGGCTTGTCATTACAAACACCCTTTTTCAGCAGAGGGACAGCCTTAAGACCACCTGGATGCATCCCCGATCCAAACACTGGCACCTCCTGGACTACATCCTGGTGCGAGAAAGTGACAAACAAGATGTGCTCCACACCAGGGTCATGCCTAGCGCGGAATGCCACACTGACCACCGGCTGGTTCGCTGCAAGCTCAACCTTCACTTCAAGCCAAAGCCCAGGAACAATAAAGCCCCCAGAAAGAGGTTCAATGTTGGAAACCTGCAGTCAGACGAAGCGAGAGGAAACTTCCAGGCAAACCTCAAAGCAAAGCTCGACGTTGCAACCCGCCTCACGGACCCGTCCCCTGAAACCCTCTGGGATCAGTTGAAGACTACCATACTGCAATCCACTGAAGAGGTACTGGGCTTCTCCTCCAGGAAAAACAAGGACTGGTTTGACGAAAACAGCCAGGAAATCCAGGAGCTGCTGGCAAAGAAGCGAGCTGCCCACCAGGCTCACCTTGCAAAGCCGTCCTGTCCAGAGAAAAAACAAGCCTTCCGTCGCGCATGCAGCCATCTTCAGCGCAAACTCCGGGAGATCCAAAATGAGTGGTGGACTAGTCTCGCCAAACGAACACAGCTCAGCGCGGACATTGGCGACTTCAGGGGTTTCTACGAGGCTCTAAAGGCTGTGTACGGCCCCTCACCCCAAGTCCAAAGCCCGCTGCGCAGCTCAGACGGCAAAGTCCTCCTCAGCGACAAGATCTCCATCCTCAACCGATGGTCAGAACACTTCCAATCTCTTTTCAGTACCAACCGCTCAGTCCAAGATTCCGCCCTGCTCCAGCTCCCTCAACAGCCCCTAAGGCTAGAGCTGGATGAGGTTCCCACCCTGGATGAGACATATAAGGCAATCGAACAACTGAAAAGTGGCAAAGCAGCAGGTATGGATGGAATCCCCCCAGAAGTCTGGAAGGCTGGCGGCAAAACTCTGCATGCCAAACTGCATGAGTTTTTCAAGCTTTGTTGGCACCAAGGTAAACTGCCTCAGGATCTTCGTGATGCCACCATCATCACCCTGTACAAAAACAAAGGCGAGAAATCAGACTGCTCAAACTACAGGGGAATCACGTTGCTCTCCATTGCAGGCAAAATCTTCGCTAGGATTCTACTAAATAGAATAATACCTAGTGTCGCCGAGAATATTCTCCCAGAATCACAGTGCGGCTTTCGCGCAAACAGAGGAACCACTGACATGGTCTTTGCCCTCAGACAGCTCCAAGAAAAGTGCAGAGAACAAAACAAAGGACTCTACATCACCTTTGTTGACCTCACCAAAGCCTTCGACACCGTGAGCAGGAAAGGGCTTTGGCAAATACTAGAGCGCATCGGATGTCCCCCAAAGTTCCTCAACATGATTATCCAACTGCACGAAAACCAACAAGGTCGGGTCAGATACAGCAATGAGCTCTCTGAACCCTTCTCCATTAACAATGGCGTGAAGCAAGGCTGTGTTCTGGCACCAACCCTCTTTTCAATCTTCTTCAGCATGATGCTGAACCAAGCCATGAAAGACCCCAACAATGAAGACGCTGTTTACATCCGGTACCGCACGGATGGCAGTCTCTTCAATCTGAGGCGCCTGCAAGCTCACACCAAGACACAAGAGAAACTTGTCCGTGAACTACTCTTTTCAGATGATGCCGCTTTAGTTGCCCATTCAGAGCCAGCTCTTCAGCGCTTGACGTCCTGCTTTGCGGAAACTGCCAAAATGTTTGGCCTGGAAGTCAGCCTGAAGAAAACTGAGGTCCTCCATCAGCCAGCTCCCCACCATGACTACCAGCCCCCCCACATCTCCATCGGGCACACAAAACTCAAAACGGTCAACCAGTTTACCTATCTCGGCTGCACCATTTCATCAGATGCAAGGATCGACAATGAGATAGACAACAGACTCGCCAAGGCAAATAGCGCCTTTGGAAGACTACACAAAAGAGTCTGGAAAAACAACCAACTGAAAAACCTCACAAAGATAAGCGTATACAGAACCGTTGTCATACCCACACTCCTGTTCGGCTCCGAATCATGGGTCCTCTACCGGCACCACCTACGGCTCCTAGAACGCTTCCACCAGCGTTGTCTCCGCTCCATCCTCAACATCCATTGGAGCGCTCACACCCCTAACGTCGAGGTACTCGAGATGGCAGAGGTCGACAGCATCGAGTCCACGCTGCTGAAGATCCAGCTGCGCTGGATGGGTCACGTCTCCAGAATGGAGGACCATCGCCTTCCCAAGATCGTATTATATGGCGAGCTCTCCACTGGCCACCGTGACAGAGGTGCACCAAAGAAAAGGTACAAGGACTGCCTAAAGAAATCTCTTGGTGCCTGCCACATTGACCACCGCCAGTGGGCTGATAACGCCTCAAACCGTGCATCTTGGCGCCTCACAGTTTGGCGGGCAGCAGCCTCCTTTGAAGAAGACCGCAGAGCCCACCTCACTGACAAAAGGCAAAGGAGGAAAAACCCAACACCCAACCCCAACCAACCAATTTTCCCTTGCAACCGCTGCAATCGTGTCTGCCTGTCCCGCATCGGACTTGTCAGCCACAAACGAGCCTGCAGCTGACGTGGACTTTTTACCCCCTCCATAAATCTTCGTCCGCGAAGCCAAGCCAAAGAAAGAAGAAAGAAGAAATTTCATTGGAAACAAACTTGGTTATTCAGTTGAGCGTGCAGAGAATGGAACAGGTATAGTCCTAAAATGCTGACTGACCATTAATACCCATTGATGCTGTTTGACATGCTGAGTTCCTACAGCTAATCTTTAAGTGTTCAAGATTCCAACATACCCACTTTTGTTTCTGAAACCTTTGCTTACTATATTGTTAGAGGATCAATATTTGTAAAGGACTTCAAACTTATTTTTTATTTATTCATTTTTGAGAATTTGAGCTTTCTTTTTAAAATAAGTCTTTATACCTCATCGCTAATTGCTAATTGACTCGAGGCATTTAAAAGTCAACCATATTGGCAGGTCTGAAGTTACAGATATCTGTTACAAACAATAACAGATATCTTCCTCTGAGAGTCATTAGTGGACAAGAAATGTGTGTGTGTGTGTGTGTGTGTGTGTGTGTGTGTGTGTGTGTGTGTGTGTGTGTGTGTGTGTGTGTGTGTGTGTGTGTGTGTGTGTGTGTGTGTGTGTGTGTGTGTGTGTGTGTGTGTGTGTGTGTGTGTGTGAGAGAGAGAGAGAGTTTTTGATATATACTATGCACATGAAGGTCCTCCATCAGCCAGCTCACCACCATGACTACCAGCCGCCCCACATCTCCATCGGGCACACAGAACTCAAAACAGTCAACCAGTTTACCTACCTCGGCTGCACCATTTCATCTGATGCAAGGATCGACAACGAGATAGACAACAGACTCGCCAAGGCAAATAGCGCCTTTGGAAGACTACACAAAAGAGTCTGGAAAAACAACCACCTGAAGAAACACACAAAGATCAGCTTGGACAGAGCCATTGTCACACCCATGCTCCTCTTCGGCTCCAAATCATGGGTCCTCTACTGGCATCACCTACGGCTCCTAGAACGCTTCTGTCAGCGCTGTCTCCGCTCCATCCTCAACATTCATTGGAGTGACTTCATCACCAACATCGAAGTACTCGAGCTGGCAGAGTCCACAAGCATCGAATCCACGCTGCTGAAGATCTAACTGCGCTGGGAGGATCACGTCTCCAAAATGGAGGACCATCGCCTTCCCAAGATCATGTTATATGGTAAGCTCTCCACTGGCCACCGAGACAAAGGTGCCCCAAAGAAGAGGTACAAGGACTGCCTAAAGAAATCTCTTGGTGCCTGCCACATTGACCACCGCCAGTGGGCTGATATCGCCTCCAACTGTGCATCTTGGCGCTTCACAGTTCGGCGGGCAGCAACCTCCTTGGAAGGAGACTGCAGAGCCCACCTCACTGACAAAAGACAAAGGAGGAAAAATCCAACACCCAACCCCAACCAACCAATTTTCCCTTGCAACCGCTGCAACCGTGCCTGCCTGTCCCGCATCGGACTTGTCAGTCACCAACGAGCCTGCAGCAGACGTAGACATACCCCTCCATAAATCTTCGTCTGTGAAGCCAAGCCAAAGAAAAGAAGAAAGAAGACAATACAAATGAACCAATATAATTATTCGCTGAAGCCGAGCAGGTATTTTGTTTAAAAAAAACTACAATAGTATCACTGCAGCCCTACCTCAAAATTATTTGGTAGCCTTAAATTTTGTGCTTGGGTTCCTTGGGTGGTCTTTAACCCACAGTCTTTTTACTCAGAGACATGAGTGTCAGTAGCTCAATCACCACTCAAAATGCCAATAGCAGATCTGTTGCTATTTTGCATTCTGCCCTGTAAAAACACAATGCCAGATCAACTCAGCAAGGCAAACAGTGTACTTTATATAGCAAAGATAAAAATACATATCATTGATACCTCAATACCTCAACCCTGAAACATTGGTTATGTCTCTTAATCTTTGCTATATAAAATACACAGCTTGACCTGCTGAGTTCATCCAGCATTGTGTTTTTATTTCAACCACAATGTCTATAGACTTTCATGTTTTACTTCTTGCATTCTCTCCTGTGCTGCTTTTCATGCAAATTATTGGAAAATATTGACCATGTTGTGCTTGGTGTCGCATTGACCTTACTTTGCCTCACTCTGGCTGCAGTAACCTCTACCTTGGTTCCCTTTATTCATGGAGGCTTTGCTGCACCAATTGTCTCTGAATGCTTGTGGTTCACAAGAAGTGACCGGTAGGCTTAAGGAAGTGGATCATAGGTTCTGTACTTATTCAGTCTAATGTATCTCTGGCATCTTTGAGTTGTCAGAGGATCTAAAAGTAAAAATTTAAAATTAATCTGACCATATCATTCTTTACAAATACAAGGGTTTGGCAATGCTCCTGCCAAATCAATGATGGCTGAAGAACTATCATAATATTTAAATCTGTTTCCCATCTCTGCCTTGATCTATACATTACAAATTCAGGCACTCCTTCTTGCAAAAACAAATATATCAAAGGGATATTTTTAACATTCCCACTCATTCTACCTCAGTATAATTAAACAAAAACATTGCTGGCCCTAATTTATCTCTAAAATATGCCCTTAATTGAAAATAACAAAAAAGAGTAGTACGTAGTATATGATATTTATTTCTCAATTGTTCAAATGACATAAATTGTCCTCTTTCATAACAGTCTTCCACATTAACAATTCCTTTATGATACCATATATTTAAAAATTGATTATCTCTTGTGAAGACTAAAAGAGGATTTAACCATGGCATTTTAGGTGATAAAGACCTAAATACTATGATAGATCAACAAATTTAAGTAAATTTATGTAGAGATTCTATGACTAATATCTCAATGTAAAAGTACATATTAGTACAATATAATTTTTACATCAATTATATCTTGCACCATAGAAGTTGAATAAAATGAAATCAGATTTATCAAATCAATATTTTAGATGTGTTGAGGGTGTAGAATCTCTCATATATTCAATGTGGTCTTGTTCAAATGTGAGATCCTTTTGGGGGGTGTCTACAACAAGTTAAAGGTGCTGTTTTTCTGTTAAATCCTGATGTTTTTTTTAATTATGAAAAATTGAAGGTAGAGCTCCTAAATTGAAATTGTCAATTTATCAATTGAAATTTGTCAAATTAGCATTAGCAATTATGAGGAAATGTATTGCAATTACTTGGAAATCAGATACACCTTTAACATTGTCAATGTGGCATGCTGAAATACAAAGTTATATTCCTTTGGAAAAAAATATTCATAATTTAAGAAAAAAATATTCTATGTTTTTACAAATTTAGTGGCTGTATACTCAGGTAATAGGATTAAATTTATAGTGATATCCTTTTTACCCCTCTGATCCTGGAGAATCCTCCTATATATGTTATTGTTAGAACTGGTGAGTTGTGCTGCACAACATCTCTCTCTCTCTCTCTCTCTCTCTCTCTCTCTCTCTCTCTCTCTCTGCAATCCAAGACTTTGTTATTCTTTCTCTTTTTCTATATTTTTTCATATACTTTATTTTTCAATACTTTTTTTCTTTCTTTTTTGGGGTGGGAGGTTGGGTAGGAGGGAGGGAATTTTGTATGGGGTGAAAACCATCGTGTGTGTAATCAATTTGTTTTTTGATATCTATATTATAATGCAGGTAATTATAGTTACTGCATGTATGGAGTATTAAATAAAAATTCAAAAAATATGATGGCTGCAGAAAACAAAATCATTTTGCAACACAAAGGGGATCAATATTTGTAAAGCATTACTAATATCTGAGAAATGAACAGGTAAGTATTTATTTTCAGTGAGCCAGCTCACAATCTTCCATCCTCCTCTGGGGGAAGTCAAACTGTCTGTAAAATGGATAGTGAACCAGCAATCCATTTTATATCCCTCATGATTTGTATTTTCATTGACTTTCAAAGGGCTGCAAATTTGTTATCACTCATTTTACACTGATACGTAAAGTCAATGTGAACACCCCTGCTGTGCTATAAAGTTCTGTTTTTGAATGACTTGTGTAATACTTGCCAATCCACAGTGCAGTGGGAGTTTCCTCTGCTGTGCACCTTATTGTGGTCCATTGATGTTTATAGCCTAGTTTAGAATGTATAGTATTTCACTTCAGTTTCTGATTCTGATTTTGGATTCTGATTTCTGTTTTATACCAATTTTCTATTTGCTATTACAAATTTTGAGCCCTGCATTTGACTTGGAATGAGACTTAACTTTGCAGTAATTTGCAATAGTGAGGTGAGCCCACCTCACTGACAAAAGACAAAGGAGGAAAAACCCAACACCCAACCCCAACCCACCAATTTTCCCCTGCAACCGCTGCAACCATGTCTGCCTGTCCCGCATCGGACTTGTCAGCCACAAACGAGCCTGCAGCTGACGTGGACATTTACCCCTCCATAAATTTTCGTCCGCGAAGCCAAACCAAAGAAGAAAGAAAAGAAGAATTTGCAATAACTGGTATTCAATTTGAGCCTGTCATACGCTAGATGTTGGTCATCTTCCATTTTGTTAACACAGCATACTTTAACTTTTATGCTGCCATTCACTAGCAGCCGGGTATTTACAGAACATTTCGTGAATTAAAATAGCTTACTGGAAAGATTATGTTAGAATGCAAAAGTTGTGTTTTAGTACTGAAAATTCATGTACCATTGAATAATATTTCTAGTACATTTTCTTGAAATTTCAAATACAGGTATATAGAATCCAGAATATGTTTAAATTCTTTCATCATTCTTTATCCCTTAATAATTCTGGAGCATCAATGAAACAATTAGGAGAGACATTCAGAATTAACTTCCATAGCAATTAGTGTCACCTCTGAGTAGTAACAGCTTGATAGAAAGACCAATGAGAGCTATGTTGGGAATAACATGTGAAAGGATTATGTGCAACTGATTTCAATGTTAATTGACAGCTCAAATAACAAGGGGACATTATTAGTTTCACCTGGGATTACTATAAAGTTGAACAACCTAGAGAAGATGATAGTTAACAATATTGGGATACCACATGTAGGAACAAAGTCAAAGGATGAAAGAGATCTTGCTGTGGGCTAAATGTATTCATAAGGTGACACGCGTTACTTTTGGTAATACTTGTAACATTAAGCACTTTTACGAAGCTGCTGAGAAGCTCCGTAATTTTTTCTGCTCTGCTGACGGTGTAAAAATGTCCTTATGGAATTTATTTGCTAAATTCCATCCTGTAATTTTTCCACGAAGACCCCTACACATTTTTACAGAGTGTAAATTAACCATAAGAAACTGGGTGAATAAAAATGACAATGTTCACCCTGTGACAAACTCCACAACACAGGAAGTGCTAAGGAAAAGTGCTATGTAAATGACCATGCCGGAGGTAAGTATGCAATTTTTTTTACAGAATTTTTCCTATTGATGGCTGGAATGTTGGTGTCACCAGAGGAAGCTGTTTAGTCCATTGTTCAGAGTCTGAAAGATTTATCCACTTTATGCTATTCACCTGTACATTATCTAAACATATTACAAATCCACATTCTTTTTAACATGGATTTTACTTTCATTGGTTTCTGATCGAACTTACCATGTACTGGTATTTATTTTAATAATGACACTCCAATGTTAAATGCTATTTTATGTATTTATTTTAAATATTTGTTCTTGATCTTCCATTACATGAACTTAACTGAATGCCCTATAGCAGTGACCATTGACTGGTTGAAATAGATTTTTTTTTTGTCAATTCCTTTAACAAAACTAGTTGTAAGTATGTTTACAGGCAATGCATGTGAAACTGTGACCAAAGTGCAGTAATCAGAACCCAAGTAAGGTCTCAAAGAATAGAAGAGCTTCTAACATTGATTGATAGCATCGGCTCCTGGCCTGTGTTTAAGTTCTAAACCATAGGTTCTGGGAACTTAGATCAGTGAACAAATTTCAAGGTTGAAAAGAATGTATTGTAGCAGCTGCTCTGCTTGATATGAAAAGCAATAAATCAAATTGCTGATCATACAGAACAATGCTGCAAAGCAGTATCAAGTCTCAGTTCAAAAATCATAATCCTGCTTCTGTAGTACAAACAGAGAACTGGATAATATCGGTAAATGGAGCTAATGGTACATCTGAATGATCGATAGAGAGATTGTCATCAGCTCATCAAAATATTCCCATCCGTCCATATTATATGTGGCTTGTGGAGGAACATGCAACCTCCCTGTCTGAAACTTATTTGCAAGTTGCATCACCTGCCAATCATGGTTCGACTCCCGGCCACCTACTAGTGCACACCTTACTGTTGGCGCATTTAAATGATTCAATGGCCAGATGCCCATATTAGAACAGTATTAAACATCGATGCACACCGCATCTCCCTCTCTCTCTCTGCCTCTTGATCCAAGACCCAGACATTGCTCCACACCAGGACACTACTGTGGACGTCGCTGGAGGAGACATGGGCAAGGTGTCCACTACACTTAAGTTGAGCCATAGTACTGCGATAGGTCAGTGCTTCCAGAGAGCCGCACCCCCATTGGTACAGAGAATTGGGAGTGTATTTGAAAGTCCCTGTCTGTGAAGTGTGTACATGTGTGGTAGTCAGCCACTGGTACTGGAGTCCAGTCTGGGTCCAATGTGAATTTCTATATAGTTGCTTAATACAGACAGTCCCCATATTAACAATATCTGATTTACAAACAACTCGTATTTATGAATTGACATGCTGGCTGGAAGTAGAATGTCGTCAACTTCCGGTTTGAGCATGGTTTGAGTCAGCATTGCGAAAGAGAATGCTGTACATTACTCTTTGACCTGCAGTTTTAAATTTGCAATGTTAAAATTTTATTGTTGTTGCTATTGAAACCACCTCATAATACTTTGCAAGTTTCTAGTTTAAAAAATTTGAAATATAGGTGCTGTGCTATGGAATAGATTTAAGGGGCTGTGTTGAAAGTTATTACTGTCCCCACCATGATCGGGCTCTTGCACTATCCAAGCCACTATCCAAGGATTTTCCAAACCACTGAACAGTGCATTTGGATGTTGGGTTCTCAGCACAGGAGTGGAATCTCAAGCTCCCAGCAGGAGCGGGGATGTTGGACTCTACAATTTTTTTCGACTCCAAAAGTTCAATTGACTCTCAGCATTTATTGACGCCTTTTTTTACCCACAACATTTTTCGATTCTTTGGATAATCCCGTCAAACTCCAGGGGTTGATATCGACCACTTTGAAGACCCCTATCCCAATTATGATGTTTAAGATTTTGTAGTGTATTTGGAAGTGTTTCTTGTGTTTTACATGTGTAAGGTAAAATATATACTGTATATGGTACACACTAAGAAAAACATTTGACTAACTAATGCTAAATAAGGACTGTATGTACTTGTCCCAAATTAAATACAAGTTTGAGACCCTGGTACTGGAACTCATTTTTAACCTGGGGACTGCCTGTAGTGGAGAATTTAAGTATCATTTGACGTCTTTCCCTGTTTTTCTCCTGTGTGTTCAATAAAGTTACCTCGTATTGTAACGCTTATGTCCAGACTCATCTCTCTGTCTCTCAATGAATCCATGGAACCTGATTCTTTCCAAACACAACAATTGGATGTGCGAGAAGGGTTTGAAGAGTTTCAGCTGGACACCATATGGGAGACTGTGCTAGTGAGTGCAGGCTAGTGAATGCAGCAGGAGGAGACCTACAGCTAGTAAAGAAATCCAGGGGTGGGAATAAAAAAAAAAATCCACTGATGGACTGTCAACTGCCAGAGGTTCAGCAATTTGGTGGGGGGGGGGGGGGAATTGTGGATGGCAAACCATGTAATGGCAATCAACTGGATTGACAGGCTGGAGCCCCAGGGAGAAAAGATAGATCACCACATGGCGTTCCTCCTTGAGAAATACAGATTTCCAGAGACAGAGTGGAGTCATGGAGTGGCCCTTTGTCTTATAATGTCTTTCCTGAGCACCAACACAAAATTACAAGAGAATTATGCCAACAGGGCTCACAGGAAGAGCAGGAGACTGAATCCCTGCAGCGTCACTATTAAGCACAACAGGAGGCAGTGCAGCTTCCAAGCTGATTAAAACTCAGCAGTTGCCAGCAGCTTGTTGGTGTGGCTTGTAGCTTAACCCAGGAAAAGTCCAAGCCATTATCCAGCAGGAGGAGGGGATTGGCACAAAGTTGGGGGTTGGGTATGTGTGGATGGATGGTTATCACCATGAGGAAGCAGTTCTATTACACATATTCTTCCCTCTGTGTGCCTAACCTTTTGCAAGCCATACCAGTGACCACGCAGTCCTAGGTGTGTGATGATGGCACCCTATTGACTCTGCAAAACAGAGAGGTAGCCAAAAATGTGGGGACCTCAGGTGGGCACATATGTGACCACTGTGAGATAATGGAGACCCAGAACTACTCTGCCAAGGAGACAACTAGGCTAGGAGATCAACACCACCACTAGCCATGTGAAAACATAGCCATGCCACTGCTGTGGCTATGGGATGAGGGGGGCCCTGATGTCCACCTTTCTCATCAGTAAGTGAGCACCCTAGGTGGTCTGAACAGCAGATGATTGGCAACACCTTGTGGGTACTGCCTGAAGGAGTTGATGATGGCACCACCTGATGGGAACAGGTGGTGACTGTGGTCCAGGCCAGTTCCCTGCCTTCCTAGAATTGGGCCTGCATGGCTGGCAGCAGAGCCACATCATTGGTGAGGGGACATGGGTTGTTAGGGAGTGGGCACTGATCATGGGCATCTACGGGGGTACCCACAAGCACCACTTTCCAGGGAGAACAAAAGTGACTGCTACCTTGGCGGGCTAATTAATCACCACCACATGCCCCGACCGAAGAGAGGTGGTCTTACCCCTCATGGGATTGGCAACTAGGAAAATAGTCTGGGAAGCCATTTCCCTCCTGGAGGGATCAGAGTACACAGAACACCCAGTCAAGCTTGCAGGGCTGAGGCAATGTTCAGTGATGTTACCCTGCTGGTGACTCATAGAGACAGGTATGCTCTCTGGAGAGAGCATTATGGGGGATTCCCCATGAAGGTAGAGCTTCCCATGTGCCACTCACTCTGAACTGGACCAGCCTCCCTTCTGGTCCTCTCCAACTGGAGGTGGCCCCTGACTAATCTACCTCTGAGCTCTCCAAGCCCCACCCCCCACAGGAGAAGACTGCCCTTCAGGCTGTTCTTCTTCACAATGTGAGGGTCTATGAAATGCTCATTAAAACTGACTGCTATGATTTGTTAACCGATTCTAGCCATCAGCACCAACTCATTTAAGTAGCAAGAGTTGAAAGCTGTTGTCATGAACTATTCAGAAAACTTTCAGTTGACCAACAAGAGCTGTTGCCACGGACACATTATCACAGGAAATTCTATGTTAACATTATCTACAACTTTTTTAATGTACTTTTCAAGTACAACCTTTGTAATGGACCTTTTTTTATTGAATCCTGAAGTGTGGTATTTATTCATGACTAACATCTCCCAGGAAATTGTAGCTTCAGCTTTTAATTACAATGTTGCAGATCAGCCACAAGCAGGAAATATATACATTTTGTAACCACTCAGTAATTATAGCATTCCTCCAGCTCTCCCTAATAATAGACACCAATACCTCAAAGGGTGGGTGCTTCAGTAGCTTTTAAACCTAGTAAACCTCCTCTGGACCGACTCCAAAGCCAGTATATCCTTCCTCAAATATGGAGACCAGAACTGGACACAGTGCTCCAAGTGCGGTCTCACCAGTACCTTATACAGTTGCAACATTATCTCCCTACTCCTGAATCCAATTCCTCTAGCGATAAAGGCCAACATTCCATTTGGCTTCTTAATAAACTGCTGCACCTGCAACCTAACTTTTTACGATTCATGCACAAGCACTCCCAAGTCCCTCTGCACACAACATGCTGTAGTTTTTCACCATTTAAATAATATTCAGCTCTTTTATTTTTCTTGCCAAAGTGTACAGCCTCACCCTTACTAACATTGTACTCCATCTACCAGACTTTTGCCCACTCATCCAGCTTAACTATATCCCTCTGCAGACTCTCCACATCCTCATTACAATTTGCTCTTCCACTCAATTTGGTGTCATCCGCAAACTTGGCTACACCACATTTTGTCCCCTCCTCCAAGTCATCAATGTAAATGATGACACCTTACCATTGGATCATTTAAATAATTCAGTGACATCAATGGGCAGACGCCTAGCTCAGAACAGAATAAAACATCAAAGCACACCACATTTCTCTCTCTCTGCCGCTTGATCCACACAAGGTTGCTACTGTGGACTGGAGAAGTCATGGGTAAGTTGTACACTACACTTAAATTGAGCTGTAGTACTGCAATAGATCAGTGCTTGCAGAGAACCACATCCACATTGGTACAGGAAATTGGGATTGTGTTTGAAAATCCCCGTCTGTGAAGTGTGAATATGTGCGGGAGCGCACAGAAGATAGGCAGCCACTATATCAGAGTCCAACCTGGGTCTGATATGAATGTCAATATAGTTGTTTAGTAGCAAAGTAATTAAGTATTGTTTGACGTCTTCCCCTGTTTGTTTCCCATGTGTTCAATAAAGTTGCATTTGATTGTAACGATTGTGCCAAGACTCATCTCTCTGTGAACCCACCGAACCTGAAACTTTTGAAATACAACAGTCTAGTCTGACAGTTTGGACAATTTGTGCAGTAATTGTAAGAAGGGTTAAAATATTATGTGCTGATTCCAAAGATTTAAAGGAAATATAAGACTCTATGAGGATTGTAAATCTGGGAAATGCTGGCAGAAAGAAACTAATGATAAGAGGAGAGTTGACCTGGTGAGATTTTGAGGAAGGCACCTTCTTAATGGAGTGTAGGAAGTCCAACAAATTAACATATGTAGTATCTGAAATGATAATTCATGAAATTCCATACCAAAGCACATGTAGTGATGTCAAATCTGTAGTGATTTTTAAAATTATGAACAAATGAACTAAATAAAAAGAAGAAAATATAAATACATAATGGGGGATTAATGCTTGGATGAAAATATCTATTTGTTATTCCCCACTGACACATAACCATATAACAAAATTACAGTACAGAAACAGGCCATCTTGGCCCCTCTATTCCAAACCAATTTAAGTGATCTCCTCTTGTCCCACTTACCTGCACACTGTCCATAACCCTTCAATCCCTCACATTCCTGGACCTATCCATCTTTTTCTTAAATGACAAAATTGACCTTGTTGCAACCACCTCTTCCGGAAAGTCATTCCAATTGCTACCACTCTCCGAGTGAAGAAGTTCCCTCTTGTTACTTCCAAACCTTTGCCCCCTAACCCTTAACTTATAACCCCTCATTCCAATCTCACCTACCCTCAAGGGGAAGAGTCTATTCACATCTACTCTATCTATCTCTCTCATAATTTTAAATACCTCTATCAAATCCCCCTCAACCGTCTATGCTCCAATGAATAAAACCAGAACTGTACACAGTATTCAAAATTTGGCCTCACTAATGCATTGAATAGTCTCAACATCACTTGCCAACTCCTATACTCTATGCTTTGATTTATAAAGGCTAGCATACACAAAGCCTTCTTTACCACTCTATCCACATGAGATTCCACTTTCAAAGAATGATGAACCATTATTCCAAGATCTTTCTGTTCCTCTGCATTCCTTAATACCCACCCCTTCACTGCATCTGTCCTTTGATTTTTCTTCCCAAAATGAAGCACTTCACACTTATCAGTATTAAACACCATCTGCCATCTTTCAGCCCACTCTTCTAAGCAGTCCAAATCCTTCTGCAGTCTCTGAAAACCATCTTCACTATCCACAACTCCCCCTATTTTTGTATCATCCACATATTTACTAACCCAATTTACCACTTCATCATTCAAATCATTAATGTAAATGATAAACAAGAAGGGACCCATCACCAGCCCCTGAGGCACACTGCTCATCACCAGCCTCCATCCTGACAGTTATCTACCATGTCTCTCTGGCATCTACCTCCTAGCCACCGTTGAACCTATCTGACTATCACAATATTAATACCTTGTGCCTGAACCTTCCTTACCAACCTTCCATGTGAAACCTTATCGAAGGCCTTACTGAAATCCATATAGACTACATCTACTGCTCTACCCTCATCAACCTCCCTAGTCTCCTCCTCAAAAAATTCAACCAGATTTGTCAAACAGGACCTTCCCTGTACAAACCCATGTTGGGTGGTCCTGATCAGTCCCTGCCTCTCTAGATACTTATACATATTATGTCTAATAATACTTTCCATTGTTTACCAACCTCTGATGTCAAACTTACTGGCCTATAATTGCTGGGCCTTCACCTGGAGCCCTTTTTAAACAGAGGAACGACATTTGCAAAATCCCAATCCTGTGGCACCATGTCCCTCTCTAGTGACTTTTGAAAAATCACTCAGAACCTCTACTATTTCCTCCCTGACTTCCCTCGAGATCCTTGGAAAAATCCTGTCAGGACCTGGAGACTTATCCACCTTTATATGCCTCAAAAGTTCCAACACTCCCTCTTTTCTAATCCCTACATTTTCCATAATCACCCCTTTTTGCTTCTCATCCTACATGATTCCATATCCTTTTCCACAGTGAATAATGAAGAGAAAAACTCGTTCAATATCTCACACAGTTGTCCACTCTTAATTTGCTAAGGGACCAATGTTATCTTTCACTCTCCTTTTACTACTTACATAATTGTAAAAACCCTTTGGATTTACATTCACCCTGTTCGCTATAGCCACCTCCTACCTTCTTTTCACTTTCCTAATTTCTTTCTTAAGCTTTTTACAATCCATGTATTTTCCAAGGATCTCATTTATACCTTGTTTCTTATATTTAATGTAGGACTCCCTTGTAATTTGAACCAACTTTCCAATCTCCCTTGAAAACCATGGCGCTCTCAAATTTTTGGCACTGCCCTTTATACTAACAGGAACATAAAGATTCTGCTCCCTCAAAATCTCACCTTTAAATTTCCTCCAATACTCCTCTACCTCCTTCCCATAAAACAATTCAGCCCAAACCACTCCTTCCAAATCCCTTCACACTTTTTCAAATCTGGCTCTCCCCTACTCAAAAACCTTTATCATCGGACCAGATCTATCTCTTTCCATAATTATATTGAAACTAATGGTACCATGATCACTGGATCCGAAGTGCTCCCAAATGCACACCTGAGTCACCTGCCCTATCTCATTCCCCAACAGTAGATCCAACACTGCCCCTACTCTAGTGGGTATCTCAAGACTTTGCTGCAAAAAACTATCCTGCACACATTTTACAAATTTTTATCCATCCTGCCTCTTCACAGAATGTGTTTCTCAATCTATATTGGTAAAATTAAAATCTCCCACTAATACAACTTTTATGAGCCCAAAGGACCCCAAAACCCAGCAGTAATAAACATTCACCAAGACAAGTAGTTACTTAAACAAAAGTTGTTTTTAATTATCTTTAAACATGAAAACAGAATCAAACTTTAACATTTCTATACTTAACTAACCCAAATTTACCCCCTTCTAATTCTAAATGTATGTGTATGTAGTGTGTGTAAATTTAAGAAAGGTTTTTTGGATAACAGTTCAATCTCACTTCTCCTTCTTCCAAGATTCTCTGGATGCAGGCAATTCTTATACATTGCACAGAATTTAACATGTATAAAGTTCACCAGGCTTTGGTGCTCGAAAGGTAAATGTTTACCACTCAGGAAGGTTCTTGTAGGGTTTGCAGAGAGAGATTTGTTGTACCAGGATTTCAACACTGAGGTACCACCATTAGTCACCTCAATGTCTCACTTATGAAATTTGTCCCATCAGTGTTCTCCAGATGGTAACCTCTTTCTTTCAAGCTAATACAGAGTTCCTTTGTGTTCCACTTATTCCAAGAGAAACATCTGACAGATAGCACTTCCAGCCATCCACTCCTCTGGAGTTTTCTGTTTCCACAAGCTTCCTGGCTTGCACTGTTCAGCTGCTTTCAGTGTAACACACACTAGCTGAGAGAACTTGTTGAGCTTGGTCTTCTCTCTCTCTTTCTCCAACTGCTAGAAAGCCCATGTACTCTCTCACTTGCAAAAAAACACCACCTTCTTCAGCAAACAACAGGAGTTATCTTTCTGCTCCCATCTGTTGTGTTAGGTAAACAAAACCCAGGAGTGACCTTTCTGTGAGCACACTATAGGTACTTGCAAACAGCCAGTTTGTCTCCTCTTCCAAACAATGGTCTATTCATTTCATGCCATCATTTCAATTAGCACCTACTTGTGAAATGTGGCATAACATTCTCCATAGATCCTGCAATGTATTTCAGTATTTCAAATAAGATCTGTTTTAAAATGTGTGTACTAATCATTACCAAATTCCTCCCAGTATTTATCCATTACACAACCCTCTGCTCATTATAAATCTTTGCTATTTTCTTACACATTTCCTCCTCTATTTCTTGCTCCCCACTCGGTGGTTTATAATACACCCCTATAATTGTAACTTCTCCTTTTCCATGTTTTAATTCCACCCATATTGCCTCCCTTGACAACCCCGATCATTTTTCTTCTCGATCACCTGTCTTTCCACCCCCAAACTTTGTCTTCAAGCCTTCTCTATTTGCAGACAACCCTTCTCTTTGCTGTTTATCTTTTATATGGACCCCTTCCCCCAACTGGATTAGTTTAAAGCTTCCTTAGTATTTAATGAGAATTTAGGAAAAAAGGGTCATCTAATTTGCACATGGCTTAAATTGAGCCAAGCAATGTATAGGAGGTGAGAGCACAAGAATTACATGCAGAGAGCAATGGGAGATGAATTTGATTAAGTGTGAAGAATTGAACAAACAAATGAAACTCCTCGTTTAAATAATTTGATGAGCTAAATAATAAACTTACAAACGTGACTTAATAGTGTTACGTACACAACAGCAGTGATGAAAATTAGCCCAGATGGTGTTATATTTAAAATAATACTTTTTAATTATTAATTATAACATTTAATCTCATTTAATTAACTTATCTAAACAAAACTAAATTTATATACACTTATCTAACTCAAACTTTAATGATGTGCAACTATATTGGTAGGTGTGGAATATCTCAACTTCAACAGCTCAAGGTCCAATTCATGAAAGGCAGTTCCGAGTTTAGAGTTCAGAAATTCAGTGATGGCATGTGGGCTTGAAATTGAGGCGACACACAGGTTTTAGATGGTTGAGGCATACAGGCCTTAAGATGAAGTTAGCCCTTCATGAAGTGGGTGAAAGAGTCCAGGGGTGACAGAATATTGATTACTCACGAAACCCTGGTTGAGGTGCTTCGGAGAAAAGTCCTTTTTAAATGAATGCCTTCTTCAGCAGTTAGAACCCTTCTTGTGTGTCAGTCGAAGTAAAGGGCAGTTTTTCTTCTGAAAACTTTAAAATCCCCTTTGTTGGTCAGTAAAAGTAGTATCTCATTCCTCTGTGAGCAAAAGGCGGAAACCTGACAACTCTTTAACTACACAAGTGCATTTCTCATTCCCACAGAGAAGGTCAAAGAGCTGTTGACTCTTGTGCCGCTTCCACAAAAATGGCTTCCAGCTACTACTGTGTATTCAGTCTTAATTTGTTAGTCACATGGTCTCTGCACCTGAGTTTTAGAGACACTGCTTTGCTTCTCTTCAAATGTATCCATGTCTTCAAAGCTATTTCCTAGTTTCATAGTCAATTCAAATCCTACAATCTGTTCTCTTAAAGGGACAGTCCCACACAAAAAAAATGTATTGAAAATGGGGGAAACGTTACAATAGACTTTATGTTGAATTGTTCAAACAGAGTATTCTAGCAATCAACAAAGACAAATCATAAAACAATGAAATTATGACCATAGTGTGTAGAAAATTGCACCATGTTTTGAATATTCAACCTCTTTTTTATTACCATTATACAGGGTAGGTTTTGAAAGAGTATGAAGCAAGCCAAATTCTTCAAGTTGAAATTCTAAGCTATGAGCAAAGATAGAAAACTTTAACAATGTTCATATTCTAAAAGAACAATCTGAAAATAAATTTTATTGAGGTTTGTGAGAAAATTAAGATATTAATGAAAATATAAATCTAGAGCATATCCAAGTTGCATGTGCCAAGAAATGCTTTTGTGGAGAAGAATAAAAGATAAATTTGAGTGAGAAATGTGTGGAAGGAAACAACTGACAAAATGACTATTATTACATTTTAAGAAACAATTGGATAATACAGTGGAGAGCATTAGGAATTACTGGATGAATAACTTTTGTCAGACTAAATGGCTTTTCTAATCTGTACATGTCTTATATTATGAAAGTGCCAGAAAATAGGTAGTTCTATCAGGGATTGCTAACTGGAACTAATACAAGGCTTTGCAATCATGAGTGAGATCAATAAATTTTGATCAGTCCTATTTAATGGAAGTTGTGGTATATATAACTAACGTATTTGATCATCTGTGTACTTTGTGCTCATTTATGCAGTCCGACAAGAACTTCAAATAAATCTAACTATCTTTTGGTGTTTTATTTCACTCTGCTCATTGTGCATGTTACTTGATGAAATGCTAGAAACTCACAGGACTGTATACATAGCATTGATGATGAAGTTCGAATATGAAAAAAAATTAAGTTGCCTGAAGAAACAATGTTGGTGCTAGGGTAAGTCCAAAAGCTCATAATTAATTTGAGTAGCTTTAATATGCAAATTAAAGCAAGGGGACTTAAGTTCAGTCCCAGGCACGGAACAAATTAAAAAAAAGGGATATTGTGTGCATTTCATCATGTGTAAGCTATGTACTATTTAAGTTTAAAAAGGGTAAAATGCCTGCTCAGACCCAAACAAACAGTATTGCCATATTCATGGGTTGACCATTTGCTCTAAGTCCTTAATATGCATTTTTTTTTGTCTTGACAATGTTCAGTCACTTACTCTCCATGGTTTTTTGTTTGAGTTCCACAGATTCACCAACCAATGGGAGAGAAAATGGTTTGTTTCTCAATTCATTCTTGAATAGACAAACTCCTCTTTTGAGACCATTGTTATCAATACCTCAACAGGGGAAGTGTCACCCACATCTATCCTGTCAAGCCTATAAGATTGTTGCTTGTTTCACTGTAATCACTCCTCCTTCTTCCAAACTCCAGACTATTTGAGAGAGTGTAGGTTTAGTCAACTTGACCTCTCCTAATAGAATTATTCTCTTCACATTCCTGGAATCCATGTGGTAAATCTTTTTAATATTTAATATAAACATTTACAATAAAAATTTATTAAAATTGGAATCAATCTCTAATGATAAAATAGAGGAGCCTGGGAATTGGAACTTTAGTCACTTCTCCCAGAGGAACTCTGGGACAAGATTTTTGGAATTATGCGTCCATCATGCATTGATTCAGTTTAAAGTGGTACATCAAGTTCATATAATTTTTTTATTGACAAGGACCAGATAAATCGTTTGTATCAATCTGTTGTAATGAACACTCAGTTTAGGTTGCCCAGCCTCTTTTTTTTTCTTATTTGTTGTTGTTGTTTCAATTGTGTTTATTTTGGAAGGTTAGATGGGGCTTTAATACAATTATTTTTCTCTTTTTTGAATATTCCAAATTGAGGAGAAAGGGAAAATATTGTTCAATATGCTATAATGTCATTGCATTATGTATTGCAATATATTGAGATTTCTGTTTTTACTATTTGATTCTGTATCCTATTCTCCTCATGCATTGTTTACTATAATATGTTTTAATAAAAAGAAATAAATAAAAGAAAAAAAATAACAGAAGTGATGAGGGAGAAATCAAAGGGCTTCTGATAGAAGAAAGATGGGGAGGGGAAAGGAGACAGAGAGCTAAGGAGAGAGCGGCTGGGGAACTTAAACTAGATTGGCAGGGGGATGGGAGCCAGAGTGTTAGAGTTTATAGTGAAGTGAAGGAGCAGGGTCGGTGCCAGAATAAATATTAGAGGGGAGCATTAGCGTGTTAGAGGAGGCATGGTGGAACACTCATAAACTCACTCAGAAGGGGAGTGGGGGGTGCTGTGGGATGCTGGGGCCCACCTGCTAACAAACTTTACGTAAGATATGGGGACGCTGCTTTTATTGCGTCAAGCATCACTAGATGGTATTGAAATGACGTAAGCTAGTGACACAGTGGGGTGGTTGGAGAATCCCTAGTGTGCATCAATGCACACAGTCGTTAATGATGCTTGACGCTCGTTAGTGGTGCAGGAGGGAATGAGAGCGGGTCTGACGGTGAGGGATGGCTGTGACCGTATAGGGGAGTGCAGTGGATGCCCCCCTTTGCACCTACCCTATGGAGGAGGGTAAAGGTCAGGTGAGGACAGCATATATAGACAGAAATCAGAGGTTTGTACATGATAGAAATATTTTCATGTGTATTTATATCAATGCAAGGAGTATTGTCAAAAACACACATGATCTTATGGATGGATTGGCATGTGGGATTACAACATTATTGCTATTATGAGACTTGGTTGCAGGAGGAGAAGGACTGGCAGCTCAATGTTCAGGGATTCTGTTGTTACAGACATGATAGAGGGGGAGGGATGAAAGGGGAAGAAGTGGCATTGTTAGTCGGGGAAAGTATCACAGCTGTGCTTATGCAGGTCAGCCCAGAGGGCTCCTCAACAGAGGCCATATGGATGTAACTGAGAAACAGAAAAGGTGTGACCACATTAATAGGGTTGCATTATAGACCACCAAATAGTTAAAGAGAAGTGGAAGGCAAATCTGTAGAGAGATAGTAGACCTATATCAGAAACAGAATGTTTCCACATATTGACTGGAACTCCCATATTCTAAAAGGGCTGGATGGATTTGAGTTTGTGAAAGTTTTATAAACCATTTGCCTTTTTAACCACCTGCTGTACCTGCATGCTCGCCTTCAGAGACTGGTGTACAAGTACCCCTAGGTCTCTCTGCACTTCCCCATCTCTTAATCTATTGCCATTCAAATAGTAATCTGCCCTCCGGTTTGTATTACCAAAGTGGATAACCTCACATTTATCCACATTGTAGTGCATTTGCCATGTATCTGCTCAGTCCCTCAATTTATCCAAATCACACTGGAGCTTCCTGACCCCCTCTTCTGTGCACACAACCCCTCCTAGCTTAGTGTCATCTGCAAATTTGGAGATATTACATCTAATCCCCTCAATTTGATCATTAATGTAAATTGTGAACAGCTGGGGTCCTAGTACAGATCCCTGTGGCACCCCACTGGTCACCGCCTGCCACTCAGAAAACGAGCCATTTATCCCAACTCTCTGTCTTCTACCTGCCAGCCAGTTCTCAATCTACATCAATACTTTGCCCCCAATCCCATAAGCCTTGATTTTGGAAGCCAGTCGTTTATGCGGGACCTTATCGAAGGCCTTTTGGAAGTCCAGGTACACCACATCCACTGACTCTCCCCCATCTATTTTACCTTCAACATTTGAATGGCAAAAGAGATCAAATATGGAGGAAAACAGTATGAATACAAAAATAAAGATAGTGTGGCGGCCCACTCTCAACACTCGTGAACCGGCTTTCAAAGTGGCGGTCGCACCTCCCAAGATGGTGCGGGGCTTTCTTCATTGAGAGGAGAAAACTCACGCAGAGGAAGAACCCTTTGTATCCACCAATGACATCATTTCCGCCAGGAGTTGTGGAGGTGGAAATATGTATAAAGTCAGGGCTGCAGGCCCAAATAAAGTAGTCTTGAGTACAGCTCCAAATGGGTCTGTCGTAATTGATTTAGCTCTGTGTGTAGCACATCGCTACAATAGGATATTTACTTTGATTGTGAGGTTCTGAATATGGAAACTCAGCTCAGAATCAGATGAAATTATGAACAGCCTGCTTCAGCATAAATCAATTTGGCGAGAGATGGAGTCTGTGACCAGAATAAAAATATTTCAAATCCAAGAATGATGTTGAATAAGTTATCCGAAGTGTTTATTGTTTGTTAGTATGTTTTGCATAGCCTTGTAACTGCAGTAAACACATTTTTAATTGCATCTATACATGTTACTTTTGTATATGATAATAAATCCTCAACATTTCATCATCTATGGAGCAGCTGGAGAGGTAAGCCAGGATGAACATCATGTGTCAGTGAGCCAATCACTGGCAGATCCAAAGCTATTTGCCTCCATGAGCACAGACAATGTTTCCTAAAGAGTTGGTGTAATAATGAGAGCTTCAGTAGTTCAACTGGCTTTTCTTCGTCTTTGACACATTTTGATAGAGAAAAAAATTGTTAAAGGAAAGTCTATAGTCAAATTTCTTTGTAACATTGACATTGTCAATTGAATGTTGAGGATTATGCTGGTTGAGCAATAAATAGATCCTCCAGCCTTCCATATACTGTATGAATTGTCAATATAATCGATACCAATGCAAATGAAATGATTACTTCTGCCTACCTGTACTCTTCTGATCTTTATTGTTGTTTCCTCAAAATTATCTTCACTTGCTGGTCTTATGCAGTACTAGTTTTTTTTTAAAGTGTTTTTTATATCTTTCAAGAAAATGGCTGGATATTTATAGTCAAGGGTGAATCCAATCCAAATGTCAGTGAAGCAAAATAAAACGAGCAGTCAGTGTGCGGAGCGAGTAGTAAAAGTCACGTTCATCAAAGCAACCTACAGTAAAAATCAGACTAGTTTAAAACAGAAGATGTGACCCTAGATATTTTGACTGAGTCTTTGAATTCTGAGTCTGAGCTCAAACTAGCTTTCACATCATTTGGGTGCAGTTCCACAACTGAATCATTGAAATGCCTTAGGAATTGACTCAATGACCAGGATAAATTAATGCTAATCTGTGATATTTATCCCAGCAGTGCAGCAATGCAGCAGATATTTTCTACCTTACAGCTTGATTCTCTATGCACATCAGCAATTTATCACATACTTAGTACCGGCATCACCTACGGCTCCTAGAACGCTTCCACCAGCGTTGTCTCCGCTCCATCCTCAACATTCATTGGAGCGCTTTCATCCCTAACGTCGAAGTACTCGAGATGGCAGAGGTCGACAGCATCGAATCCACGCTGCTGAAGATCCAACTGCGCTGGGTAGGTCACGTCTCCAGAATGGAGGACCATCGCCTTCCCAAGATCGTGTTATATGGCGAGCTCTCCACTGGCCACCGTGACAGAGGTGCACCAAAGAAAAGGTACAAGGACTGCCTAAAGAAATCTCTTGGTGCCTGCCACATTGACCACCACCAGTGGGCTGATAACGCCTCAAACCGTGCATCTTGGCGCCTCACAGTTTGGCGGGCAGCAACCTCCTTTGAAGAAGACCGCAGAGCCCACCTCACTGACAAAAGGCAAAGGAGGAAAAACCCAACACCCAACCCCAACCAACCAATTTTCCCCTGCAACCGCTGCAACCGTGTCTGCCTGTCCCGCATCGGACTTGTCAGCCACAAACGAGCCTGCAGCTGACGTGCTCTTTTTTACCCCCTCCATAAATCTTCGTCCGCGAAGCCAAGCCAAAGAGTAGTACAAAAGCTTTATTCTGTTTTATATTGAGTGATGATTGTTAAATGTTTACAATTTAATTAATGCATTATTTAAGTGAGCTATTTTCTATGGCAAAATGGGATGAAGAGGAGAAAATGTATATTATCTGTAAATAGTTAAAGGAGTAATGATATTTCATTATTTTTAAAAAAAACATTCAAGGAAAATGGCTTTGTGAAAGTTTTAAAACATTGAAGTCAACTTTGCATGATATTTTCCTTCACTTTAAGCAATTGCAAGTAATACCAACAAACTACATCTATTTTTAAAGCAGAAAATGGGGGAAGTACTCAGCAGGTCAGACAGCAGGCATAAAGAGAAACAGTTAACAATACAGGCTGATGATCTTTCAGGAGAATATCTAAGTCTCAGTGATTGAGATCCTTGAAAACCTATATTAATCGGTTCATAGACATTAAGGGAATATTTCTGGATGATAACACTAAGGTGGAAGATCAGCCATGATCTTGAACAACGGCATGGACCTGAAGGGCCAGATAAACTACTCCTGCTTCAATTTTATGTTCCAATACATTATTCAATAGCTTTCACTCATATAAAGATGTCTAAATGCTGAACTATCTTCTAAAGTAATATATTCTCCAAGCTCACTTTGAAGATTTTTGTTTTATCTTGCAACTATCTTCCCAATGGGAATCCAATGTAGTTTTCCACTATTAATGTAGGAAAGAAAAAGAAATTGGACATTTGCACAATCATTGTTTGCTTCATCTGTAGCCATTCCAGACAGAAATTAGTCAACCAAAACAAATTCCTTTCTGGCAAAAACTTTCCCTTTGTCTAAGAGAGAGATTTATACATGTGGTTGATCTTTTGCCCAACAAGTGGATGTGTAGAACTGAGAAGAGTGCAGCACAGGAACTAATCCTTTAACCTACATTGTCCATACTGATTAGAATACAAAAATAATCCCATCTGCCTGCACATTGTCCATATCCCTCAATTTCTGTCATGTTCCAGTGCCTGTCTAAGTGCCTCTTGAATGTTGGTATTATGTCTGCTTCCACCGTCCCCTGGCAACTCTTTCCAGACAGGTAATATCCCCTGTGTAAAAAAAAATTTCCTTGCACATTTTTTTAAAAATAACCCCAACTTACCTTCAATCTCTACCCTCTTATACTTGATATTTTCTCTGAGATAAAAGACAAATCTGACGATCTACTCTATCCCATAACTCTATATACATCAACCAAGTTGTCCTTTGATGTCCATTGCTCTAGATAAAATTATCCAAATTTGTCCAACAGCTCTTTACAGTATTCTTCTGATATATTTACAAAACAATGTCCATTTATCTATTTATTTATTTGTATATAGGAATTCTTGACCTGCATATGTATTGCTTGTCTGTATGTGTGTTATGTCTGATTGTGTGTCCATGTGTTTTGCAACAAGGACTGGAAAATGTTTCTTCAGGCTGTACTTGTGCAATCGGGTGATAATAAACTTGATTTGACTTGACATACACTCAATGCTGGCAACATCCTGGTGAATCTCTTTTGCACATTTTTCAAAGCCTCCACATCCTATTGCAGTGACAAGAACTCCATATGTGTCCAAACCAAAGATTTGTACAGGTTCAAAATGACATCAACTTTTATGTTCAATGCCCAAATCTATCAAGGTAAGGAACCCATATGGCTTTTTTTACCACTCATATTTCCAACTGATCTGTATCTTGCTGTATCCTTTGACAATCTCAGATATTTAACTAGTTTAGAAGAAAGGATGTCCACTCTTCATGCATGTACATTTATAATTGGCAAGTTTAAAAATGAATATGGAGAATAATAAGCCACATGTTACATTATTTTGCAGGTATGTGACAATTTCTCTATAGAATTTTTGGTATTGTGATAGAATATAGATGTGTTTTGGGGAGATAAATTAGGGCAGGTTTGTTAGTGTAGGTCACATACAAACACTTTAAAACAGATCTTATTTAAAATACTGGAGCTTTGCTCATGCTAGACATATCTGCCCCAGAGTTTTTGCAAAAGCTTTGGTGAGTACCCAAGAGACTTCTCTAATGGATTGTTGTTTACAAAAAGGCAACAGATGAAATAATTTGTCAGAGCCACAGACTCTCTGAAGTTAAACTTGCTGTTCTAGGAGGGTCATGTGGTTTTGCAAGCAGAGGGAGAGTCAAAAAGGTTTTCTCTCAGAGAGAGAGAGAGAGAGAGAGAGAGAGAGAGAGACAGACAGACAGACAGACAGACAGACAGAATTCAGTTCTGTAGTTTTACAGCCAGCAGCGGGAGCTGGGACTGGAAAAGAACAACCTGGCAAGCTTGTGGAAAATCCCATTTGAAAGACAGGTTGTGAGTGCTTAGTTCAGTCTGGTCAAAGCTCTAGTGGTTCATGCAAGAGGAGAGGACTGGCAGTCTAATGTTTCTCTTGGAATAAGTGAAACAAAAAGGAACTCTGTGGTGACATGAAAGAAAGAGGTTATCATCTGGAGAACCCTAAGGGGGCAAGTTTCTTCAGCAAGACACTGAAGTGGCTGATTAAAAAGGAATCCATTGTGGATGTCCTGGAACAACAAATCTCTCTCTCTAAAAACCAACAAGAACCTTCCAGAGCGGTAACTATTTCAAGCACCAAAGCCTGGAACTTTATCAATGTTCAATTCTGTGTACAGTATAAGAATTGCCTGTAACCAGTGAACTTGGAGGATTGAGAAGTGAGATTGGACTGTGAACCAAAGAACTTTTCTGAACTTACACACAAATTACGTACAAGTGTGCTTAGAATTAGAAATGAGTTAAGTTAGGTTAGTGATAAGTTAAAGTGTGATTCTGTTTTCATGTTTAAAGATAATTAAAAGCAACTTCTGTTTAAGTAACCATTTGTCTTAGTGAATTTCTATTGCTGCTGGGTTTTGGGTTCCTCTGAGCTCATAAGAGTATTTCAGTTTTATTTTCCAAGTGTATGAAAGAAAAGCAAAATCCAGAACAATTCTGCTTTCGTGTTAGATTCCTTGTGGACATTCAGAATCATTCATTGTTTTTGTTTTAAGCAGCACTGATAATTGGCAAATATCAGTTGCTTTGGGTAGTAAAATGTTCAGGTGATGAAGATCTGCAATAAAACACGACAGATTGTTTAAAAAAAAAACACAGCAGGCCAGGCAGCATCTGTGAGGAGAGATGCAAATTTGTTGTTTCTGAGCAATTACTTACCAGGGGACTAGAAAAATGTAGAAAACATATTTTAAAGCAAAAATGATAGAAATTGTTTCTATTTGGACTGGTCTTGTTTAATGTTCATTCCCATCATCTCCCTGCAATTTGAGAACATTTCCTTTCTTAATGTCCTGTCACTACACAGTGCTTTGCATTGAAGATAAAGTCCGCAGTTAGGAGGAGATTAAAGTCATTGTTACATAGAAACAATTACTAAAAGTAAGTGCACTAAGTTGCTAGTTAGCAGAGAAGGTTAGAGCCTTTCCACTGGTAAGAAACAGAGTCAGAATCAGAATTTGTCATGAAAAAGTCATGAAATTTGGTGTTTTGTGGCAACATCATAGTGTAAACATTCATATTATAACCATCTCACAACATTCCTAGAAATAAAAAAAAGTAGTGCAGTGTCTTTGGTTCATTGATTATTCAGGAATCTGATGGCAGCGGGGAAAAATGTCTGTGCTGTTGAGTCTTTAGTTCCTGTACCTTTTTCCTGATGGTAGCAGAGTGAAGAGGGCGTAGCCCGGATGGTGGGGCTCTTTGTGCCTTTGATTCAACAATTATATTGAAATTTTACATTTAATTCAAAAATTTAAAGCAAACTTACACTCAACTGCATCATTAATAAACACATTGCCACTAAAAGTACAACAGACTCCATATGCTTGCATAACTATATCATGTGAAAGCCTCCAGCACCTTGCTGGTGCTCCCAAAGGTCATCGGACTGAAGACAGTACCATTAATTAAATGGGTTCAGAGGAATTTAGGGTGATGTCCACCCCAGAGAGTTCTCATTTTGCTTTGATCATTATCCTGTTTTTTTTAATGACTGAGCAACACTTACCTGAGAAAAATGTGGCTGGTTTGAATTGTCTTTCATATCCAGTACGCACATTCCTGAAAAGCCTAATGGGGCAAGAGGCTCTGCCACAGATGCCTATACTTACTAAAATAATATCATTTAGAAATAGGAAGAGGGAAACAGTTGGGCGTGGGGGAGGGGGAGGGGGGGTGTGCAAAAACATTCTGTCCCGGGCAAAGATTGAGAATGTTTTAGAGTAGGATTTTGATTTGCACTTTATAACTCAGTGTGGGGAGATTGCTAGAAAGACAATTTGCTAATATCCTGTATTCAAAAAGAACACTGAACTTCCATAGTTCACGTGCATTCCTTAACATTTGCTCTCTTCCCAGCTAGAATGTGGCATTGCAGTGATTGCACAAAAAAAATGGGGAGTCCAAAATGGTGGTGATTAGAAGAAGACTTCTCAGTTTGAAAGAGTTTCACATTCTTTATAGCTGGATCGAATTATTGCTGGCTTGGGGAATAGCTCTTCACAAAGCATTTAAAATCATGTTGTTACTGCACACAAAGTTTATTTTTAGCTGAACCTATTTTCAACCATAACACCATTAGTTCCTTCCCGTTGAAACATCTAATGTTATTGTGGCCCCTGTACATGGAATTTCAATTGAACTTAAACTCTATAGACATCAGTTAAAAATAAAACTGTGCTGCTTTATCATCATGTTTAAACCTACTGTGAATTTGCCATACAAATCACAACTTTAATGCAGTCACTGAGAAAGTCATTAAGGGTGAAATGAATATGTTTTAAGCTGTGTACTAAACTCGAAATCAGAGATAGAAGCCTTGTTATTGCAAAAATGTAGTTTAACCTAGCATCAATCTATTTACTGATAAGTATTTTCCTGTTCAGACTCCATAAAATAATTCTATTGTTGAATCCTTGAACCATGCAAACTGGCAGTCATTGTACACTTCATAGTGTAAGGTTTGCTGTGGCTGGTTGACAGACAAGAAACATGATTGTGAAAGTTAATCTCATTTATATGAAAACTGTAATAATGTTTAACCCCACAGTTAATTATAGTTTGATTAGGCTGAATAATGTAGAATAGTGAAGGAAGCTTAAATGTGCAACATGTCTGTTGAAAGTCATGGAAAGTATAGGATATAAGTTAGTGATTGTCCTACTCTTGTTTGGTGGGGCAACACCGGCTATTACATCACATCCTGTGTGTGTGAGAGAGAGAGAAGTGAAGTGTTATTTTCCATCCCTCTGACCAACAACCACTCCACATCCTCATTTTATTTCAGTTAAGGCTCAACCAATCAAGATCTTGTTGCAATTTTAGGCAACTTTACCAGGTACTTCAGTGTCTTCTGCAAACTTGCTCATCATGGTATGTATGTTTTCATCTCAGTCATTGATACAGAATAGACAGTAATGGGGCCAGCACTGAACCCAGCACCAAACCTCTAGTCACAGGACTCCCAAAAACATACCTTCTACCATCACTCTCTATTCCCCAAACCAATTTTATTTCCATTCTACCATGAAGACAATTTTCTATCCTTAGTCTCCAGATCCTGGATCTACAATTGTTTGGTCTTTTGAAAAGAAAAACAATTATGGTCAGTCATAGTGAGCAAGGAAGTGAAAAAGAACTTTAATTTACTGACTTCTGCAGGATGTGAGAAAATTGACATTACTATGAAATGACCTTGGGCATGAGAAAATAAGCATAATGCTTATGTCACACTGTTATGTCAGGAAATATCACTTACTCATATTGATCGAGTTTTCTGCCATTATTCATCCATCTCTCTCTCTCTCTCTCTCTCTCTCTCTCTCTCTCTCTCTGTGTGTGTGTAATAGGCTGCATTGTCTGCAGGTGGGAACAAAAATTATTTCAATAATTTCGACCCATGGCTCGTGACATGAGTTGTTTGCTCAAGGCAACAGTCTCCTCTTAATATTAATCTTCTTGTTCAGAACAACCCTGCACCTTTTCATCAAAGAATTTGTTCAAAATTTAATCCAGACCATTACCTGACTGGCTGCACCACCAACTGGTCTGGGAAGACCGATTCCCCTGAGTGTAAAGCCCTGATAAAGGTAGTGGACACAGCCTAGGACATTGCAGCCAAACCCTCCCCACCATGGAGAACATCTATGAGAACACAGCCATCAGAGAGCAGCAGCATAGATCATTAAGGATCCACACCACCAAGCACAAGCTTTGTTTTCGCTGCTACCATGAGGAAAGAGGCAGAGGTGCCACAAGACTTGTACCACCAGATTCAGGAACAGCTGCTACCCCTCCACCATTAGACTCCTCAATAACAAACATTGTCAGGGACACATTTAAGGACTCTTTTGCACTTTATTGATTGTTTTATTTTCTCTGTTTTGCACAATCAGTTTGTTTACATATGTATGTTGAGACCAGGTTTTGTTTGCACTACCAATAAGTGGTCATTCTGCCTCACCCACAGGAAGCAAAGAATTTCAGGGTTGTATGTGACGTCATGTATGTACTCTAATAATAAATCTGAAATCTGAAAATTTACTACAGCTCCATTAGCCATTTTCCTTTTTCGTGGACAGGAACTGCAATCTGGGTGAACCCTCATGCTTGCTAGTCACATACCTCTGACTACCTCACTTGTTGACATTTACTCCCATGTTTACCATGGCTTTAGCTGTGAAGAGTCAACACATGGCACTATCTGGATTGCTACACTACAGTTTGGCAATGCAGGCATCAAATTCCTGTTAAAACTGATGTGCATAATCAGTTTGTGGGCTGAAGTGTTACAATATGCATTTGCCAGTACCAGTTTGGTGATCTATCTGCGGCCACTGTAAATACTGAAACAATAATGGAAGCAATTGCTTGAGCATGCCAGTGAACTTCCATGGTCTTTTCTATGGCAGCATAGCCTTTTTCCCAAGCATGAGAACTTGTAGAGGCCTGAACCCTGAGCAAACAAATCTGTCTCGATAAATAACCCATCACAAAGTGTTGACTGACAATTTCTCTCCATGGATGTTGCCTGACCCATTGAGATTCTTCAGATTCTCATTATTTTATTCCCAAATATGTTGAGAACAGTACTGGAATTAGGAGCTAGGTTCAACCACTCCTTTGTTTACTTTGAAGACTCAATTTTCAATGGCAGAGTGGACTACTATTATGGTAAGAACACTATGAAATACTAGGTGGATACCATGCACTGTGGACAAGCTAGATCATGTATTTGGCAGACCAGTAAGATATTGAAAGAGTTTTTTTTTCCCCTGTCACAGTACCAATGCATGATATTCTCAATATAATGCAGATAGTAAATCTTGCACCATCAGGAAGCCATTGTTTTGGGGGGGATCTAGTTCATTTTGGTGCTGAACATTTTGACATCCACAGTTTTGTGCCCACAATTTGACATCAGATATTTTGCCACCCATAGTTTGGTGCTGGGCATTTTGGGGCTAACAGTTAGGGGACGTCACCATGGGAAGAGGGGAGTGTGTTTGCAGTGTTGCTGTCAAGACCTACATTGCCCATTAAGACCTACAGTCTTGTGTACCACGGGGAGATGGGAGTGCAGAAATGTCATTGTGGGGAGAGGGGAGTATGGAGATATCACCACAAGGAAAGGGGAGTGTGTTTGTAGTGTTGCTGTCAAGACCTTCGCTGCCCTTCAAGACCTACAGTCTTGCACACTGTGGGGAGACAGGAGTGCAGAAATGTCACTGTGGGTGAGGGGAATGCAGAGATATTATTCCATTGTGGCAATGCACATGTTTGTAGCAGCAAACTGGTCCCGCTTGCCACACAAGGTCAGCGGGGCAGCCGCAGCAAAAATAGCATTGCGGGACCATCTCTTCTGGTCCAGACCGTAAGAGCACATGCATGCTTTCGTCAGTGTGGTGCAAGTTCCGGAATGTGTGGGGTGGGATCCGAGACAGCCTTAAAGGCTGCAGCATGAAATTTAAAGTAAAGTTGTTGTGTTACTTGAGCTCTTAGCCTGTTGTCTCCGTCATTTCACTGAACTTGCTCACAACCCACTGCACCATTTTATTTAATTAATTAAATTAATCATTTATATTTGTTATATTTAATAAAAAGTCTAATAAATTAAATGCCATGTCTGTCGCCAAAATCTCCGATGCCAAACCACAGGTACCAAAATGTCCAAAAGGCTACAAAAGTCTTGCTTTTTTTCCACCAAAATGACCAGTAACAAAAATGTCTTTCACCAAAATGCTATCACCAAAATATCCGGCGCCAAACTGCAGACGCCAAAATGTCCGATTCCAACTTTTTGGAATGTCATCCAATACTCATTCCACACACTGCACTCTTCCAAAAAATAATGTGTATTTATATCTTTTACAATTGATAGCTTGTGACCTTTCACACAAAGTGAACTATCTTCAGCTCCTTCTTGAAAGGATTCCAATGTATTGCTCTTCATGGAGAGCTTTGTCATAGCAGTCACTGATGAATGAATCCACATAGAGATAGAGAAATTCATATAGAGAATGCTAGAGTTGGTGCATTTTGAGATGAAAAAAAAATTCATTGAGTTTTTTGAGGAAGTTGCAAAGATGGTTGACAAGCATAGAGCAGCGGATATTGTCTACATGGACTTTTGCATGGCATATGACAAGATACTGAAGGTGCAGCTGCATGGGATCCATGGTGAATTGATTGTTTATATTTGGAATTGTCTGGCCAATAGAAGACATAGGGTAGTTGTGGAAAAGTGTTATTTGGCCACAACCTCTGATTTTCTGCATGGAATGGTGTTTGCACCATTTTTCGTTGTTTTATGTATATAAATGAACTGAATGAAAAAGGAGATGAGTGAATTAGTAATCTTGCAGATGGCCCAAAGATTGGTGGAAGTGTGGACAGTATAGAGGGTGATCAAAGATTACAGTATGATATAGATTTGTGAAATATATGGCCAGAGAAATGGCAGATGGAGTTTAATCCATGATCTTTTGCACTTTGGGAGGTTAAATACAAGTGGACCGTGTACAGATAATGGCAGGACCCTTGAAGTTATTGATGTGCAGAGGGATCTGGAGGGTCAAGTGCATAGATCCTTCAAAGTGGCCACACAAGTATGTAGGATAGTAAAGAAGGTGTATGGTATGCTTGCCTTAATTGGGTGGAGCAATGAATATAAAAGAAGGCATACTGCACATATATGAAACTTTGGTTAGGCCATACTTGGAATTAGTGTACTTTTTTTTGTTGCCCCTTTGCAAAGAGTACATAGATGCTTTGGAAAGGGCACAGAAAAGATTTGCCAGGACGCTAGTGGAATTAAAGGGAATGAGCTGTACGGAGAGGATGGACAAACAGATTGTTTTCTCTGAAACATCTGAGGCTGAGGGATGACATGATAGAGTTGGATAAAATTATAAGAGGCATTAATAAGGTAGACAGTCTGAATCTTTTTTTACCCCCAGGATAAATATGCCAGATACTAGAGGACAAGCATCTAAAGTGTGGGGAGGAGGAATTTAATGGAGATATGCAGTGCATGTTTTTACACAGAGAGTGTTAGGTGGCTGAAAGGGGCTCCTGGGAATAGTGTAGGTATCGGATATGATAGTAGTGTTTAAAATGCTTCCAAATGGACAGATGGGTATGCAGGGATTTGAGGAAAATGCATCATATGGAAGAAGCAAATCATTAGTTTAAATTTGAAATCATACAGGCATGTGGGCTGAAAGGTCTGTTCCTGTACTGTACAGTTCAATGTTCTGGGATGTGTGCAGACAACCTTGGTGAATTGAAGGTACTTCACGAATTGACTTCACTAGCACAGATGTGGGTGAATTGATCTCTGAAATGTCTTGATTAGTTCTTATTGGACAGCCATTCAACTCCTTCTTCCTCCAACCAGTTTGCCTTGTGCCCTCTTCTCAATATCATAACACACTTAACTCTTTGATGGAATGACCACAAAACTGCCTTTGTTTTGGAGAAACTGTGGAACATCTCAGCACAACACAAATCCCTCAGTTCCTGCAAATGTCCAAGAAACTACCAAATACAAGTTGAATAAAAGCAAAATTCAAATCATTAAGATATCTTACAGTAGATGATAGGCCCTGTAAATTGCAGAAAGGGGTGTTTCTTCTTGCTGTTTACCATGGTTCCGCTGTGAGGAGACAACACATGGCAAACAGTTAGGCAATGCTGGAATCAAATGACTGTTAGAAACTGATTGTGTAGTTTGCAAACATTTTTGTGAATTCAAATATCACCACGTGCTATTGTAATTTTCAGTTTGATGACCAGGACCATAAGTGTGAGTGCATTAATGAATTAATTCTGCATTTATTGTGTCTAAAAGAAATAGACAATAATGCTGAACTTTATGATGTAGGTACATAGAATATAGAAAACTACTGCACAGTATAGGCCCTTCGGCCCTCGATGTGATGCCAATCTATATAACCCAACCAAATAAGAACAAAGAAAAACAACTAAATGCTTCCTACCTCATAACCCTCTATATTTCTTTCATCCATATGGCTGCATAAGAGACTTAAATGCCCCTAATATTTCAGCCTCCACCACCACCTCTGGCAAGACATTCAACAATTCTCTGTGTAAAATAACATACCTCTGATGTCTCCGTCTCCCCTAAATGTTTCTCCCTTCATTTTAGACAGATGTCCTCTGGTATTTGTTATTCCTGCCCTAGGTAAAAGGCACTAGCTATCTACCACAGAGTATCTCAACTTTTTCTTTCCACTCACATACCACCTTAAGTAATCCTGGTGACATCGGTGCTCTGTGATTAGTAAGGGATTGCTTAAGGTAGTATGCGAGTGGGAAGGGAAGGTTGAGAATCACTGCTCTAGACCCAATTGTTACTGAAATAATTTGCTTGAGAAAAATTCCCATTGGCCCATTTCCTTTGGAGTTATAAAACCATGCACAAAATGAGTCAATTAGGTATGATTAAAACAGTGGTTTTCAAACTTTCTTTCCACCCACATACCACCTTAAGCAATCCCTTACTAATCACAGAGCACCTATGGCATAGGGAATATTTAAAGTGGTATATGAGTGGAAATAAAAAGGTTGAGAACCACTGGTCTACCTTATCTATGCCTCTCAGAATCTGTGGACATCTATTAAGTCACCTCTTATCCCTCTTTGCTCCAGAAAGAAAATAAGACATCAGACCTATTTTCCAATCCAGACAACATCCTTGTAAATCACCTCTGCACCCTCTACATAGTTTCCACATCCTTCCTATAATGAGATGACCAGAAGAGAACACAATATTCCAAGTATGATCTTCACAAGAGTTGCAAAATGACATTATAACTCCTGAACTCAGTCCCATGTCTCATGAAGCCCAACATCCCATTGACCTTCTTAACTAGTGTATCAATCTGTGTGGCAAACTTAAGAGATGTATTGATTTAGATCCTAAGGTCCCTCTGTCATTTCCCACTGTTAACAATCTGAACATTACCCTATACTCAGCCTTCAGGTTTGAACTTCTAAAATGCATCATCTCACACTTATTCTGATTGAACCTTATGTGCCATTTTTCCATTCAATTTTGCATTTTGCCTATATCCTTTTGTGACCTATGACAGCTCTCAACACTATACACAACTCCTTCAACATTCATATAATCTGGAAACTTACTGACTCATCCTTCCACTTCTTCATCTAGGTCATTTATAAAAAGAGCTGGGTTCCAGAAGAGATTCCTGTGGAACTTCACTAGTCACTGACCTCCAGGTAGAATACCTTCCATCCACTATTACTCTCCGCTTTCTACAGTCAAGCCAATTCTGAATCCACACAGCCAAGATTCAATGGATCTAATGCCTCATGAATTTCTGAATGAATCTCTCATGGGGAACCTTGTCAAATGCTTTACTAAATTCATATACACCACATCTACCACCTTACCTTCATAAATTCATTTTGTAACCTCCTCAAAGAACTCAATTAGGCTCGTGAGGCATGATCTTCCCCTCATAAAGTCAGGCTGACTATCCCTGAGAAGACTACTTCTCCATATACTCAAAAATTATGTCCTTAAGAATCTTTTCCAATAGTTTACACACCACTGTCGCAAGACTCATTGGTCAATAATTCCCAGGTTCTCCCTATTACCTATTTTAATATAATAGAAAGAATGCAGAGTAAAATTTAATGGGAAGATCACACAATGGAATTAGAATATTCCATCTGGATTTCTCATTAAATGGAAATGTTAAAATGATTAAACAGCAAGGTTGAAAATTTACTCTCGGAAATTTGTCAGAAATATGTTGCATATTGAGTGTCAGGTTTGCATTATTTAAAAATCATGAGCTCTACCCAAGTGGAAAACATAATCAATGTTACAGCTGAGGATCTGCTAATCCAGAGTCATCTTAGTAATCTCCAATTATATTGCCTCCAGTACTTTCTTTCAACATATTCTCCAGGATATGTTATTCCCTATTATTATTGATTTCCTTAGTCATATGCAAATTATTTAATTGAGCAAAGTGTCTTTGAATTGATTTTCTTTCTGTGTTGCATTTATGTAATCTTCTTCTTCAGTGTTTCGATTAAATGGTGAGATTTCCGGGCATCGTGTGATATATTGAATATTTTTGTCATTGTTGACAAAGAAATTTCTCAGAAAAACTTGCAAACACTAACACTAATAATTTAAAACAATAATAAAAATGAACCAAAGTTCCTCAAAAAGGAGTTAAGATATAGTTGTGCAATAAATACAAAAATGAATAATAAAACAAGCAAATTTTGTAAATAATATTGCAGCATTATAATGGCCAAAGGAGGACTAACCACTATAGGGAAAAAATGTTCTTCATTAGCAGGCCCCCACTCCTTTTCAGGGGTTTGAGCTGATTAATGAAGGCAATGTGAGACTACTATTAAAAAAATCCCGAGATGTGGGAGGGTCCCCCTAACAATCACAGTGGATGGGCGCTCTGTGAAATAGTTTACTCTTTCTTTCATTTCCATCAGGCTTCTAAATCAGTAACTTGAGGTGTTTATTGCCATCCCAAAAGCTGCCTCTCCACTTTGATCAACCATGAATAAGGGATTAGCTGGATTCACTTGGGATGAAGTATTGCTCCAAGGAGGCTTTGCATATATCATTAAAAGCTTCCTTTCGTCTGCCTTACAATCTTTTTTTTATGAATAGAGTGTCTGTTTTACAAGTGTGCATGTGGTCTCCCCAACAGAACCAATTGAATATAATCAGGGATTGAAAGCTGGAGATGTTGGCTTGGCCATTATCCTCCAGTGAATTTGGAAGATTTCACAGAGACAGCATTACTGACATGTTTCCAATGACTGGAGGTGATCCAGATGTCAGAAGCATTTAGGAGGCCAAGGAGATTGTAAACTGAGTACTGTGCTAGTGGTGAAGTCTTGATTTACATATACTCTTTTCCTCAATTGATCAAAGGCTTGGCTGGTACACTGATGGTAAAATTCACTATTGCCTCTAATGTTTGCCTTTGCTGAGAGATGACTCTCAAGTCAAAGGAAGTGATCAGGAACTCATCAACTTCTCAGAACAATGTTGCGCAGTGGGATCAGGTAGATCCTTTGTCTTTAGAACATGGGAAGATCCAGCCCCTCATGTGCCTTAGTGAATGGATGAATAAAGACTTGGCACTCAACCACTTGATGTACACAATTCGAAGTGTCATCTGCGCATTTCTACTGAGATTGGGATAATCTTAGTTCTGGAGCGTTATCATCATGGTTTGAACAATTTTGTATTAGTTCTGAAGATTAACTCCACTTCTTCAAGAAGTGATGCACAACATTGCAATAAGAAGGATTTGAGAAAACTGTTGGGGAAATGGTACAATTTTGCTTGGCACTTGTCTTCAATTAGATTGTTTATCATGGCATTGTGGGCTAAAGGGCCTGTACTGTACTGTTCTATGTTCTATTTCTCTGTGCAGATACATTAGTTTGGATTAAGTTTGATTTCTTTCATGAAGCAAAATGTAAAATGGCAAAGGATTTAAAGAAAGAAATTGCATACATAGTAAGATTATATGCAATGCAGTATATAAGTTATCATTAAGTTTTTTCTTAACTTTTCACTTTGTATAATATATTTGAATGGTTACCCAATGAAAGAGGGAAACAAAGTTTCAAAGACAATCACTTGAGCTTTATGTTCCTAAGCTTCTATATACTGAGTCTTCGCATAAGCTTACAACCAGTCTCAGTGGGTTTGCCCATCCCATCTTCTGATACAGTCGTGTGTAAAGGTGTTACTGCTGAGTTGTGGTGTCACCTTGTGGGCCTTCGTTTTGGTCATTTCAGTTGTATCCTACTGTTTTGTCACTTCATCATCTTGTCCCATAATCTCTGCAGAAGAAAGCATGAAGGTCACAGCCAGATTGGGAAAATCTCAATGAAATAATTCACAATCTAACCCCTCAAAGCATTGAAACTAAAGAGCAAAGTTACTCAGGGTGTATGTCAAATGGAAGTGCTCACAAGATAATTGGATTTCTTTGAACATAGAATATTAGTGCACAATACAGAACCTTCAGCCCACAATGTTGTGCCAACCAATAAAAACTACACAACAAACTAAACCCCTACCTAATACACATAATCCTTTACTTTTCTTGCATTTATGTGCTTGACTGTGTCCTTTAAAATATTGTACCAACCTCCACACTACCCCTGGCAATGCATTCCAAGCACCCACAACACTGTGTTAAAAAATACTTACCTCTAACGTCTCCTACCAATATTCCTCCCTTCACTTTGTACAGATGCCCTCTGGTGTTTGCTAATTTCGCTCTGGGAAATAGGTGCTGGCTAGCCATGCTTTTATAATCTTGTAGACCTCTATTAAGTCATTTCTCATCATTTTTTTCACTCAAAAGCCTTATTAACCTTGCCTTTTAAGAGATGTTTTCCAATCCAGATAAATTTCCTCTGCACCTTCCTGTATTGAGGTGACCAGAACTGAACACTATATTCCAAACTTGGTCTAACAAGTGTTTTATAGAGCTTCAACATCACCTCCTGACTCTTGAACTCAATCCCGCAACTAATGAAAGCCAGCATACGATAAGCTACCCTATCAACCTGTGCAGCAAGCTTGAGAGATGTATGGATTTGAACCCTGTTCTCTCTGTTCTTCCACAATCTTAATAATGCAACCATTAGCCATGTACTCTGCTTTCAAGTTTGACCTTCCAAAATACATCACTTCACAGTTAACTGATTGAAGTCCATCTGTCACTTTCCCACCTAACCAGATCCTACCTATATCCTATTGTAACCTACAACAAGCTTCTACATTATCCACAACATATCAACTCTTCATGTCATCTCCAAACTTGCTGACCCATCCCATTACTTCTTCGTCCAGATCATTTATAAAAATCACAAAGAGCAAGGTTTCCAGAATGGATCCCTGTGGAATTCCACTAGTCAGTGACCTCCAGGGAAACTATGTTCCATCTACCACTACCTCTGCTTTCTGTCAGCAAGCCAATTCTTAATCCCCCTCCCCCCACCCAAGGTTCAATATACCTTGAAGTACCGTGTCAGATACCTTACTGAAATCCATATGCACCACATCTACCACCCTACCTTCACCAATTTCTTTTGTTACTTCCAGAAAAAAAACTCAATTATGCTCATGAGGTACAACCTACCCCTTACATTTCCATGTTGACTAGCCCTGAGATTATCTGTAAATGCTCTAAATCTCTAAATGCTTGTAAATCCTGTCCAAGCAAGAATCCTCTTCAATTGTTTTCCCACCATTGAAATATGATTGACTGGTCTTTAATTTCCAGGATTCTCCCTATTACCTTTATTTTATACAAGGAGAACACACTTGCCATTTTCCAATCCTCCGGTACAAAGATCATTGCTAATGCCCCAGCAATCTCTTCCTTCACTTACTTTAGTAACCTGGGGTATATCTTGTCTAGTCCTACTGAGTTATATAAATTTAAATTTTAAATTTAGACATACAGCACAGTAACAGACCATATCAGCCCATGAGCTTGTGGTGCCCAGCTACACTCTAACCTAGAACCCCCGTATGTTTCAAATAGTCAGAGGAAATTGGAGCCCCTGGGGAAAACTCACACAGACACAGGGAGAATGTACAAACTCCTTGCAGACAGAGTGGGATTCGAACCCTGGTTCCGATTGCTGGTACTGTAAAGGCATTGTGCTAACTTTTACATCAACTATGCCATCCCATTATCAATTCTAATGTTTTTAAGAAGATCCAGAACTTTCTCTTTTTTAACCTCAACATGCTCCAGCACTAAGTCTGTTCTATACTGACCTTACATTAACCAAGGTCGATCTCACTGGTGAACCTCTCTACCTCCACTGACTCCAGGCACATGTTGCCTCCTTTATCTATAAGCAGCCCTAGCTTCACTCTTGTCATCCTCCTGTTCTTCATGTATGCACGTTTGACTAGAATCTGTGCTGCAGAGGCCATTGGAGGTGTTTTCTGTGGAAGTCTTCTGGCCAGAGAAGCTTTTTACTATAATTCATGTTCCTAGCTAGATTCCATTAGGCGCTTTGTTCAGAATTGTGGTTCCTGTAAATAATTCTGTTGATACAAGAGTTTTCTTTTGTAGACACCTAGAGTTTGCAGTTTTTGCACCTCTCCACAGTAGAATCGTACTTCCTCCAATACTGCACCTCACAAGTGCACAGTGGATTTTTGATCCAATTTTTTTTTAAACAGACATCTTAAAATGTTGGATGGCAGATGGAGCTGTGCTGATACATTTGATATATGGCAGTAATGGAGCACGTTACTGAAAGATACATATTTCATCTGAGGCTCTAGTATTGGCTCTCGAGACTTACAAATAGATTCAGCAAATGAATAACAATGGCAGTTGACTGCAGGATACTTTTTTTCTGCAATGTTGGAAGTTGAGTGACATCTAAGTAGTTTTCTTGTGTCAAATGTTTGTGAGTAATTTAAAATAGGTCCTGCAGTGGGATTATGTTGGTGATTATGCTGGAGTTTGCTTTACAGCAGGACAGAAGACAATTTCATGTAATGTTACATGTTTTGTACTACAATAAAATCCCCATTATCTTGCACCTATGGGGATTGTGGTGGGTGACAGATATGTGAATATTCCGGTTGATTGAATCTCACTCTTCCAATGTCACTCTTCCAAATGCACCATTTAAAAGACAAAAGAGAGTGCAAAATGTGAAGTAATTTGGAAAAAATTATTGTCGTTTTTAATTATGTAAGTTCACTTTAATCAGCTAATTCCTGTAATTTACAAAATTTAAATTGGAACCCAGTTGCGAATGCTGTAATAGTATTGTGCTAGTCCAGTGGTTGTCAACCTTTTTCTTTCCACCCACATACCACTTTAAGCATTCCCTATGCCATAGGTGCTCTGTGATAAGTAAGGGATTGCTTAAGGTGGTATGTGGGTGGAAAGAAAAAGGTTGAAAACCACTATTTTAGTCATACCTAATAGACTCGTTATGTGGATAATTTCATAACTCCAAAGAAAATGGGCCAATGACAATTTTTCTCAAGCAAATATTTTAGTAACAATTGGGTCTAGAGCAGTGATTCTCAACCTTCTCTTCCCACTCACATAGCACCTGAAGCAATCCCTCTCTAATCACAGAGCACCGATGGCATAGGGATTACTTAAAGTCATAGGTATGTGAGTGGAAAGGAAAAGGTTGGGAACCACCATGCTAGTCATTATGCTGAACCGGGCTGACATCATAATTAACCCACTCCACTCACACTGACAACCTGTCATATGTGGATTGTGGAGAAACATATGGGCTCTCTGCCTGTCTGGAATATTGTGGATTACGGATGGTTACGTGTCCTCTCTGTCTGAAACTTAATTGGAGTCTCATCACCTGTTAATCAAGGTTGGGCTCTGGCCACCCATTAATGCATACCTTGCCATTGGCTAATTTAAATCACCTAGGGTCATTGTTGGCTAGGTACTCAGATCAGAACTGTATATAACACATTCTCTCTCTTTGTCTCATGATCCAAGCCCTGGACATTGCTCCATCCTAGGTCTCTACTGTGGACATCACTGGAAGTGCTGAGGGTAAGGTGTACACTACACTTAAGATGAGCCAGAGTACAGTACTGCAATAGATCAGTACTTGCAGAGAGCCAGATTCCTGTTGCTAGAAGGAACCAGGAGTGTGTGTTTAAGTCCCCGTCTTGTTAGAGTGTGTTAGTTACCGTATATTACTTTAATTTAGTCTGCCTGTATCTTAAACTATGATTAAATATGTGATCTGATAATGCCAAAAATGTTGATATTTTAAGTACATTCCTTTAGTTGGGGATGTCATTGTGTGAGGGGGAACAGCAACACTCATAAGAGAAGTAGATTATGCTTGCCTTAAAATAAAAGCTCTAATTTTACTGCCATGGGTCTACCACTGTTGCCCTGCTGGCAACACTCACCTAAACCAACAGAGACAACGTTATTAATATTATTTCTCATTTTCAAACTTTCTTGAAGCCATGTGACCCATAATGAGCCACATCCTGAGCTACAGGGATCAGGAATGTCTGCTGAAGTCCCTGTTTGTGAGTGTTCACACATGTAGAAGTGTGTAGAAGATAGGCAGTTACTGGTATCTGAGTCCAACCTGGGTCTGATGTGAATGTCTATAGTTGTTTAGTAGTAGAACAATTAAGTATCATTTGATGTTCTCCGCCTGGTTGTCTCCTGTCTATTCAATAAAGTTACCTGTAATTGAAACACTTGTGTCCAGACTCATCTCTTTGTGAAACATGTGGATTTCTTCCAGGTTCTCCAGTTCTTCAACACACTGGCGGAGAAATTAAGTTGCTATTGTAAATTGCCTCTGGTGTAGGAGGGAGTTGATGGGCATATGGGAGAGAATAGATTACAAGAAAATGTGGGGAAAGGTAAATGAGGAGAATGCTTTTCAAGCTGGCACAGACATTATGGGTCACATGGCCTTGAGAAAGTTTGAAAATATGAAATAATATTAATAATGTTGTCTCTGTTGGTTTAGGTGAGTGTTGCCAGCAGGCAGCATGCAAGAGTGGCAGATCCATGGCAGTAAAATTAGAGCTTTTATTTTAAGGCAAGCATATTTACTTCTCCAATGGGTGTTGCTGTTCCCCCTCACACAATGACATCCCCATCTAACGGAATGTACTTAAAACATCAACTTTATTGACATTAGCAGATCACATGTTTAATCATAGTTTAAAGCGTATACAGAGCCGTTATCATACCCACACTCCTGTTCGGCTCCGAATAATGGGTCCTCTACCAGCATCACCTACAGCTCCTAGAACGCTTCCACCAGCGTTGTCTCCGCTCCATCCTCAACATTCATTGGAGCGACTTCATCCCTAACATCGAAGTACTCGAGATGGCAGAGGCCGACAGCATCGAATCCACGCTGTTGAAGATCCAACTGCACTGGGTAGGTCACGTCTCCAGAATGGAGGACCATCGCCTTCCCAAGATCGTGTTATATGGCAAGCTCTCCACTGGCCATCGTGTCAGAGGTGCACCAAAGAAGAGGTACAAGGACTGCCTAAAGAAATCTCTTGGTGCCTGCCACATTGACCACCGCCAGTGGGCTGATATCGCCTCAAACCGTGCATCTTGGCGCCTCACATTCGGCGGGCAGCAACCTCCTTTGAAGAAGACCGCAGAGCCCACCTCACTGACAAAAGACAAAGGAGGAAAAACCCAACAACCAACCCCAACCAACAAATTTTCCCCTGCAACCGCTGCAACCATGTCTGCCTGTCCCGCATCGGACTTGTCAGCCACAAACGAGCCTGCAGCTGATGTGGACATTTACCCCCTCCATAAATCTTTGTCTGCGAAGCCAAACCAAAGAAAAAAAGAAGATGCAGGCAGACTAAATTAAATATATTGCCAAAATCAAGTTATTGAAATGAAACACAATACCAATTGGAAACAGTTGTTTTGCCTTCTGGCTTGGCACTACCTTTTCATATAAAATAAAGGTCATTTTCAATTTATGCCCTTGTAAAAGCTCATTTTTTTCTATCCCAGCCTACTCTTTTAGATCAATTCAAAAGATTGGATGGCATGGGAGTTGTAACCAGTGTCTTGGCCATTATCACTAAATTAGTGGTGACATCTACTGTTTGAGGGACTTGTTAAATGTAAATTATTTACTGCACTTCCTACAAATAGCATGTATTACATTTAAAAAGTACCTCACGATTTTCAAAGTGTTCTGAAAGCCATGAAATTGAAAAGATGTTTTGTAAATATGTCCTTTTCTTTTTAAGTTATCTCTTTGAATGAAGCTGTTGCATTTTAAACAGTTGAAGCAAAACAAGTTCATTCTTGATTGATGCACAGCTTCCTTTGATAGATTGTCTGGAGGCATATGTTTAAAAGATTAAAGTTTTTATCTGAAGATCAAGCTGCAAGAAGACAGAGGCATGCAGAAATTCTCAACAGAAACTCCTGTGTCATAATGTTTCCACCTGAACCTTGTGCAAGAACTTTGAATATGTCTGGAAATTTTCACATTCATTTTCTTTATTTTGAATTTGTTTACTTTTTACCAGTGGATCAACATTACAATTATGTAGATAACTATAATCAAACTGGGGGAATTATGCTCTTAATAGAACTGTTCTTAAATGGATAAGATAGAAAAATCTTGAAATAGCTCATAAATTATATTTCTTAATATTAACATTTTCTGGAATTTTTAAAAATCATTCATCATTTCTATATTACCTTTCTTTAAAATAAAGTGCCCCTTTGAAAGCAATATTTTGAATCTGTAAGGTAAATACATATCTTTAATGACTCTCGGTGCTCACAATGTGTTGATTCTCGGATCATTAACCTTCTGTTGAATATATGTTAGCTTCTTTCAATTTATTTTAGCTAACAAATAATTGTGCAAGGATATATGATCACTATAATCTGCTGCTTCCTCTCACGGACCCTGTTAAAAAAGATAGAGTAAAACTTCCATGATCTGGGGTTTGATTGTTTTGAAACCCTGACAGGTTGGGATTAAAAAAAAACTGTTGCCCAATCTGGAGATAAGATCTCAAGTGCTACGGCACCTCCTACCCAGATTCAAGATCAAAATTCAAGATTCAATTTATTATCATAGTCACACAACAGTACATGAAATTTGGTTTTTGCCTGCTGCAAGGCAGACAAGATTTGCCACTGGTAGAAAATGCCTAAGTGCCTCTTACGTCTTACAGTCAAACTTACAGAAAGAGAGAGAGCAGCAAAAAGAGTCTCCCTAGAGTCACTGAATGTCCGTAGATTCACCTTCAGCACTTTGCAGCTTCTGCAGTCATACAGTGTCCAGTCCAAACTATTGGCAGCCTATGCTCCAGATCTAAACCTGTGACATAGTCAGGAACCCTTCAGCATCCCCTCATATCCTGGTACTGATATCTGCTAACCCTCCAGCCAGTTTCGAGCCAGTCTCCAGCAGTCCGCAGCCCAACGCGTCACCTTACAGCAGTCTCCAGCAGCCCACAGCTTCCGCGGGTCTCTCACCTCAAGTCACCAGCATCCCACCTTAGCCGCAGAGTCCCCTCACTGGTCATCATCCCCACAGGTCATTTCTTCCACTTCACCCTCTCAGATGGTGCATGATCTTCCCACCTTCTGCTGCCCAGCTCCAGTCCTCCACTTTCCCATCAATATAGGAAGAATGTAGCAGCTGAGAGTTCTAAGGCAGATGTCAATTGCTACATGGTTGAAGGGAGAAAAGTTTACATGAGATAAACTTGTAAACATAATAAATTCTACATTTAGCAATAGGATGGATAAAGCTTTCAGCAATAAATATTCAATGATAATTTAATTAGATTAGATTCAACTTTATTGTCATTGTGCCAAGTAAAATACAAAACCAATTAAATATAATTGGCATCCAACCAGAAGTTAAAAAACAGTGCTCCATACAAATAACTACATGCAAATAAAAACAAGCACATTCAGCAAGCAAACAAGTATAAAAGTACTGACAGTACAATGTGAATGCAGTATCACTCAGCACTGTGATTTAAGGTTCAGCAGGGTCACAGCCTCAGTGAAAAAGCTGTTCTTGAGCCTGCTGGTTCGAGACCGAAGGCTCCTGTACCACCTGCCAGATGTGAGAAGAGTAAAAATCCATAGTTAAGTGAGATATATCCTTGATGATGCTCTTCATCCTTGCCCAGACAGCGTTCCTGATAGATGTTCTCAATGGTGGACAATTGAATGCCCATAATCCACAAGGCAGTTTTCACCACTCACTGAAGTGCTTTACAGTCCAACATGAGACAATTGTCATACCACACAGAGATGCCATAAGGAAGTATACTCTCAACGATACAGCGGTAAAAATCTATCATTATCCTAGGATAGAGATCATATGTCTTAAAAAGTTGGTTCCTTTCTTACTATAGATAAAGGGATAAAAACATTTGGTCAAAAAGGTTTCAGAAAAGAATCTGCTGAAAATGTTTGCATTTGTATTTTTAATTACAAAGCATCTAAACCTAGTGGGCTATCATGGGAAACTTCAGCACTGCAAACTGTCAGCCATAACATCCCTCAAAAAAAAACTTACACTTGAACAGATTATGGTGCCTGAATGAAGCCTTGGAACACTTTATATAATTCTAAACAACGTGCTGTAGCGGCAGCTACACTGCTACTGAAAGAACACACAACCAGATGGGTTGAGCTCAGAGAGCAGAACTGATTTATTGCAGGCTGCTAGGATGGACTTATACTCCAGGCCTGGACCTGGCTGAGAACCATGCTGGGGGGACCTGGCTGAGAACCATGCTGGGGGGACCTGATGTCACCCGGGCGTCATGTGGTCCCCCAGCGCGGGCTTCTGAGCCCTGTGCTGAGAAGAAGGGGAAACCCCTGATGCGCCATTTTGGCCAGCTGCCCCACTGCGTGGATTACAAGCGGGTCCGGATCGCCTGCCTAGTGGTGTGCCACCACACAGCACCCCCCCCCCACCCCCAGAACCGGCACCAATGTTCTTTTTAGCTGGGCAGCCTCGCTTCTTGGGCTGGGCCACAATCACTGGTTCGGTGGGGTCGAGGTGTGCTGGCTTCAACCTGTCCAAAGTAAACAGTTCCCACCTGCCAGTGATGTCCAGCGTGAACATAGACCCTGAATGCTGGAAAACCTTGTACGGCCCTTCGTAAGGTCTCTGCAGAGGTGTCACGAGTGGGCCCTGCCGAATAAAAACATAGTCTGCGGAAAGCAGCTCGCTGGGGACGTGAGATGGCCGTGTGGCATGTCTGGGCAGCGGTGGGGGTGCGAAGGAGTCCAAGCAGGCCCAGAGGTGGGGAAGCAGCTCATGTGGCAACTGCCGGGGGTAGTGAGGCGCTTTGGTGAACTCACCAGGAAGTGCCAGCAGTGCACCATAGACCAGCTCAGCTGATGATGCCTGCAGATCCTCGTTGGGCATGGAGCGGATGCCCAGGTGCACCCAAGGCAGTTCATCCACTCAGTCAGGACCAGTGAGGCGGGCCATAACTGCCGACTTAAGGTGGCAGTGCAGACACTCAACCAGACCATTGGCCTGCGGGTGATAGGCCGTGGTGTGGTGTAGCTCAATCCCCAACTTGTTGGCGAGCTGTTCTCAGAGCGCAGAGGTGAACTGAGTGCCCTGATCACTGGTGTGGTGATTTGGAATGCCGAACTGGGTGATCCAACTGTGCAACAGCGCTTGGGAGCAGAGGTCCATGTAGGTGTCTGGCATCGGGATTGCCTCGGGCCAATGAGTGGTGCGATCCACCACCATAAAGAGGTAACAGTTGCCCTGGGAAATGGGTAAGGGCCCAACTATGTCCACGTGAATGTGACTGAACTGTTCCTAGATGTGCTTGAACAATTGCATGGCCACCCTAGTGTGTCTGTGTACCTTGAACATTTGGCAATGGGTGCATGTTCTGGCCTAGCCCGCGATCTGTTTCTGCAGCCCGTACCAGACGAACTGCTCTGTCACCATCTGGACTGTGGACCTGATGAATGGATGCGAAAGGTCATGGATGTGATGGAAGACATGCCTGCACTACTGCTGGGGAACCACTGGCAGCGGGGTGCCCATGAGGACATCGCACAGGACGGTGCTTCCGCCACTCAGAGTCGGGAGGTCTCGAAACCGGCGGCCCATGATGGCAGTCCTGAAGACTTGCGTCTCCTCATCAGACTTTTGGTCCTGGGTGAGCTGGTCAAAGTCGAGGCCGGGCATCAGCGTGAAGATGGCCGGTTGCGAGAGTGCATCAGTGACCACATTGTCCTTCCCCGCCTTGTGCCGAATGTCGATGGTAAACTCCGACACAAAGTAGAGGTAACACTGCTGCCGGGCCAACCAGGGGTCCTTCGCCATTGCGAGTGTCTAGGTGAGGGGTTTGTGGTTAGTGAAAATAGTAAAAGTCCTCCCCTCCAAGAAATAGTGGAAATGCCACACCGCCAGGTACATGCCCAGTAACTCACGGTCAAAAGCGCTATATTTGCTCTCTGGTGGGCAGAGAAGCCGGCTGAAGAATGCCAGCAGCTTCCATTGTCCATTCACCTGCTGCTCCAGGATGGCACCAATGGCTGTGGCAGAGGCATCGATGGAGAGCGCCATATGCAGGTCGGTGTGTGGGTGGGCGAGCATGGTAGCCTTCGCAAGGGCATCCTTGTGGCCTCAAATGCATTGCAGGCCTCTGGGGTCCAGGAGAGCATTTTGTGCTTGACTGTGATGAGGGCGAATAGTGGCTGAATGATGCAAGCATCTCCCGGGATGAATCAGTTGTAAAGGTTGACTATACCCGCGAACTCCTGCAGTCCCTTGAGAGTGTCCGGACGTGGAAACTCCTTGATAGCGGCGACCTTGCTAGCAGCGAGCGTGGCTCCCTCAATCATGATGGTATGGCCCAGGAACTGCATGGACTCTTTCCCAAAATGGCACTTGGCTAGGTTGATGGTGAGGCTGAAGTCGGCCAGCCGGGAGAAGAGGGTGTGCAGGTGGGCCTTGTGTTGCTGCTGACAACGAGGATGTCGTCTAACTAAATGTAGACGAAATCCATGTCCCTGCCCACTGAGTCCATTAGGCGCTGGAAGGTCTGAGGGGCGTTCTTGAGCCCGAATGGCATGCAAAGGGATTTGAACAAGCCGAAGAGGGTGATGATGGCCGTCTTGGGTATGTCCTTAGGGTGCACTATGATTTGGTGATACCCGCGCACCAGGTCAACCTTGGAGAAAACCCTCACACCATGCAGTTTGGCTGTAAAGTCCTGGATGTGAGGGATGGGTTAACGGTCAGGAACTGTCACCTCGTTGAGCCGTCGATAGTCTCCGCAGGGTGCCAGCCACCGGAGGCTTTCGGGACCAGGTGGATCGACGACGCCCACGGGCTGTCGGACCACCGAATGATCCCCAGCTCCAACAGATGCGAAAACTCCTCCTTTGGCACCTGGAGCTTGTCAGGTGGGAGCCGGCATGGCTTGGCATGAACCGGTGGGCCCTGGGTGGGGATGTGGTGGAACACCCCGTGGCGTGGTGAGGCAGTGGAGAACTGTGGCTTGAGGAGGATCAGAAACTCATCCAGGACTCACTGCAACTCGTCCCTGGGCATGCTGATCATGGCCATCTGCGACTGCTCTATGCAGGAGGCATCAAGACGAATGGCCTGGAAAGTACAGGCATGCACCATGCACCTACTCCGAATATCCTCCAGAAGCTTGTGGGCGAGGAGGAAGTCGGCACCCAGGATAGCGGTCAGAAGGGATGAGATCGGGAATCTCCACGAGAACTTTCGTCAGCCATTGTGGAAGTGGACTGTCTTGTCTCCATACGTCTGGATCTTTGTTGCATTGGCCTCACGGAAGGGAGGTCCTCGAGGTCGGTTCCTGGACTCGATGGCCGTGGCTAAGATGACACTGATCTGGGCCCCATTGTCAACAAGGAAGTGCCGGCTGCTATGCTCTCCAGCGCTGGTGGTAGAAGCAGAGGCCTGGAGCGGATGCTGTGCCCCTGGTTATGCTCTTGGTGGCCCCTGCAGGGGCCGGATGCTCTACCGCAGCGCTAGGGCCGGGCTTGGTGTGGTCATGCCCATGCCTCATGACCTGCTGGACTGCTGATCCCTCTGGGAATTACTCAATCAATAGCTCTTGGGCCTTCAGAGTGACCTTCCTCGGGTCAGTAAAGCTCTCTTGGGCCAGTAATGGCCGGATGTCCTCGGCAGATGGTCGAGGAAAATGCGCTCGAAGAGTGGGCACTTGGTGTGATCACCCATGAGCGCGAGCATCTTGTCCATCAGCTCCATCAGGGACCTGTCCCCCAAAGCGTCAAGGTCCAGCATCCAAGCGGCACGCTGGCCGCTGAATAGTCTGAGGAATCCAGTGAACACTCGCTTGATGGTCTCGTATTTGTCTTCAGTGAGTGGGTGCTGAACGAGGTGCAGTACGCGTTTGGCAGTGGCCTATTCCAGGGCGGTGACCACATGGTAGAATTTGGTTGTGTCAAATGAAATTTGGCGGAGGTGAAACTGAGCCTCCGCATGGCCGAACCAGGTCTCCAGCTCCTGAACCCAGAATTCAGGCAACTTGACGACTATAGCACTGATCCCAGGTTCGCTCATGATGGGTTCAAAGACATTTGAACCAGTCGGGGTCATCAATTGTAGCGGCAGCTACTCTGCTCCTGCAATAACACACAACCAGATCAGTTGAGCTCAGTGAGCAGAACTGATTTATTGCAAGCTGAAATAAATGGGGGCGCTGACGTCAGCCGGGCATCAAGTGGTCCCCCAGTGCAGGCTTCTGAGCCCTGTGCTGAGAAGGGGAAACCGCCGATGGCGCCACTTTTGCTGACTGCCCTGCTGCGTGGATTACAAGAGGGGCCAGTTCGCCTGCCTGGTGGTGTGTTGCCACAGTACATACAAATCTAGACACTTGTGCATACAGGATATTTTCCAGCAAGGCAACACAGTTAATAAGTTTTCATCCTGGGATTACATTCAGCACTGTCTGTCATTCAGTTCCAGAGTGCCCTGATGCAACACAAAGTGGAACTGCTTTGCACTCAGCCATCAGAACTGGTATTGCCATTGCTTATTCACAAAATGAAACCTCTGATGCAATTAATCAATAATAACATCAATGCTCTCTTCCATATTAAACAGTCTTGGAACAGAAAATGCTAGATTACACAACCACTTTGTACAAACAAACACATGTAGCAAGGTAAGCCAAAAAATCAAAAGCCATGCAAAATTTTAATTTTTTTGAAGTCTCTTGATGAATCTTTTTACTTAAGGCAACTATCGATAGACGTGTCTTGGTAATATATTTTAGAAACTATCAAGCCAGCATTCTTCATTGCAGTTTTCCTGCTTCTTGATTTATTTTAATCTGCTTTACCTGGTGCCGTCAATACTTTGAGCCTTCTGCACAGCATCTAGCTCTAACGATCGTTCAGGGTCATACCCCTTCACTGATTAAGGAATCTGATGTGTATTATAAAGCCAAGTATTATTTGACCTGTTGATTTTTACCTTGGCTGTTTGTCCTCCAGCTCTGTACTGATTAATTCCACATGTCACTCAGTTCATATGTCGATAAAATAAGATGCAGGAACACCATCTGCTCCCACAAGTAAACTGGTCCTTGCCCATTAGTTGTTTAATGGTCAAAGGAGAGAAGACAAACAGAATCAAAGGGTTGATAACCAGTTCCATCCAATTCTTTTTGGAAAATCTATCTGCTGTGTCACAGAACTTTAACTGTTTGCATTTAAAGGTCTTAAGCAAATTACATTTGCACTGATTACAAATCTGGTTTCAATGCTGTTAGCTATCTCTTGTCTCTATACTCTGATAAGTGTGACTGGATTCTTCTTGCCTTTCCCTAGAGAGAGAACTGCAGTGGAAAATTTCAGGCCACTGACCTTCAAAATGAATCAGATAGTAAACTGTTTGCAAGTCAGTCAGTATCTATAGAAAAAGGGGGAAAAAAAGAGTTGGCAATTCAGTTTGAAGTTAAAATGTTGAAAAGTTTGAATGAAAGGTCACTGCTGTGAAACTTTATTTCCATTTCTTCCTCCACTGATGCTGCCTTTATCAGCTGAACATTTCAATGATTTTCTGGTTTTTATTTGAGTTCTTTACAACAATTGCAATTGTCTTTTTCTTTTTGCCTTTTCATGATTACATGTGTATGTTTTGTCTGATTTGAAAGGCAGAGGAACAATACAATATGGTGTGATTGGTTTTAATTTTCTGCACAATTCTAAACAAGTTGATAAATCACAAAATTGGTGTATCTTTGGAAGAGCTGCAATTGCCAGCTGGGTTCTGAAACTAAAATTGGGCCTGAGTCCTGTAGGTTGTGATGGACTCTGGCTTTACCCTACCCTTAATTTAGTCTATGTGTCATCTGAGTCCAACGGGTTCGTTAAATGAAGTGATAGGAGAAGGTAGTCGGTTCAACAATCAGATTATTACACAGCACAAGAATAAAGCTTAACAGAGCTCTGGTTCAGTCGTTAGTTCATAGGTCACCTGCACAGTGAGCTATTCCCCAAGACTGACCTCTACTGTCCAGTCTCAACAGTTTATATAGCTCAACCTTATCATACAGAACAAAAGTTGGCTTTCTTTGCTAGATTTGTTGCATAAGATTTATCACAAGTAATTTCCTGCTCTGCAGATATCCCATCTTAATCCTCAAGGCCAGAATATCCTGTTGTTTTGATCAGAAATCAATTTCATACCCCAAATATTTCTAATTATTTCTTTGTTCTCATCTGGCCATATTCTTCTGTTCTACTCAACACCTCCTTCTGTCTTAGCCTTCTTAAGGAGTTAGTTCCATTCTCTTTGTTTCTGACACTCTCTGTCAGGATTCTCTTTGTTCTTGTCTGGCCATCGTCTCCTGTGCTAATCAACTCCTCCTTTTGCCTTAACATTCCTTCTAAATTGTTTCATACATATCCTCTCTTTCGTATTTGGGGAGCAGACATTTCTAAACCTACTGTAATCAGCTAACTGTGGCTGCCCGTTACTTACATTACTCTTTCCCTTCACCATGAGGTAAATATTAAATTGTTACATAGTACTGGATTCATGTATACAAACTGAATAGTACATAAGCATATATTCTACATATTTTCTATGATTAATTAACCCCTATATTCCAACAGTTGATGTGTAAATATATTGACTATATCTGTAAATACATTTATATTCATAAGTCTGAGATTCTCATCCATATTCTGAGAAGTGATGCCCACCTGTTAATAGCAATAAACATACAGTTTGAAATTCACAGAGGGTGTGGGCTTGTTTCTAATGTAAAAATGTTTGAATAATATACTCCACTTTCAAAATGTAATTCCTTCGCCTTCAATTGAACTAAATCTCTCCAGTGAATTCAATATGCATATTCTACAGGTACAGCATGTTTAACTTTCATCTTTCAATACGTGTTAAACATGCAATACCTGCAGAACATCATTACATTACAAACATGATCACAGCCATTGTGAATTTCAAATCGCAAGCCTATTTATAAGTCATATTGCCCCATTTGGTCTATCAATTGACTTGATATTATTGAACGCTAAGTTTAAGAACATCTGTATGGATTGCTACTAAAACAGCAGTCCCATTACCAATTGAGTTAAACATGTGCAGTGAACTGGGTTTCACTAGTAGGGAATTGTGCGGATGGCTGGCCCCGTCTCCTGGCTCCGCTCCCATCTGCCTACATATAACCCTGGTTTCCTGTCTAAGCCCAGATCCTTCTGAAGACCACTGTTGAACCCTACCCTTAGGTATAAGCTAATAAAACTGTTTGTTCTCCCACCAGTCATGAGAACTTTTATTCATGCTACAAGATGATAATCTGCAGACACCCTAACTGAAGTAAAAACATAAAGTTGGAGAAACTCAGCAGGTCAAACAGAGTACTTTATATCGCACGGATAAAGATAAGTGACTAAGGTTTTGGTATTGTCCCCTGCATGAAAGTATAAGCAAAATGTAGGCAGGTGCCCAAAAAAAATGGTGGGGAGGGGGAGGAACACAGTCCCATAGGCAGGAGGTAATAGGTGGATAAGGGAGGGAGGGCACACCAGCAAAAAGGGGGAGGTAGAATGGTTTGATGAATGGAGAGGGAAGGGGAGGACAAGGTATCTTCTACTTTGAGAAAGATCCACTCAACTTCAAGCTCAAAAGAACAAATTTATCTGGAGTAGCAAAACCAATGCATAGAGCGAGGCTTGTCTTCTTCCTGTTATTTCTCCTCTGCACACAGCATTGTCTCCAAGCTATATCCAAGGCACACAGGAAGTACCAAAGACAGACAGAAAGTCAACCCCTCCTAGCCTCACTTAAAAAAAAAAGCTCACATGACACTTCTCCCTCCTTAGAAGCAAACAGACCCCAAAATAAACAACAGTGGTGTCATTAGCTTGCTTTCTCCTAGAAATTATAATAACATCTCAGCAACATTTTAATAATATGGTAAACATTGTGGATAAATTACCCAACCAGTTGAGAGAATTATGAAGGTCAAGTTGTTGAATACCTAAAAAGAGACTTTGTGACAGCTACTTTTCCGGAATTGGTGGAGTTCATTGAAGGAGAAGTGGATGCTGTCAAAGATCCAGTGTATGGAATTAAATGTACTCAAACAGCGAATAAAGAAATTGAGAATTTAAAATCATATCCTCAACCAAATTTGATGAAAAGTACATTTGCCACCTCCCTGATAGTGGGGGGAATAAAGAAATTAAGGAAAATGAAAGTTCGCCTGTTGAGAATAAATATTTGTTCTCCTAATGATAAGCATGATTTTGAAAAGTGTACACAGGTGGAAAAGAAGACATATAATAAGAAAATTGCTTTCTTGAAGAAAAATTGAATATGTTTTGGCTGTCGGTGTAATGGATACATCAGGAAAAACTGCAAAAAGCGACTCAGCTGTGACATTAGTACCATAGTCAAAGGCATCCTAAAATGCTACCTATCTTCAAGGAAAAAAAAAATATGGAATAGGAACAAATGTCAAGGAAAGAAGCAGATGAAAATGGTGCTGAAGCTTCAGTATTGACAAGTGGTCTTACTGAGGTTGGTGCAGATATCTGCAAACTCTCAATAGTGCCCAGACAAATTAAGGTCAAGGATGGGAATGCAACAGCACATACACATGCATTTCTTGACCCAGGAAGAACTGTGCCATTTGGCACTGTGGGGCTTATAAAAAGGCTTAATCTTGAAGGAAGAGTATCAAGGATTCTACTGAAAATCATGGGACATGAAAAGGTAATTGTAACTAACATGGTTTCAGGGTTAGATGTTGCTGGAATACACAGCGATAATTTTTGTGATATACACACAGAAGACTATGTCTGTGCATAAAAGAAACATCCTATATCAAAGTGATGTGGATCAGTGGTCCTATCTGAGGAAAGTTTATATATTTAGAAGATAACTCTGAGATAGCGATGCTAACTGGTTTAAATGTACCAAAGGCTTTGGAAATAGTGGAAGTAATACCAAGTGTGAGAGATGGACCTTACATTACTAAAACTATGCTTGGATGGACAATTAGAAAGAAATATTGCTCTGAAGCAGTCAACAACAAGTGTCAATATGATATCTATTGTGAAACTCAACAAACTATTGAAACAATGGTTCAAGATAAACTTTCCTGAACAACTTGATGATAATCAAAAACCTTCAAAATAATATAGAAAGTTCTTAGAAAACCTTACTGAGGAAAATAAATTAAAAGCATCTAAACTAGTAAAGAAGAAAGTGTTTTCATCAAAAATGGATGAAAAATTAAATGTTAGAAGATATTGCAAATACTGCTGGTGATTATTCCTGTGAAGCTAAATCCAGAGCAAGAATGAAACAAATGTCTGGGAACAAATCTGAACGTAGCATTTGTAGCCCAGATATACCAGCAAATAAGATCAATGAAGAAATCTTGCAACATGTTTTAAAATGGGCAAACACAGAAAAATTGTGCTGATCATATAAAGGAATATTTCATTGACAATATGGTTCAAATGCTTTCAGAGCACAAAATGTTAATAAAGGACTAGGAAATATTGGATATTCTAGAAAACAGTGACAACAAGTGTCATTAAACAAGTTATTGTTTAATGAGACAAGACAACTAACTATGGAAAACTATCGAGGTACATTCTTAAAGACCCCATTAATAATAATGCAGAAAGAAAGAAATACTACATTTCAGAAAATTCAGATATCTTGCATATACTACAGAAGGGCTGAAAGCAGAGGTACTAATGCATCAAATAACCTATTTACTCCAAGTTAAGTTACTAACTTCTCAGAAGATAACTGGAAAATTACTTTCCTATTGAAGGAATTGAATACAGAGAGAGAATCTAATTTAAAAAAACTGCAAGTTAAATTGTGAGAAAATGAGACTGAATTGGAAGTTGCAAAATTGGATCTGGAATTAAAGGAAAAGACAATAGAAGCCTGAGTGGCTGTTGATGAGTTTGAGAAACCAATGTTGTCTGAGTCCTATCTTTCCTATAACCAACCACAGAAGAAAAAGGAAAAGATAAAGAAGAACCATCTTGTGCCCTCACAAAAATGAATACCTTGGAAATTTCGAATTGTGTTCAAGCACTGGAGAGGATTGGAGCAGATTTAGACTAAAAATGGCTTCATGAACAGACCAATTACCAAAATCTGTCTTTTACAAGAGGCAGAAAGCTTTAATGATTGACTTTGACTTTCTTTTGAATATTACTATGTTTGACTTTTTCTCTTTGTAATGGTGTTACAGAGTTCTGTGTTGTGTATTTGCCTATGTGGTGTGTGGTTTTATGTTAAAAAGTGACAGTTTGCCTTAAAGAGCCAAGGTGAAGGTGGATTGCTGAGAGAGTGGGAGATGGACTGAGCATGTGCAGAAAATGATCTAAAAATTTCTGGACTTGGACGATAAAACACCACTGGGTGGTGTTGTGGAGTGGAAGAAGGCTCAGAGCATGAGTCATGGTCTGGAGGACAGTTTAGAATGTTGGGATTTCTAAGAGGATGAACATTCAGAAGGCAGCCAGAAGGATCCGGAACAAGCCAGTTGTTCCTCTCTCTGCAAGCAACACAAGACAACTTTGAATTTTGTTCTCTCTCTCTCTCTCTCTCTCTCTCTCTCTCTCTCTCTCTCTCTCTCTCTCTCTCTCTCTCTCTCTCTCTCTCTCTCTCTCTCTCTCTCTCTCAAAGATCTTTTGGCTTCAGTTTACCAAAAAAACTGAATTTTGTTTATGATCTTTGCTTCAGTTGAGATCGAAGTTTTGTGAGTCTTGTGGGCTGGTTGGAAGTGTAGATTAGACTTTGATTACATATGTTATATTTAGGCTGGGGAATTTATTAGTTTTACACTGTTATAGAAATTTGCATAGTAACCAGTGGGCATTGTTAAAAAGTGGGGGGGGGGGGGGGGTGGTTTGAATTAAAGTTTGAAGGTGAATTTTTGTTAATAAAGTAATTGTTCATCTTTACCCCTGTGTGATATGTCTTCTTTGTGGTTGCTGGTTTGATCTTGCAACAAATGGTAATTGTTATTTTTAGATATAATAATAAGGAGCTGGTATTTTAAGGGTTAAAATTAATTGTAAGTTGCAAACAACTAGAAATGTTTTTGAATTCCATGAGTATGTCTCCATTCTAACAGTTTTTAGCCAAGTTCTTTTTCTGCATGTTTAATATAAACAACCTTGTTTTGAATTTATCTTTGTACTGAATAGAATCAGGGCAAAAATGTAGAAGGTCCAGATAAATTATTTTGACTGTTCTTTTGAAAGTATTAACATATTAATATTTTATTTTTCATTTTATTATCTGTTTTAATGATAGTTTAATTGTTTTTATAATTTTAATAAACAGTGAAAAACTCAATGCTACTTTAGAACAGATTATTCATTTTAATGACTCAAACAACAACTTCTGCATGCTGCCCAAGTGAGTATAAAGGGAAATAGTCATAATGGGATTGAAATGAGGAGAATGCTTCACTCAGGATGGTACAGTATTTTCTACCGCAGAAGTGTGTGGAGCCAAGTTGCCAAATATATTTAAGAAAGGGAACAAAAAAGTGTCATAAAGACTAAATCTTCAACAGGAATGAGGAGTGAATGGAAACACTATATTGTGGTGATAAGCCATGATCATATTCAATAGTTGAACAGGCTTAAAGTGCTGGATAGCTTATTTCTTCTGTTTTCTGTATTGTTAAGAGACAACGTGTTTCAATTTAAAAAAAATAAGATATTTAATAAATATGTTTGAGAATTCATGAGCCAACTAATAGGAGAGAGAGAATTCCAAAATCTGCAACCTTACAGATGACTACATTGATAATTCAGCATCTGAAGGGACTGGACATAAGTTTTTATTTTTAGTGCTGACACTTGTGCAGAACAGGTGATGATCTGCTTATTTTTAATGTTTGCTCGATTTTAAACATGTTTCAAGGACATTTTAGGGGGTCTGTTTTAATTCTTCCTATTTTCTTGCCACTTCACCCAATAGAGCATTTCATTCTATAAAACTTTTTGATTACGTAACAAAAATGATTTGACTCATCCATCAACATTTTTTTCCTCTATTTATTTTTTTTAACAAGCCTTTTTGCTACTGTTTAAATTATATGTTGACTTTGAAAATTGTGGCAATTCCTCATTCTTCAAAGTAATTTCAAGTAAACCCACCTGTAGAAACCTAACAAGTGCGAAACTGATGCTGCTCAAAGACACATTTTAATTTGCATTCATATCCATTTAAAAAAAGGACAACATTTAAATTTGATTTTTAAAATTTCCCACCTGATTAATTAGTTCCCCCATTGTTTTAGGTACAAAAAAAACCCACTGTTGATTATGTATTGATCAATTATACTTTTGTTGAATTACTTCTGCCTGAAATAATTTATTCATTTCCTTTTTAAATGGTAATACTACACAATTAGAATTAATAGGAATCTGTTCCAATGTCTCTGTGGGATGCAATAAATATTCCATTATCTGTCCTTGGTTACAATTTAGTGATTTTTTTTATCGAATTATGTTAATTTTTGGGTTAGTATGTTTTAGTTGCAAGTAAAACTTGGAATTTTGAGGTGAAGGTGTCCCTTCCTTACATAATCATCTAATCACCCAAGTTGTAATATTTTAGATTGACTTTAAGATTTCCAATATTTTAATGTGTGTTATAAACTGTTTGTGGGGACTGCAACAAGGAAAGGCTCTATTTCACTCTTCTTGATATGTTGAAGAACAGTTAAATCTTGATTTCCAGTGGCAAGTTTTGCACATCCTCTCTTTTTGTAATGGAGAAAATCTTCCTCGTCAGCAAAAAAATGGTGATGGTTAAATTTAACATGGGTAAATATCTCCTTTGGGGTTTACAGAGACAACATAATAACAAGTGGAAACCTGTCACTGAGCTGCAGAATAGTAAATCTTTGTGTCAGGATGCAAGAAATGTCTTGGGTGTGAGTGATCAGGCTTGTACAACACTTTCAATGGGATTGTATCCAGAATGAGGAAGGCCATTCAGTTTCAATAGGTTCTCATTTAAACAACAACTATTGAAAAATGTGGGAGTAAAATTTAAAATTTTGTTTCTTTTTGTTGCAACCTTTGATATTCCTTGTTCTGTTTATTGATTTTTTCAGACCTTACTGAAATATAGAGAGCAATTTGTGATTATTGCAAATCTGATCAATGTTTTTCTATTTATTCCCAGGTTTAATTACTGGTATATGTGCATTACTCAGTTTATTAGCTTTTGGAGTGGATGATTATTAGCATAACAGCAAAAGAATTGATCTTCTTAAATAATGTTAAGGGTACTTGAAGGTTTTGAGAAACTCAGTATGAGATGGTCTTTTGAACAATTCCTTGGATTGATTTTTTTTTAATTTTAATTATACATTTAAAACATCAAACATTATAACAGAGCAAATCTACCAATAGGTCCTAGATCATACATATTGGCAGTTAAACCCAAAAAAGTTTATAAAACAATGCTAATCTTGTTAATCTTGAAATATAATAGAGATTTTAACAGTATTATCTTAATTACTGATGACCAATTTATTCAATTTCGTGTCTAATTTCCTCATAATTATTTCAAACCTTCAATATAAAAATAATTGTTTTTTTAATATCATGAAATTAATCTTCTATGTTAAGTGATAGATATATCAAACTTAAATTCCTACTCAATAAAATGCTTTCCAATGTTTTGGTACATATTAGATTGATAGTGGCATGATGGTTAAATTTCCACAAATCCAACGACTTAGTTCATCAATCCATAAACCAGAGTTCAAAGCTTATCAAGGCAGCAATGGAATTTACATTAATTAAATAGTTCATTTTTCAAGAAGTCATTAATAATGATGACTCTAAAACTGTTGGATTGACATAAAAATCCATCTTCTTCATTACTGATCTCTGGGGAAGTAATCCACTATAGGCAGTAGAGACTGCAAATGCTGTAATCTTGAGTGAAAGAATAAAGTGCCGGAGAAACTCAGCAGGTTAAGGCAGCATCCATGGAGGGAAATGGGGAGTCAGCATTTCCAGTTGAAACTCTACTTCTAAACTGAAATAGGAGAGGGGGGACAGGCACCACTTACGAAGGTCAGGGGAAGGGGTCAGTGGATTGAGGAGGAGTAAAGAATGATGGACAGATGAAGCCCAAGAGGGAGATCAGGAGAGGGTGGAATTTGGAGATAGAGGCAGGAGAGTGGTAGGTGAAATCTGACAAAGGACTAAAAGTCAAACGGAACCAGGAGGGGGAGAGAGGTGAAAGTGGAGACAGTTACTGAAGGAAGGCAAAAGGTGGAGCAGGATAATGGAGGTTTAGTGGCCAGCTGGAGACATGGGTACAGTGGACAGATGAAGAAGATAGTGAAAGGGAAATTAAATATGTAATAGGGTTTGGAGGTGATTTGGAAAGTAAGGAGTGTGAGAGAGGACTGAGAGGGATGGAAAAGAGAGAGAAAGGGATTGAGGGGCAGGTTATTAGAAATTGGTGAATTGATTATTCACACAATTAGATTGTTGAGTACCCAGATAGAATATAAGGCGTTTTTCTTCAATTTTGCCTTTGGCTTCGGCCTGGCAGTCAGAAGGCCAAAGACAACAGGTGAGTGTGGAAATGGGAAGGGCATTTAAAATGGTGAGCAAGCAGAAGCTCCAGCTGGTAGGTGAGGGTGAGACTGCACTTTTAGTAATGTAAGTGGCCACATCAGAAGCACTGAATGCAGTAGATAATGTTGGAGGAGGTGAATGTGAAAATCTGCCTCACCTGAATGAAGGTAGCAGGAGAGGTGTAGGTACAGGAGTTATGCCTCTTTATTTTTTTCCATAGAAAACTAGAGCATAGAAAACAGGTCATTTGGCCCTTCTAGTCTGTGCTGAAACATCATTCCTCCAGACCCACTGACCTGCACCCATTCCATAACCCTCTAGACCTCTCCCATCCATGCATCTATCCAATTTATTCTTAAAACTTGAGTGAGCCCTCATTTACCATGTCAGATGGCAGCTCATTTACCATGTCAGATGGCAGCTCATTCCAAAATCACACCATTCTCTGAATGAAGTTCCTACTAATGTCCCCCTAAACCTTTCACCCTAAAGCCATGTCTTCTCATATTTACCTCTCCCAATAGAAATGGAAAGAGCCTTCTCACCTTTACTCTGCCTATTCACCTCATAATTTATTTAAACCTCTATCAAATTTCCCCTATAAGAAATAAAGTCACAACTTGTTTAATCTTTCCTTGTAACTCAACTCCTGAAGACCTGATAACATCAGAGTAAATCTTTTCTGCATTCTTTTAATCTTGCTGATATTCTTCCTGTAGTTTGGCAACCAGAACAGCACACAATAATCCAAATTTGGCCTCACCAATGTTTTATACAACCTCACCATAGCATCCCAACTCCTGTACTCAATTCTTTGATTTATGAAAGCCAAGAATTCAAAAGCTTTATTTACGATCCTGTCTACCTGTGATACTGTGATAGTACAGATCAATCACCAATGTACATAGTGTATATAGTTACAGTATCTAGACTGTGCTTACAGCGATTGGCTGAGAGCTAAGCCACACCTATTGTCTGGGTCTTAAAGGGTTGTGTCCCTAGCCAGGTTGGATCATTCCGGACTGGTCAGCCACCTGTGAAGAGCTCCTGTCTTTTGCTAATAAAAGCCTTGGTTTGGATCAACAAGTCTTTGATTCTTTCGACGAGCTCTACAGAAACCACTTTCAGGGAATTATGTATCTATCTTCCCAGATCCCTTTGTTCCTCCGCACTCCTCAGTACCTTATCAATTACTAGGTATGTTCTACCTTGTTTTGTCCTTCCAAAATGCAACACTTCACACTTGTCTGCATTAAATTCCATCTTTCATTTTCTTGCCAATTTTTCCATTTGGCCCAAATCCCTCTGCAAGGTTTGGAAGCCTTCCTCACTGTCCACAATGCTTCCAATTTTAGTGTCATCAGCAAACTTCCTGATCCAATTTACCACATTATCTTCTAGATCATTGACATAGACAACAAACAACAATAGTCCCAGCATCCATTTCTGAGGCACACCACTAATCACAGGCCTCCAGTTTGAGAAGCAACCATCCACTACCACTCTCTGTCTTCTCCCATCCAGCCAATTTCAAGTCCAGTTTACAACTTCTCCATGGATACCTAATGTTTGAACCTTCTGAATTAACCTCCCATGTGGGACCTTGTCAAAAGCATTACTAAAGTCCATGTAGATAACATCACTCAGACATTTATTTATCTACTTTCTTGGTAAAATCCTCAAAAACACAACCTACCACTCAGAAAACCACACTGACTATCTCTAATCAGCCCTTGAATGTCCAAATATTGGTATATCCAATATCTCAGAACACCCTCCAATAATTTACCTACAACTAACATCAAGCTCACCAGCCTGCAATTTCTTCGTTTACTTTTGGAGCCTTTTTTAAACAACAGAACAACATGAGCTACCCTCCAATCCTCTGGTACCTCACCAGTGGCTAAAGACATTTTAAATATTTCGGTCAGGGACCTGTAATTTATACATTAGCCTCCCTCTAGGTCCAAGGGAATATCATGTCAGACCCAGGGGATTTATCTACCTATATTAGCTGTATGGCAGAAAACACCTCCTCCTCCTCTTTAATCTCTATATGTTCCATGACACTCCTGTTTGTTCCCCTTCCTTAACCTTGTACACCATGCCAGTTTTGTGTATAAATACTGATGCAAAAAAACATTTTAAAAGCTCACCCATCTTATTAGGCTCAATACATAACTGACCACTCTGAACTTTGAGGGAACCAATTTTGTCCTTTATTATCCTTTTACTCTCAACATACTTGTCAAAACCATTTGGGTTTACCTACACGTTATCTGCCAAAGCAACCTCTTTTTGCCCTCCTGATTTTCTTCTTAAATATTTTCTTACATTTTTTTATATTCTTCTAGTAGCTCATTTGCTCCATGTTGACTATACTTGCTATACACCTCTCTCTTCCTCTTAACCAGATTGCTAATGTTCTGTGAAAATGAAGGTTTCCTATGCCTGTTATCTTTGCCTTTAATCCTGACAGGAACATGCAAACTCTGCTTTCACAAAATTTCACCTTTGAAGGGCTTCCACTGACTGAACACATCCTTGCCAAAAAGCAACTTATCCCAATTCACTCTTCCTAGATCCTTTCTCATTTCCACAAAATTGGCCTTTCTCCAATTTAGGATCTCAACTCGAGGACCAGACTTATCCTTATCCATAATTAACTTGAAACTAATGGCATTATGGTCACTGGACCCAAAATGTTCACCTAGACATACTTCTGTCACCTGACCAGTCTGTTACCCTAGTAGGAGATCAAGTACTGCACCCTGTCTCGTTGGTACAGTACCTCTATATATTGATTTAGAAAACTTTTCTGAACACATTTGACAAACTCCAAGCCATCCAGCCCTTTTAGAGTATGGGACCTCAGTTAATATGTGTAAAGTTAAAATCTCGTACTATCACAACTTTCTGTTTTTTACATCGATTTTCTATCTCTCTACACATTTGCTTATCCAATTGCCTTTGACTATTGGTTGGTCTATTAGTGTGGTCAAATCTTTCCTGGTCCTCAACTTTACCAATATGGCCCCTATAGACGAGCCCTTTGGGTTTTCCTGCCTAAGCACACTTGTGGTATGTTCCCTGACTAGCAATGTCACTCCTCTGTTTTTTTTATCCCTCCCCTTCTATCACATCTGAAACAATGGAACCTGAGAACATTGAGCTTCCAGTCCTTCCCCTCCTGCAACCAAGTCTCACTAATAGCAATAATGTTGTAATCCGTCATTTTAATCCATGGACTAAGCTCGTCTGCCATTCTGTCAATACTCCTTGAATTGAAATAAATATACCTGAGAACATTTCCATCACATACAAACTTTTATTTCTGTCTATAAATCAGTCCTCACATGGCCTTTATCCTCCTCCACCTCACTATCTACACTAACACTCTGGTTCCCATTCTCCTGCCAATCTAGTTTAAACCCTCCCCCCCCCCAACTGCTCACTATCTATCCCTCTGTCCCCTTTCCTCTAACTCCCTACACCCTCCCCATCTTTCTTCTATCAGAGTACTAATCCTTTATAGCTCTTTGGCCTCCACTTCACTTTTTTTTCCCTTTTACACTCCTACCTGTATCCTCTTATGTTTTAGCCTGTGCTCCTCCCCTTTCCTCCCCCCACTCCTCTCTTACTCCCCTCTTTCCACTTTATTTTTCAGACATCAGTCTGTCTTTCTCATTCCAGGAGTAGAGCCCAGATCCAAAACACTAGTTACTCTTTATGGATGCTCTTTACATTCTTGCTGAGTTTCTCCAGTACATTTGTGTATTGTAGTCAATGTGGCACTTTTGGACTTTTATGAAGCCATCAACAAGGTCACACAAGAGATTACAAAACAAGTTTAAAGTGCATGAATTTGGATATAGATTTGTGGTAAACCACTGTAATGTATCTGGTTAAGCATGCCCATTGGTCAGTTGTACCTGTGGCCCCACCCCACAGGCTCCTGTAGATTGAGCATTAGATAATGGTTGAGAAACAGAAATTTGGAATAAATAGGTCAATTTTATTTTGGGAAACTTTGGCTGGCTGCATACCATGGGTTGGTGTTGGGTCACAGCTTTTCTCAATTTTCTGAGTGATTTGGATGAAGGAACCAAATGTGTCACACCCATGTTTGTTAATGATGCAAAACTGAGTGGCAGAATGGGTTAAGCAAAAGACACAAAGAGGCTTTACAGGGATATACAAGGTTAAATGAATAGGTGAGGATGCAAGATTTACCACATTGATTCTTGGAATGTGGAGGGAATAGTTCTATTGGGATAGGTCGAGTTGACTAAACCTATATTCTCTCTCGAGTTGTCTGGAGTTTGGAAGAACCAGGAGTGATCACAGTGAAGCAAGCAACATTCTTACAGGCATGATAAGATAGATTTGAGTGACGCTTCTCCTGTTGAGTTATCGAGAACAAGGTTTAATGATCTCAAAAGAGGAGTTTGTCCATTCAAGAATGAATTGAGAAACAAACCATTTAGTCTCCCATTGGTTGGTGAATCTGTGGAACTCCTTTTATATAATAAAAAAGCCATGGAGAACAAGTGACTGAATATTGTCTGGACAAAAAAAAATATTAGGACTCATAGCAAATGGACTTAACATAAGAAAGTGGCAATACTGCTTGTTTGGTTCTGAGCTAGCATTTTACCCTTTTCTAACTTAAGTAGTGCATAACTTACACATGATGAAATGAACACAATATCTTTTTTTTATTTGTTCCATGCCTGGAACTGAACTTAAGTCCCCTTGCTTTAATTTGCATATTAAGGCTACTCAAATTAATTATGAGCTTTTGGACTTACCCTAGCACCAACATTGTTTCTTCAGGCAACTTAATTTATTTTCATATTCGAACCTCATCATCAATGCTATGTATACAGTCCTGTGGGTTTCTGGCATTTCATCAAGTAAACATGCACAATGAGCAGAGTGAAATAAAACACCAAAAGATAGTTAGATTTATTTGAAATTCTTGTCGGCTGCATAAATGAGCACAAAGTACACAGATGATCAAATACATCATATGATATTGTTGCATTAGTTATATATACCACAACTTCCATTAAATAGGACTGATCAAAATTTATTGATCTCACTCATGAATTGCAAAGCCTTGCATTAGTTCCAGCTAGCAATCCCTGATAGAACTACCTATTTTCTGTCACTTTCATAATATAAGATAGTTACAGATTTGAAAAGATCATTGATATAGACAGCAAACAACAATGTACCAGCACTGATCCCTGAGGCACACCACTAATCACAGGTCACCAGTCTGAGAAGCAATAACCCAAAACCACTCTCTGTCTTCTCCCATTCAGCAAATTTCAAATCCATTTCATAACTTTTCCATGAATACCTAGTGTCTGAACCTTCTGAACTAACCTCCCATGTGGGACCTTGACAAAGGCCTTACTAAAGACCATGTGGACAACATTTACAGCCTTTCCTTCATCTACTTTCTTGGTAAACTCCTTGAAAAACTCTATAAGATTCATTAAACACAACCTATCACATGCAAAGTCATGCTGACTATCGTTAATGAGCACTTGGCTGTCCAAATAATTGTATATCCAATCTCTCAGAGCACCCTCCAATACTTTACCTACTACTGACATCAAGCTCCCTGGCCTGTAATGTCCTTGTTTATTATTGGCAGAAAGTGTCTGGAGATATTCATGGAAGGATGGATGGGGAGGAACAAACATGGTATCTTTATTTGGTCAGCTGAGATTTAACAAGGTTGTTGACCATTAAATGACCAATCATGCAGAGTTTAAGAGTAATTATGGATGGACAATAGATGGCCTTAGCAGTAGCACCCAAATCCTGAATAAAAAAAATAAATTACATGGTAGGCTGCTGAGTTTTATGACATTACTATTCTGTTAAGAAGGGAAAGGATAAAATTGAAAGAGATGGGAATATTCAATATGTTCATTGGCAGGTTTCTTCACAATTACTGGCGAGTGCAGTCCATATTTTTGCTGGCGGAAAATTGCATCAGGTCATTGACAGCACAGAAGTGAATATGTCCACAGCATAAGGCAGGATTGATTAAAAGATTTAGAAAAAAATGGGTAAAGTAAAGATGAAATTCTGTGAGAAAAATTAGGTAAATGTATTCAGCATGTTCTCTTCCATCTTGAAAACTTTCACAGTTTATGTAAATATTTAATAGTTTCCTGATATGCCAATGGAATATTGTCCTTAAAAATGTGACTTATATTTGAATTGGTGTCAATATGTTACCTTCCTCCAGATAAAGCTGCTTGTTGTGTGTTCTGGCGTGTATTTGTTAAGCATTTTTAAATAAAAGTCATTCTTGAGGGTGTATGTTCATTCAACTTCCTAAATTAGTTAGTAGTAACTTTTGTGTGTGTGTGTGTGTGTGTGTGTGTGTGTGTGTGTGTGTGTGTGTGTGTGTGTGTGTGTGTGTGTGTGTGTGTGTGATTTGCAGCTATCCAGTTGTAACAATTCAGCTACAGCAGGTTCTATTGGATGATTGGCAAAGTCAAATCAACTGGCTTGTGAAAACTGTTATGATAGTGATCATGTTTGCATGGCCACTGGCAATGCCTTGATTATAGTTCCTGTTTGATTAGACTTGGCTGCCAGCAGGGGGCTGACGCACAGTATGCAAGATCTGTAATGGATGCTTGCAGCCTCATAGTGCTGTTTACAACAACTTTAAAGTAAAGAACCTTTTCTTTCATCCATGTGTTGTCCAAGAACTCACACATGAATACAAGATGAAACATGGTGTCAGAAGTGGGATGAAGGAAATTAAAAGGAAATACTTTAAAAGGTAAAATCTAAAGTCAGCAACTGAGCAGTAAAGAGAGACTAACAAAGAGAATAATAGAAGGATTGCATCCACCAGTGAAATTTTAGCTGACGAATAATGTGGCTGAAAATTGGAACAGATTTAAACGGCATCTTGGATTGTATTTATTGGCAGTTGGAGCTGATGAGAAAAGTGATAAAGTGAAAGCTTGAGTTTTCTTACATGTTATGGGTGATGAAGCCCCGGAGGTGTATAATAACTTCACATGTGCTGCTGAAGGAGACAAAATGAAACTGGAAAAAAAAATAGAAAAGTTTGAGGCACACTGCATACCTAAATGTAAAGTGACATTTGAGAGTCAGATTTTTCATATGTACAGAAAATATAAAAAAAAGTATTGATCAGTATGTGACTGAATTGAGAAACAGAAGCAAAATGTGTGAATTTGGTGGACTGACTGACTCGCTGATAAAAGACAGACTTGTTTGTGGTATTCCAGATAATAGCCTAAGGAAAAGACTGCTAAGAGAGAAAAAATCTAGACCTGGAAAAAGTTATAGCACTTAGTAGGGCTACAGACACTCTAAAAACGCAGGCAAAAGAACTGTTCAGTGAAACTAGCTGCAACGTGGATGCAGTGAGCGAAAATAGACATAAACTGTTTAACAAAAATCAAGCCAAAGTGGAAAGAGAGGCATGGCCAGCGAACAAAAATGAAAGGGACAATCAAAAGCCATGTCGTTGATGCGATACACAACACCTACCAAAACAGTGTCCAGTATATGGTAAAACATGCTACATATGCAACAAAAGCAACATTATGCCCATTGCTGTAGGAACCAAGTGCAACAAAGTAAGGTTCATGCAGTAGTTGAAAGGGAGATAGAGAAATTCTATGAAGATGTGACTGAAAACAAGAAAGATAACAGAGACTGGATATTGAGATTAAAAGTGAATGACATATACATTTCAGTTAAATTGGATACTCGAGCACAAATTGATGTAATATCAGAGACTGATTTTAAGAAGATTAGACCCAGACCAAAGATCTATGGAACAAAAGTGAAGGTGACAGGATATTCAGATACCGATATACCAGTGCAAGGATAAACATGGTCAAAGTGAAACAAATGGACAAAGACCGCATGTTACCAAAAGGATGTATAGGCCATACTAGGTTTAACAGTCTGTGAGAAGCTGAACCTGGTAAAAAGATTCCTCGTTGTGGAAAGTGAAGGAGAGACAGTCAAAGTACATAATTCATGGTTTCGACAGGACAGGTCTTTCAACACATGAATAAATCATGTCACAGTTTGCAAATGCAAGTTTTTCAGCAAGTTAGATGCATCATCAGGATTTGGGCAGTTGAAATTGGATGAAGCAAGTTCAAGACTGCACGTTCAATAGTCCATTTGGCAGATACAGATTCCTAAGGTTACCATTCATAATTGCCTCATCTCCTGAAGTGTATCACAAAACTATTCATATGGTCCATGAGCACCTGGATGGAGTCGGTACCTCATAGTACGGGGAACCACAAGAATGGAGCATGATGAGAGACTAAGGAAAGTGTTGCAAGCAACAAGGAAAGCAAACCTGAAGCTAGATAGAGAGAAATGCCAGCTCAGGTGACAGAACTAATATTTGTAGGAGATATTATTGGCAGTGAGGGCATCAGACCAGATCCCAGAAAGGTGTCCGCCAACAGGAACATGCCAAGGCTACAATGCAAAAAGGATGTACAGAGATTTAATGGAATGGTCAACTATGTGAGTAAGTACATATCCAACCTCTCAAAAAATATGGCTCCATTGAGAAGATGGACAGAAAAGAACATTGAATGGGTGTGGAATCATGGAGGGAACTAAAGAAACTACTCACAGTGGAACCAGTTCTGAGGTTTTATGACCCAGCGAGACCCATCAAGATATCAGCAGATGGGTTCGATGCAGTTCTTCTGAAAAAATGTGATGACTGGCAACCCATTGTGTATACATCAGGCTCAAGGACAGACATGGAGACACTATACGGTCAAATTGAAAAGGAGCTGCTCAGCATCGCATATGCCTGTTAAAGATTTCATCAGTTTGTGTCAGGACAAACAATCAGTGTAAAGACTGACCATAAGCAGTTGATTGCATTGTTTCAAAAGCCATTAAATGAACGTCCACTTAGAATACAAAGATTGATGATTAGGCTACAACGCTATACACTGAATGTGGCGTACACTCCAGGTAAGCTAATGTACACAGCAGACACGTTATCTAGAGCTGTTGACATGAGAGAGTCCACAAATATCAAAATGGATGAAGATACAAATGCCTTTGTGGACGTGATCACAAGTGCACTGCCCATATTAGATGCAAAAATGGAGCTCTTAAAGTCAAAGACAAAGATGAAACACTGAGACAACTGAGAAAAAAAACATCTTAGATGGATGGCCCAACATAAAGCAAGACTGCTCTCCTGAAATTTCAGAGTACTGGAACTGCAGGGTGGAACTATCAGTGGTTGAAGACATCAACTACAAAATAATCAAAATCCTTATCCCAAAGAGTCTGAGAAAAGAGATGCTAAAAAAGATCCATGAAGGTCATCTTGGAATTGAAAAGTGTAAGAAAAGAGCATAAGAGGTAATGTACTGGCCAAGAATCAACAATGATATAACAAATAAAGTGTCAAACTGTACAATATGCCAGAAATATCAAGCAAGCAATCCTGCAGAACCACTAAAGCAACACAGACCTTACCAGAAGATAGGCAGACTATTACTCCCTGTAAATTGAACACCACCACTGCAGATGCTGTAATAACAGGTATGATAGCCATATTCCCCAGACATGGCATGGCAAGTGAGCTCTTCACAGAAATGGACCTCAGTTTTGTAATTTGAAGTTCCGACAATTTGCCAAAGAGTGGGACTTTGTACACAACATGTCACATCCTCATTTTCCACAGTTCAATGAATTAGGGGAAAAAATCGATACAGACAGTGAAAAGTCTGATGAACAAGGCAAAAGACAATGGAATGGGTTTCTACCAGAGCATACTAGTATACTGCACAATGCCACTCGAGTGTGGTATGCCACCAACACAACTCCTTATGGGACGTTGACTAAGATCAAACCTATCCATTTAGGAGAACCTCCTAAAAACAAAAGGGGGGGGGGGAGAAAGTGAGGAAGTTTAAAAAACAGAGAGAAAAGCAAAAGTTTTATTTTGACAGAGGACAAATAACCTACTGGAACTCAACATTGGTGATCAAGTAAGGCTAAAAGACAAAACAAACGAATGGACTCAGAAAGGATCTGTCCTTAGTGAAGTCCAACCAAGATCATACACCATTCAGACAGATGAAGGTGCTGTTCTGCAAAGAAATTGTCGAGATCTTCAAATAAGACCAGACACAGTAGATGGAAAGACAGATACTATTGAACAGCCTGAATGCACATCTGAGAAGACAGATTCAAGGACAATCAATTAGGAGATCATCAAGACACATGAATCCTCCTAAGAGACTCATTGAGCAAATTTAAAGATTCCTGTTATAGAATGACATAGTGCTATCTTACTCACTCTTCAAGTTTTAGTGCATGTAAATGTGAACACACAAAAAAAGTTTTTAAAATGTTGATAATAATGAAAATGTGTGTTCCTGGTGTTAAAGTTAAATTTGCAGAATTATACAAAGAAAACTTATTAGTTAAAATAAGGCACCTTTGTTTTAAGGAAGGGAGATGTAATAATACTGATCATGGTTGCATGGCCTCTAGCAAGGCCTTAATTATAGTTCCTGTTTGATTAGACTTAGCTGCCAGCAGGGGGATGATACACAGTATGCAAGATCTGTAATGGAGACTTGCAGTCTCATAGCATACCTCATGGTGCTGTTTACAACATCTTTAAAGAACCTTTTCCTTCATCCATGTGTTGTCTAAAAACTCACTCATATGAATACAAGATGAAATAAAACAAAATGTTATTTTTCTCTTTTCTGTTTCTTATTTTTTGAGAGAAAGCATATTAAAAAAGATGCAGAGTGAAACTAAAGTGCTTTTTACACAGCCACTTTGTTCCAGGATGCTTGTGGCTTTTTCACACCTTGCCTGGTCTATAAAAGCACGGACACGGAAAGGGGAGGTCATTCGAGTCCCGTCTTTTTTCTCCCCAGCAGTCAAGTTAGTAACAGCATCGGAGCGCCGTCTGTGTAATTTCAGGACCAACTCAGATAAAGATGAGCATGTGTACTGTAATGGATTATAAATATTGGCAGGATTTTTGGTAAGATTAGTGGGTTACATACATACACACATTTTAAAACAGATCTTATTTGAAATACTGAAGAATTTATATTTAGTAATATTGCAGGATATCTGGAGAATGTGATGCACATTTCACAAGTGGGTGCTAATTGAACGGACATCATAAAATGAAAGACCACTGTTTTGGAGGAGACAAAATGGCTACAAGTACCTTTCTGCAAAGTGCTCACAGGAAGGTCACCCCTGGGTTTTGTTTATCTAAGACAACACCTTGACCACGGAGAAGAACTCCTGTTGTTTGTTGAAGAAGGTGGGGGTTTTGGCAAGTGAGAGAGTCACATGTGCTTTCTGGTAGTTGGCAGTTGGAGAGAGAGAGAGAGACATGTTAACAAGCTCTCCCAGTTAGTGTGGGTGACACTGAAAAGAGACTGAACAATCACGGCTGAAACAAGCCAGGAAGAGCTGGTTGAAACAGAAAGTTCCAGAGCAGTGGATGGCTGGAATTACTATCTGTCTGATGTTTCTCTTGGAATAAGTCGAACAGAACGGAACTCTGTGGTGGTAGCCTGAAAGAAAGAGGTTACCATCTGGAAAACCCTGATGGGACAAGTTTCATCAGTGAGACATTGAGGTGACTAATGGTGGTACCTCAGTTGTAGAAATCTCTGCAAACCCTACAAGAACCTTCCTGAGCGGTAGACATTTGCCTTTCGAGCGTCAAAGCCTGATGAACTTTATACATGTTAAATTTTGTGCACAGTATAAGAATTGCCTGCATCCAGAGAACTTGGAAGAAGGAAAAGTGAGATTGAATTGTGAACCAAAGAACTTTTCTTAAATTTACACACGTACGCTTAGAATTAGAAGGGGGCTAATTTGGGTTAGTTAAGTATAGACTGGCTAAGTTTAACATAAGTTAAAGTTTGATTCTGTTTTCATGTTTAAAGTTGATTAAAAATAATTTTTGTTTTAAAAACTACTTGTCTTGGTGAACATCTATTGCTGTTGGATTTTGGGGTCCTTTGGGCTTTTAACAGTACCATATTTTCTTTTAGTGTATTCACAGACAAAACATGCATGTAGGACAACAGGAAAAATATTTTTAATAATAATACTGCTGTCTCCTGGTGGCCCGCAATTCCACATCAAATGTAAAGGCAGAGTCGATCTGGCTGACAGCGAGTAGTTCTCTAAGATATACCTTACCAGCAGGCACTTGGGGTTTAGCCCATCTTGGATGTCTATGCATGCTCCCATAAATGCAGAAGTCTGAAATGAGCTCTAGATGAAATGACTGGAGCTGGAGATGAAATGAGCTGGTGGTGAAATAGTGATGCATCCTCTACTTGATTCATCATTTCGTTAGGTGGGTGAAGCACTGATGTGTTGTTGGGAGGAGAATGAGAGATGATCTAGTTACAAAGTACATAATTCATGGTTTCGACAGGACAGATATGGGGTGGCTATTGGTCTTTCAAAATAGGGCTTGATCATTTAAAATACTGAATCTGGAACATTACAGAAGAGAAGGTGTGAATGCTCAGTGAATGAATGCATTCAAGACATTTACTTCTAGTTATTAGACTGCAATGTCGGGAAAATCAAGTTTTAAAAAAAAATTACAGCCCATTGGGTCGTTCACACTGGATACCTTTTTAAGCTGCAATTACCTGAGTGCAACAGTCCCAGAGGTTGGATGTGCAATAGAGTGGATGATCGTTAACAAATGTTTCTGCTAAGATTTACACTGTAGGCTTCCTCCAAAAATCATGGTGCAGTAATTGACTCAAAATTCCTGCACATTCCTTTTTAGACTGCCAATTTGAGGTGAATCAACCACAACATTGGCCACATTCCTACCAGCCTACTGCAGGGGACAACCACTGTACCTGTAGGTAGACAACCTGGGAGGCTGGTCCCACCTGCCAGCTGTCAATCATTGGCTAACTTGAGCCGCCCACTCCCGGGGTCAGTTGGACACATGGAGCCAGCAAAAATATGAAAACTGATGTGTACAGAGTTTGAGTTGATTAAAGCCTGTAGTATAGTCTTCTCTGGAGTTACTTTACGACAAGCTTTTATTACCATAAGACTGGACACATGTTCCTGAAGCTGGCCTGATTCCAGGATTTGTACTGAGGGAGGGACTAGGCATAATCGTCTTTATTGGGGAAATCTAGGGGAGGAGTTACAGGGAGGAGGCGGGCCAGCCATACACAGAGATACAATACCAATGCATCACTAGTATCCTTACATTTTCCCCTATTTTTTGCAAAAGGCCTGTGGTGTGGAGTGGATTCAGTGTCTTTTACAAGTTCAGCCAGTTCAGTAGCCTTCTATGTCTCAGGAACTACCATGGTGCTGGCTGTGGTGCAGCTGTTGGTTCCTGGTCGATTTGGAGCAGGTTGACAGTTGATGTACCTAGTGACTGGGGAGGGGCAGGTGGGGCGGGAGGTGGTGGTCGGGGCAGGATGCTAGGGGTTAGCCATGGTGGTTGGAGTTGTTGGTGCATGGGTCAGGGTAGAGTGCCTCGGTATGTAATGATTAATGGTAGTGCTAGGTCTCATTGAATTGGTGGTGGTCTTGGGGTCTCCTGCACCTGCCAGATCCCAGACAGAGATGGAGTCTTTGTGCCCTTCCAGGTATGCCACATAGGCATATTGGGGGTTGGTGTGGAGAAGGTGGACCTCCTTGACCAGTGGGTTGGTCTTATGGCCACGCACATGCCTCCGGACCTGTCCTGGGGGTGTCAGTCAGAATAGTAGCATTGTCTCCGATACAGATTTCCTGGGGAAGGAAAGCATTTGTCATGTGGCATGGTGTTACTAGTTGTACACAAGAGGGATCTAATCACATGGAGTACCTTGGGGAGGACCTCCCACCAATAAGAGAAGGGTAGGCTTCTTGATTTCAAGGCCAGAAGGACTGCCTTCCAAACGGTGGCATTCTCCCTTTCCACCTAGCCATTCCCCCAAGGGTTATAGCTGGTGGTTCTACTGGTGGCATAGCTCATACTGATGCAGCTCATCATTCATAAAAGAGGACCCCTGATCACTGTGGATGTAGCTTTGTTACCCAAATAGGTTAAAAATGCTGCACTCATCAATGACGTTGAGGAAGTACAGGTTTCTGTTGGAGGAGGGCAGCGACCTCTTGAAATGTATGGTCAGGCGTTCAAAGGGGCAGGTGGCCTTGATCAGGTGTGACTTCTCACCCTTTTAGAGCATGGCTTGCATTCAGCACAGACCCAGCAGTTTCTGGTCAGTGTCCTGACATCGTCAATGGAATAGGAAAGGTTTTTGACTTCGACAAAGTGAAAAAGCCTGGTGATCTTGGAGTGGCAGAGGTCATTGTGGAAGGCCTGGAGATGGTCAGACTGCATGCTGGCACATGTCTCCCTGGGGCATGGCACCTGAAGGCTCATTGAGCTTAGTGAAAGATATCATGGTTAACAGAGTTCTATTCTCCACCTCAGAATCTTATTATTTTTTATTTTACCCTGCTGCTTATTATTAAACATAAAAGCAACTGCACATAGGTTGGTCAGCAGGGTAATTCATTTTCCAGCCAGGTAGTGCCTCCAGTGTCCCACTGCTTCAACAATTGTCTGGGCCTCTGTCGCGATAGAGAAGTGCTGGAGTTCAGGGCCATGGAGGGTGCAGGAGAAAAACACAATGGATCTGCCTGCTTGGTTAAGGGTGCAGCTAGGGCAAAGTCAGAGGCATTGCTCTCCAACTGGAATGGGGTGGATTCGTCCACAGTGTGCATCATGGCCTTGGTGATGTCTCCTTTGATGCGGGTGAAGGCTGCCTGAGCTTTCACCGACAGGGGGAAGGACGCGGTTTTTACCAGGGGCCAGGCCTTGTCCATGTAATTGGGGACCCACTGGATGTACCATGAGAAGAAGCCCATGCACCTCTTCAGGGCATTTTGCCTATGAGGGTGTGGGAGCTCCATCAGGAGTCACATGCGGTCGGGGTCAGGACCAATGACGTCAAGTTTCATGACACAACCAAGGATGGCCAGGCATGATGTGTGAAACACACATTTGTTCTTATTATAAGTGAGTTTGAGTGCCTTGGCCATGTGGAGGAATTTGAGTTGTGGTCTTGCAGGTAATGGCCATAAATGTTGACATTGTCCAAATAGGGGAACGTGGCCTTGAGCTCATGCTGGTCCACTACCCAGTCTATTTCTCTCTGGAAGTCAGAGATACCCTTGGTGACTCTCAAGGGACCCATAGGGAGTGGTAGAGGTGGCCGTCCTCCTCGAATGCGGTGTACTGGCGGTCCTCTGGGCGGATGTGAAGCTGGTGATATGCTGATTTTAAATCTATGGTGGAGTAAACCTGGTACTGGGCAATCTAGTTCACCATATTGGCAATGCGGGGAAAGGGTACACATCCAGCTACGTGAAACAGTTGATGGTTTGGCTGTAATCACCATGCAGAGATTTTCCCCGTTTTTGACCACCATGACCTGGGTTCTCCAGGGCCTAGTGCTCAGTTTAATGACCCCCTTGGCTACAAGCCGCTTCATCTCCGACCTAATTCATTTAAGTGATTTGAAATAAACCACCTGGATTGTAATTAATTCAAAATGTGGTAGTGTAGGTTTAAATTACTGGATGGTAAAAGGGGAATGGAAAATAATTGAGATGTATGAATTTAGCTCAAACTTAGCATTTGGAAAATATAAATTAAGTTCATTAAAGAAATTGTGGGATGATTTATTGCAAAATACCAGCATCATTTATTTTAATTGTGAAATTCCTGTACCTATTCAGTTCACATAAGAACATAAGGAAACCTTCTGTCTTTACCTTATCTGGCCCGTAAGTAACTTGAATCACAGCAATGTGGTTGAATCTTAATTTCCCTCCAAAGTGACTTAGCATGAGCATCACTTAAGTATTTAACAGCAGTGTATTTAGATAATAGAAATTGATGTAGCTGGATGCATGCTTAACTCACTGTTTTACTCACTCTACCCCTGTGACTGTGTGGCTAGGTACAATCAAATGCTGTCTACCGATTTGCCGTTGACATCAGCAGCATCGGAATCACAGACAGCAATTAAGAAGTGTACAGGAGGATGAAGATCAGCTGGTTGAGTGGAGTCACAACAACAACCTTGCACTCAATGTTAGGAAAACCAAGGAGCTGATTGTGGACTTCAGGAGGAAATCAGGAGAACATGACTCAGTCCTCATCAAGGAGTCAGTAGTGGAGAGCATAAAGAATTTCAAATTTCTGTGCGTCAACATCTCTGGCAACTTGTCCTGGAGCCTCCATATCAATGCATTCATGAAGAAGACTCACTATGAAGAGTTTAAGGAGATTTGGACTGTCACTGAAGACTCTCAAAATTTCTACAGGTGTGTTATGGAGAGCATCTGTCTGGTTGTATCTCTGCCTGGTATGGAGGTGTCAATGCATAGGACAGGAAATAAACGCCAGCGAGTTGTTAACTCAGCCAGCAACATCATGGGAACCAGTCTACACTCCATCAAGAACATCTGAAAGAGGTGGTATCTTAAGAAAGCAGCCTCTATCCTCAAGGACCCCCACCAGCTGGGTCATGCACACTGCTACCATCAGGAAAAAAATACAGGAGCCTGATGATGAGCATCCAGCAGATCAAGGACAGCTTCATCCCCTCTGCCATCAGATTTCTGAATTGACAATGAACCACAGTCACTATCTCATTTTATCTTAATTTCTTGCACTTTATTTAAAATTTTGAATATACAATACAAATGAAAAAAAACCTTCTCCCACCACCCCCCTTATCTTACCCTCCTCCCACCCCAATAAAACACAAAACCAATGAAAAAGAAAACAGGAGATTTAAACTATCAAAAACACAATAAACTGCCATGGATCAAAGCAACACCATCATGACAAGCTCCAGGGAATTCAACACTTTAAACCCAAATAAGGGCTCCAAATGTTCAAAATATATATATAATTATCACATAAATTATATGTTATTTTTTCCAAAGGAATACATGATTTCAATTCCAGATGCCAAGTCTGCAGCTCCAAATCAATCTCATTTTACCAAGTAATAGCTATACATTTCCTTACTACGGCCATTGCCAGTCTTAAAAACATAATTTGATGCTTAGTCAACCTCAAAGTCAAACTCACCTAATAAAAATAATGTTGGATCCATTGGTAATTGAATATTTAAAACATTTTCTAAAAATTCCTTAAGTTGTGTCCAAAATAACTTAGCACGTAACCAAGTCGAATGTATAAAAGAATCTACATCTTTATAACATCTAAAACATAAATCTGAAGAGATTAAATTATTTCTTTATTTTCTGAAGAGTTAAATTCAATTAATGTATAAAATTATAATAAACTAATCTATATCGCGCATTAGTATTCTTAATCATACTATCTTTCCATCTGGTTCTCCAATCCTCTTGATCAATTATTATTCACAAATCTTTTTCCAATTTTAATCTCAATTTATGAATATCTAATTTAGGCATCTTATTTTGTAATAATTTATACATTGCAGAAAGAAACTTTTTTGTACCGCCTTCTGTAAGCAAAATTTAAAATTTTGATTGTCTTGGTAATCTTAAAGTAAGTCCAAAATTTTCCAACACTAAAGCCTTAACTTGATAATTTAAAAAAAGTATTTTTTGTAATTTTGTATTTTTCTTTCATTCTTTGAAAATAAAGAAAGTAACCAGCTTCATAACAATCTTCAAAAGTTTTAATTCCTTTCTGATTCCATATTTTCAAAAACTGATTATTAAGAGTAAAAGGAAAAGTTTATTCTAATATACAGGAGTTTTAGCTGAAATTTTCCCCTGTGTACCTATCTCGTCATTTATCCTATTCCATCATTCAATTAAATGCCTCAGAACAGGTAGATTATTATTAATAATTATTAACAGTATTCCATTTATAGATACATTTTGCCATATTCTTCTCACCAATACTAGATAACACAATATTAGCCATATTAATGGATTTTTCATATCAAACATTCAATTAATAAACCATAGTTGTGCTGCTTTATAATAATTTAGAAATTTCAGGAGTTCTATACCTCCCAATTCATATTTCAAAGTTAATTTTTGTAAAGATACCCTAACCATTTTACCTTTCCACAAAAATTTCCTAATTATAAAATTCAAATCTTTTTTTTTAATTTTTTTGAGGAATTTGACAAGGAATAGATTGAAAAAGATATTGAATTCTAGGTAAAATATTCATCTTGATTCAATTAACCCTACCTATTAATGTATATGTAAGTTTTTCTATCTATTTAAATCATCTTTAATTTTATAAAATAAAGGTAAATAATTTAACTTATACAAATGATCTAAATCATTATCAATTTTAATACCTAAATATTTAATTTGATCTGACCATTTAAATTAAACAATTTTCTTACATTGAGTATAATCACCAACAATTAATGGCATAATCTCACTTTTATCTCAATTTATTTTATAACCTGATATTTCTCAATATTGTCTCAAAATCTCATTAATGACTTTAGGGAATTTTGTGGTCCTGTTAAATAAATCAAAAGATCATCAGCAGATAAATTAATCTTATATGTTTCAGAATTAACTCTAATACCCTTAATATTACCATCCTGTATTATCAATTGTGCTAAAAGTTCAATAGCTAATACAAACAGTGCCAGGGACAAAGGACATCCATGTCTAGTAGATTTCTTTAATACAAATGTCAATGATACTTGGCCATTTGTCAACACTCTGGCAGAAGGATTTTTAGATAAAGATTTAATCCTACTCATAAAGATTGATCCAAGCCTACATTTTTTCCAATACTTTAAATAAAGAAAAACATTTAACCTATCAAATGCCTTTTCAGCATCTAATGATACGACCCCCCGTTGGTAAGCTGGATTTTTTCTGAAAAATATGAGTCAAACTAATTAATTTTGCAATATTATCTGCAAAATAATGATTTTCAATAAATCCAGCCTGATCCAAATGAATTAAACTTGGTAAATAATTCACAAATCTGTTTGCTAAGACCTTAGCTACAATTCTATAATCAATATTCAATAAGAAAATTCGTCTATAAGACTCCATTTTTAACAGATCTTTATCTTTTTTAAGAATAACTGTTATAATTGCGTTGGAAAAAGAATCTGGAAAGGAATGAACCTCCATTGCTTGCTTCATTAAAAGAGGCATTATAAAATTCTGAATTTTTAAATAAAATGTAAATCTGACTTCACCAGGAAACTTTCCATTCAGCATTGATTTAAGTGCATCAATAATTTCTCTAAATGTAAAAAGGGAATCCAATTTATCATGTTCTTGAGTATTCAAAAAAAGGTAACCGAAGTTGAGCTAAAAAATCATTAATTTTAACATCGTCATTTTCAGACTCAGAAGAATACAATTTCATATAAAATTCCTTAAAAGCATCATTTAAATCTTGAGGTTTATATGTAATTTTTGAATATCTTCTAATAACATTAACCATTCTAGAAACCTGTTCTGTCTTTAATTGCCATTGCCAATACTTTATCTCTCTCCCCTAATTCATATTTTTGTCTAGTTCTTTGCAATAATGTCTCCCTTTATAAGTCTATAATGAATTCTTATGCAATTTTTATTTATTAATTGTATCTTTTTCTCTCTGTTGAATTCTTCTGTGTATCTTTCTCTAATCTCTCTATTTCCTTCTCCAATTTATTAACTTCCCTAGAATACTGTTTCTTAATTTTAGTTTAAAAAATAATTTGTCCTCTTAAATATGCTTTTAAAGCATCCCACAAAATAAATTTATTTTTAAATATTTCTGTATTTGATCTCTTATAAAATTTAAAAAACTCAACATTTCTTAACAAAGAATTAAATCTCCATCTATAAGCTATATCTATTTGTTCAGAACCTATATGTTTTTTTATCAAAAGAGAATGATCTGACAATATTCTACTTTTATATTCAGCAGATACTATATGTCTTTGAAATTGAGCTGATAATAAAAAAAAAGTTTATTCTGGAAAAAGAATCATATCAAAAAAGAATAAAATTAGTAATCCTTCTCCTTAGGATTCAATCTTCTCCAAATATCAACTAAGTACATTTCTTTCATCAATGATAAAATTTGTTTTGCCATTTTAGCTTTGGTCACTGTTTATGGAGATTTATCTAATAATGGATCTAAACGACAATTAAAATCTAGACCAATAATTATATTTTCATATGCTTGTGCCAAATTAAAAAAGGAATCTTGAATAAATTTCTCATCATCAACATTTGGAGCAAAAATTTTCATAAATGTCCAAAACTTCGAATAGATTTGGCAATTTACAAGAAACCTACCAACTGAATCACTAATAAGCAATTCAAATTTAAAAAAAACATCTTATTAACCAAAATAGCAACACACCTCACTTTCAAATTAAAAGAAGCAGCTATAACCTGATCAACCCTATCTCTTTTTAACTTTTGATGTTCCTTCCCAGTCAAATGAGTCTCTTGTAAAAAAGCAACATTTACTTTCATTTTCTTTATGTAAGCCAAACCCTTTTCCACTTCATTGAATTGCTGAATGCATTGACATTAAATGTCACAAAATTCAAATTAGCCATCAATATATTTGATACTAAAAACATCAAATTCCCACCACCCACAATGATGGGACTCCAATCCATGGCTGTTCTTTACAATAAAATACACCACCTCAAAGGAAAAGAAACAAAGCCTCAAAAAAGAAAAAAAGGAAACCTCAAAAGAAAAAAAAACACCACTTATAAACAGCACTACTCCCCTCTATTTTACAGGAAGCAACCAATGCCACCAAGTGGCCAACCAATGCCACCAAGTGGCCAACCAATGCCACCAAGTGGCCAACCAATGCCACCAAGTGGCCAACCAATGCCACCAAGTGGCCAACCAATGCCACCAAGTGGCCAACCAATGCCACCAAGTGGCCAACCAATGCCACCAAGTGGCCAACCAATGCCACCAAGTGGCCAACCAATGCCACCAAGTGGCCAACCAATGCCACCAAGTGGCCAACCAATGCCACCAAGTGGCCAACCAATGCCACCAAGTGGCCAATGACTTTGGAAGGTGAAATAAACAAAACCACCTCCCCTGAACAGAATAATATAAACAATTGTCATCAGCCATACTTCAAACATGATAAGCTGCCACCCTATTAACTTGGATCATCATTAAATAGTCAACATTAAATTAATTCATGACATTCCACCTTCTGTGAACAAATTTTTCTCCTTACTTGAGCCGACTTCATTTGTTGAAAAAACTGATCTTGACTCCCCTTCTGTTTGTTGTCAGGCAATGAATAAAAAATAAAAAAGTATCATCTTCATCAGCAAAGAATTGTGATTGAAATTCTCCATTAAAAAAAACTTAAGTATAGTAGAGTATCTGAAAGTGAATTTATACCCCTTTTTCCATAACAGAGCCTTATGACGTTTAATAATATTTCGATAAAGAGATCTGGTGTTTTATCACTTTTTTTACTGCAGCTCCTTATTTGGAAATCCTGATTTCCTTATCTTGATAAAAAAAATGCCTAATTAGAATAGAGTGCGGTGGTTGACCCGGAAAAGCTTCTTCCTAATAGGTCTATGAGCTCTATCCAACTCCAAACCATTTGGAAAATATTCCTTTTCCAAAACTTCAGGAATCCATTTCTGAAAAAAGTTGTACTGGATCTGAGCCTTCAAAATCTTCAAGCAAACCCACAATTTTTGCATTATTTCTGCGACTTTGGTTTTCCAAGACATCAATTTTTTTCAACAATTCATTTCTCTGAACTTCCCAAGCAATATAAGACTCCTTCAGTTTGCCAACCGTATCTTTACATTGCTTTATATCATCATGGCAGTCTTGAAAAGCTTCTTCAATTTTCTGAAATTTAATCTGAATTTTATTCACAATCTACACACATTTTGAAACATTAATCTTAATAGTAGTCATTTCTTCTTGCATACTACTAAATCTTGTTTCAAATTGGTCTTTAATAAACATAAAACCCTGACTCATTTGAGTTGATAATGTTTGAACCTATTTTGATAATGTATCTAATTGGCTTGATGGATCCACATAATTACAAACTATAGAAGCTCCAAATTTACCTTCAGCCATATATTGAGATAGTGGCCTTCCTTGATATATCACTGTCTCCTCCTCCTTTGTTACTGGTAAGATTACCTCTTCAGTCCCAACATTTTCCTCCTTCTTCAGTCAATGTCAGTGCTTGTTCGACCTGTCTACAGGGTCTAGAAGTACTGGGCTGTGAGTGTTCAGCCTCCCTGCAAGCAAAGTCGCAAACTGTGTCACGCGCATGTATGGAGATCTGCAGAAGCGCGGTTGATCTTACAACTCTAAAACCTGAAGCTACCGTTTTCTGACTCCAGCATCATCTTCCTCAGTTCCCTGGCGAGGTGGCACTGGAGTTACTTGAATCGTTCTTGGGACTTGATGAGTCAGTCTTGGAGGAAGAGGAAGTAAGTTGCCAGGACCCATTTCCAAGGTAAGCCACAATTCCTCTGTACTTGTAGTTTCTTTTGGAGTCATTTTTGGTACCCTGGTTTTTTTTCATAATTGCTGTTATAACTCATTTTTAAAAAGTTTTAGTACTGTTGTTTTAAATGATTGTGTCAGGAGAGGTATCTTCTTCATGTTTCCCACCTACGCTATCATGCCACACCCCCTTGAAATATAATTTATAGAAATATTTGCACTGTATTACTGCCACAAAACAACAAATTTCATGACATGTTCATGACAATAAATTCTGATTCTGTAATGTACTGTTAAAATAATTACATTTTACTTTTTTTGTCTGGAGCTTGTAAATATGATCTAAATTGCACAAAGTCATGTCGACTATCCCTAATCAATCCATGGCTTTCCAAATAATTGTATATCTGATCTCTCAGAGCACCTTCCAATAATTTACCTACAGGCCTATAATTTCCAGGGTTACATTTGGAGCCTTTTTTAAACAACAGAACAATATGAGCTACACCCCAATCCTCTGGGACCTCACCTGTGGCTAAGGACATTTTAAATATTTCTGCCAGAGCCCCTGCAATTTCTACAGCAGCGTCCCTCTAGGTCCAAGGAAATATCTTGTCAGGCCCTGGGGATTTATCAACTTTTATTTGCTTTAAGTTAACAAACATTTCCTCCTCTTAATCTGTATAGGTTCCATGAATTTGCTGGTTTTCCTGACCTCCCATCACTCCGCGCCCTTTTCCTGAGTGAATGTTAATGAATAAATAAAGACATCTCCCATCTCTTTTGGCTCCATACAAAGCCGACTACTCTGATCGTCAAGGGGACAGATTTTGTCCCTTACTATGCTTTTGCTCCTAATATACCTGTAGAAACCCTTAGGATTTTCCTTCAAATTGTTTGCCAAAAGCAACCTTATCATTTTTTTTGGCCTTCCTAATTTCTTTCTTGATACTTTTCTTGTATTTTTTTTAATACTTCTCAAGTATTTTATTTGCTCCATGTTGCCTATACCTGTATTGCACCTCTCTCTTCTTCTAAACCTGATCCCCAATATCCCTCAAAAACCAAGGTTCCCTATGCCTTCTAACCTTTCCTTTGATCCTGATCAGAACATACAAACTCTGTATTCTCAAAATTTCACCTTTGAAGGTCCTCCACTTACCACACACATCCTTGCCCAAAATCAATTTATCCCAATCCATGCATTCTAGATCCTTTCTCACTTCCTCAAAATTGGTCTTTCTCCAATTTAGAATCTCAAGCAAAGGCCCAGATCTCTCCTTCTCCATAATTAATTTAAAACTAATGGCATTATGATCACTGGTCTCAAAGTGTTCCCCTACCCATACTTCTATCACCTGTCCTGTCTTGTTCCCTAATAGGATATCCAGTATTGGACTCTCTCTATTTGGTACCTCTTTATATTGATTTAGAAAACTTTCATGAGCACATTTGACAAACTCCAAGCCATCCAGCCCTTTTACAGTATGGGATCCCAGTCAATATGTGGAAAGTTAAAATCTCCTATCACAACCTTGTTTCTTGCAGCTGTCTGCTATCACTCTACAGATTTGAACTTCCAATTCTTACTGATTATTGGGTGGTCTATAATAAAACCCCATGAGTGTGGTCATACCTTTCCTGTTCCTCAGCTCCACCCATATAGCCTCAGTAGATGAGCTCTCTGGTCTGTCATAGCTGTGATATTTTCCCTATGGAGCAATGTCAGTCCTCCCCCTTTCATTCCCCCATTCTATCATGTCTAATACAATGGAAGCCCAGAACATTGAATAAATATTTCAACTATAAAACAGAAATATTTGAAGAATTTACCAGGATGGGGAGCATCTGTTGGAAGATAATTAGTAAAAACCTGGTTCTGGACCTGAGATGGAAGGTGACTACTATAGAGGACCATCAAGGTGCTCAGGGGCTGAGGGATTCACACCAGACTGTGGGGTCCTGGAGACTGGATTGGGAGAACTAGGTATTGGAACCAGGATTCGTGAGGGTACCAATGGTGAGAAGGACTCCTGAGAGGCCTTGGGTGTGAGGAGCTTCCTGATGGAAATGTCATATCGGAAATTCAGAGCCAGGAGCTCGGGTTCACCGCTGGAACAAACAGGAGGCCGTGCAGCTATAACGTCACAGGAACACTGGATGTGAATCCACAGACCCAGCTCTCTCTGAAGGGACTCACTTTTGTTTCTCTTTTTTTTCATTGGCAGGGATGTCCCTTTGTCTGCCTTTATGACAGAAGAAGTTGGCTAATTTTGTGTATTTATGTAGATGAAATAAAGAAATGGAATTTTGAATAGTATGACTTTTTTTTATAGACAATAGACAATAGACAATAGGAGCTGGAGTAGGCCCTTCAGCCTGTCGAGCCAGCACCGCCATTTTACAGATCATGGCTGATCACTACCATCAGTACCCCTTTCCAGCCTTATCCCCATAACCCTTAACTCCTTTGCCCACTGGAGTCTTATCTAACTCTCTTTTGAACATAATCAGCGAATCTGCCTCTACCACCCTCTGTGGCAGAGCATTCCACAGATTCACACTTCTCTGGGTAAAAAAATGTTTTCTCATTTCCGTCCTAAAGGGCCTACCCTGTATTCTTAAACTATGCCCTCTAGTCCTCGTCTCCCCCATCATTGGGAACAAGTAATCCGACTTCACCCTGTCTATCCCCCTGATAATTTTGTATACCTCAATCATGTCCCCCCTCATCCTTCTAAACTCCATCGGATACAAGTCCAGTTTTTCTAGCCTTTCAGCATATGTCAACCCCGCCATCCCTGGAACTAACCTTGTAAATCTGCGCTGCACACCCTCTATAGCTAGTATGTCCTTCCTCAAAATTGGAGACCAGAACTGGACGCAATACTCCAGGTGGGGTCTCACCAGGGCCCTGTACAACTGCAGAAGGGCGTCTCTGTTCCTATACTCCAATCCCCTCTTTATGAAAGCCAACATTTTTAAATACTCAGGCCCTTGTCTGCAGTTATGCTCTTCATAAATAAATGCATTTCTGATTTTCAAATGACACTGGAGAACAATTTTTTTTTTCAAAAGATTTACATCCTGAAAAAAAACTTGTGGAGTATGATAGACAACTTTAAGCTGAACACAAAGATAGTTTCAGATTTGCTGAACTTCACGTTGGAAGTTGGGGAAACATCAGATTAACTTTTATTGAATTTAGCATGTGTAATCATATATTGAGGCTGACACATTATGTTAGTTCAGCTGATCTAAAAATGTTTTTCTGCTGAATTTTATTTGTATTCAGCATCTGATGCTTCTCGTGTCAGTGTCTAATAGTAGGCAGCCAGCACTGATGCCGCTTGATACCACTTTTCCATGGTTACAATATCCTGGTGAAACCTTTTACCATGTTCATCTTTCTTAATAGCTAAAGTATCCAAATCATGGCAATCAGATGAAGGGTCCAGGCCCGAAGCATTGGCTGCGCTTTACGTCCAATGGATGCTGTGTGACTTGTTGAGTTTCGTCAGCACATTGGTGTATTGCACTCAATTTCAGGATCTGCAGTCTTACTTGTTTACCAAAATTCGCATAGAATTCTTTGCACCCTTTCCAATGCAATTATATTTTTTCCTAAGATATGGTGACTTCAGCTGTTCACAATGCTCAAGAGATAGCCAGGAAGCATTATACTACAAAACTCCAGTCATTTCTTTTCTTTCTTTGGCTTGGCTTCGCGGACGAAGATTTATGGAGGGGGTAAAAAAGTCCACGTCAGCTGCAGGCTCGTTTGTGGCTGACCAGTCCGATGCGGGACAGGCAGACACGATTGCAGCGGTTGCAAGGGAAAATTGGTTGGTTGGGGTTGGGTGTTGGGTTTTTCCTCCTTTGCCTTTTGTCAGTGAGGTGGGCTCTGCGGTCTTCTTCAAAGGAGGCTGCTGCCCGCCAAACTGTGAGGCGCCAAGATGCACGGTTTGAGGCGTTATCACTTGTTTGGCTTCTGGCTCACCAGCTGTTGACTTCTAACCTTTAACACACTGGAACCCCAGTTTCTATCGCTCCATCTAAATACACCACGGCCCTGGCTTGAAGACTCCTACAAAACCTATTGTGTTCACTGGAAAATTTGTCATACTTTTATACTGGTTATCATATTTTAATTATTTTGTTTTACAAGTGTCAGAGCATTAATTGGAAAACTGTTTCAAAATCCGTCAGTCCAACACCACCAGAGTCCCAAGTGTTTTGGATTAACTGAGTTTTACTGTATGTAAGATCAGAAACACAGAAAGTACAGATGCTGGAAACTTGAACAAAGAATGAGCTTTAGGAGGAAATCCACGGGTCAGGCAGCATCTATGGGCAGAAATAATCAGTCAATGTTTTGGTCAGGACCATTCTCAAGACTAAAGCTGGCATTGAGTATATCAAGGGAAGTGGGGGGGAGGTGCTAGGGAGGGGCTAAGAGATAATAGAATATTTGGTAGTAGATGGGGAAAGGCAGGTAGGAGAGATCAAAGTCAGAATTTATTGTCATAAAAAAGTCACAGGCGCAAAAAATTCTATAAATTACATTTTATAAAATAAATAAATGTACACAAAAAAAAGGAGAAAGTGAGGTCGTGTTTTATGGTTCATTGTCCATTCAGAAATCTGATGGCAGAGAGGAAGAAGCCAAATTTGTGCTGTTGGGTGTTTGTCTTCAGGCTCTTGTACCTCCTTCCTGGTGATGGCAGTGTGAAGAGGGCATAGGCTGGGTGGTGAAGGGTCTTGAGGAGATAGGCTACTTTATTGAGACACTGCCTCTTGTAGATGTCCTTAATAGATTCAAGATGGCTACACATGATGGCACTGGTTGAGTTCACAACTCTCTGTAGTCTTTTCCCGTTCTGTGCATTGGCACCTCCATACCAGACAGTAATACAACTAGTCGGAATGCTCTCCAAGGAGCACTTGCAGAAATGTGAAAATCTCATCAAACTCCTCATGAAGTTCAGCTGCTGGCAAGCCTTCTTTGTGATTGCATTGAAGAGATATTTTAAAGTTCTTTACTCTCTCCACTGCTGTCCCCTTGATGAGGACTGGTTTGTATTCTCCTGATTTCCCCCTCCTGATGTCCACAGCCAGTTCTTTAGTTTGGTTAACGTTGAGTACAAGGATGTTGTTGTGACACCACTCAACCAGCTGATCTATCTTCCTCCTGCCTGCTTCCTCATTGCCGTCTGTGACTGGGAAGGGGGAAAATTAGAGAAAAGAGTAAGAACTGGTGTAGATAAAGAGGGAGAAACAGTGGACAAGATGGAGGTGGAGGTTAGAAAATTAGAAAAGTTAATAGTAGCATTTTTAGGTTTAAGATGTCCAGATGAATTTGATGCGTTGTTCGTCAGGTTTACGTTATTATTCACCCCGACAATAAATGAGGCTGAGCATATACATAACAGTGTGGGAATGGTGATATGACCTGAAATGGCTGGATATGAGGTTCAATTTTAGACCCACAGACAGAGCATATGTATAAGGCAGTACGAGCATTTGAAGCCAGTCAGAATGGTGTAATTACAAGAGACCAGGTGGGAAGAGGTATAATGCAGGTAGGCATGAGCCTCAATGGGCTTTTAATAAATGTCCACAGATAGTTTGTTTCCTGAGATGAAGATAGAGATGTTAAAGAAGGGGAAACTAGTGACAGAAACTGTCAAGGTAAATTTAATGGCAGGGTGGAAGTCGACAGTGAATTTAATGAAATTGTTGAGTTCTGTACTGGTTCAGGAGGTAGCACCAATACAGTTGTCAGGTTGGAGTAATAAGGTTTGAGGCAGTGGCGGAGAATGCCAAAAAGCCTGGAGGAGTCCACCACCAGACTACAATAGCTTCTTGTTAATCAGCTGATCTAAAACTCACTCTAAGACCAGCTCTTTCTTCTTTGGCTTGGCTTCGCGGACGAAGATTTATCGAGGGGGTAAAAGTCCACGTCAGCTGCAGGCTCGTTTGTGGCTAACAAGTCCGATGCGGGACAGGCAGACACGGTTGCAGCGGCTGCAGGGGAAAATTGGTGGGTTGGGGTTGGGTGTTGGGTTTTTCCTCCTTCCTACCAGCTACCTACATCCTAATTTGCATCATTTCTGTGAGTATTGACTCACAGATTTTGCAACATTATTAATTTAAAATATTATGCCCATGGAAAAAAATCTCTTCCTTCTATTAGATCTTGCATCATTACAACCTGTCCTCATTTTAATTGTCACAATGATTCCACATTCCTCATGCCCTGCTCCAGAAATCTTCAGCACCCCCTTCCTACACCTTAAATCCACCCCCTGAAATATCTTTCAGCAATTAGATGATATGCTTTCACTGGTCCAAGTCTCATTATTTGCAAAAGGTGAACAAATAGAGGCTTGAGTGACTCATTGGGTGAGGTAGCATCCACAGATCAGTCAATGTTTCAATTTTGGACCCTTCATTGAGACTATTCAAGTCACTCAAGATTCTCTTTAGTAGAACACGAAAGTCTGCAGACACCATGGTTTTTTTTATTTTTAAAAAACTTTATTTAAAGATTATAATCAACTTACAATGAAATATAACAAAGAAAAGTGAAAAAAATATATTTTTTTTAATTTAAAAAAAACCCACCCACCCTCCCACCCCAAAAATAAGAATAATACAGTAAGTATAGAAAATATTTCAAAGTATTTCTAAATTCATAAACCCCAAATAAGGAGACCACATTTGAACAAAAAAATGAATAATTATCATGTAAATTACATGTAATTTTTTCCATAATAATACAATTTCTCAACTCATTTATGCCAGTGTATAATATTAACTTCCACATTATCTTTCCAAGTACTAGCTACACACTTTCGTGCCACAGATAACACTAGACTTACAAAAGCAATTTGAAATTTGTCCAACCATAATCCTTTCAAAGAAACCATATATCCCAACAAAAAAATCGATGGGTCTAATGGTAACTTAATTTTAAATAATTTTTCCAAAGTCAACCTAATTCCTTCCCAAAATGGTTGTACTTTAACACAGGACCAAACTGCCTGCAAAAAGGTTCTAGTGCATAATCCACATTTTAAACAAAAATCCGAATTACTAAACCCATACTTTTTCAATTTCTCAGGAGTCAAATATAACTGATGTAAGAAATTATAATTAACCATTCCGTATCGTACATCGGTCACTTTAGTTACCCTATCATGACACATAGCCTCCCAATTATCTTCCGGGAAAATATAAGTTAAATAATTTTCCCATTTAATCCTAGATATCCCTTAACCCGGGTTATCCATAGCTTCTTGTAACAATTGATACATATCCAAAACATAACCTTTCTTAGGTTCAGAAGAAATTAACATGGGTAGATTCATCTCTGTACCATAATTATCTTTTATCAAAGCTCTAACTTGTTAATACACAAATAAATAATTTACTGACATATCATATTTCTCCTGCAATTGATTAAAAGAAAAGAATTGACCTTCTTCAAAACAATCCTGGATTGTCTTTATCCCCTTAAAATTCCATCTCTTCAAATGATTATTAAACATTGAAAAAGGAATATGCCGATTATGATATAATGGGGTTTGAATTGGTAATTTACCCTTTGATCCTAAAGCTCTATTTCTTTTAATCCATATCTTTAACAAATGTTTTAATACCGGCATATTACATCCCCACAACAAATTCACATCCCACTTATGTATAAACTGGTGCATCTCAACTTCGGATATATAAGCCATTTCCACCTTTGCCCAACACGGAGGTTGGTCCATATCCATCGATCTACTAATAAATTTCAACTAAGCTGCATCTTAATAATTTTGAAAATGAGGTAACTGCAATCCACCTAAGGCATGTTTCCATATACGTTTAAATAGAGCTACACAAGCTAACTTCCTTGTCCATAAAAACTCCTGTACTGCTCTATTCAAATCCTGAAAAAAATCCTTTGAAAGTAAACAAGGTATAGACTGAAATAAATATTGAATTCGAGGAAAAAAATTCATTTTAATACAATTTACTCGACCAATTAATGTCAACTGTAAATCTTTCCATTTAATCAAGTCGATTTTAATCTTTTTTTAATAGAGCAACATAATTTAGTTTATATAAGGACTGATAATCTGCACTTACTACCACTCCAAAGTATTTAATCCTATCAGACCACTTTAATTTTATAATACTTTTTATACTCTGTATAATCTCCATCCCCAACTGGGAATATTTCACTCTTATCCCAGTTTAATTTATATCCAGACAATTCTCCAAACTTTAGCAAACAATCTTGTAAATGTCTCAAAGACTGTTCCGGTTCTGTCAAATATACCAACACATCATCTGCGAATAAATTAATCTTATATTCATCTTCCACAATTTTCATTCATTTAATCTTATCATTCTGTCATATTGTCCGAGATAACGGTTCAATAGCCAATGCAAATAAGGCTGGTGACAATGGACAACCTTGTTGGGTCAATCGCATTAATTTGAATGGTGAAGAAATTTGGCCATTTGTCACCACCCTGGCAATTGGGTTTGTATATAAAGCCTTAACCCAGCCAATAAAATAAGGGCTGAAGTTAAACTTCTCTAACACCTTAAGTAAAAAATTCCACTCAACCCTATCAAAGGCTTTTTCCCAGAAGATAATTGGGTGGTTGGGTTGCTGTCTAAATGCAATGACTAAAATGATCAATCTAAGAATATTGTCAGATGCATTTCTATTTTTAATAAAACCTGTTAGATATATATGTATCAACTGGGGCAAATATTTGGCAAGTCTATTTGCTAACACTTTCGCTATAATTTTATAATCTACATTTAATAAAGAAATGGGCCTATACAAAGATACTTTCAATGGATCTCTATCTTTCTTAGGAATCACAGTAATTATAGCACTCGAACAAGATTCAGGTAATGACTGCTCTTCAGTTATTTGTTGCAAAACATCTCCAAATACAGAAGATAAATCTTCATAAAATACTTTATAAAATGCAACTAAAAGACCATCATCTCCTGGTGACTTTCCATTTGACATCACCTGTATAGCCTCTTTAATCTCAAAATCCATGAATGGAACTTCCAATTCTTTAACCTCTTCCTCCCCTAAAACAGGTAAATTTAATTTAGATAAATAAGATTCAATGAAGCCAGTGTCCTGCTTTCCCTCAGAACTATATAATTTTTGTTAAAATGAATAAAACTGGTCATTAATTTCCTGAGGTTTATAGGTAACTATTGAATTCTTTTTCACAGCATTAATAGTTTGTGATGTCTGTTCTGTTTTAATTGCCATGCTAATACTTTATAGGCTCTCTCACCTAATTCATAATAATGTTGCTTAGATCGATTAAGTAGGCACTCATACTGATAAGTTTGTAATATATTAAAACACAACTTCAACTTCATTAAAGCAGCTTTTTTATCTTTTGTAACATATTTCTGAAATTCCTTTTCCAACTCAGTAATTTGTTTCTCTAACATTAAACTTTCTGCTACATATTGCTTTTTAACTTTTGTAGTATAACTAATGATTTGCCCTCATAAATATGCTTTCAACGCATCCCACAGTACAAAATTACTACGTACTGAATTAACATTCTCAACCAAAAATAATGCAATCTGCTCCTTAACAAAAGTAATAATCTCTGGTTTCTTCAACAACATTGTATTAAATCTCCATCAATAAGACAATTGAACCAACTCTGAACTCACACAAGAATAAAATAACATAGAATGATCTGATATAACTCGGCTTTTATATTCAGCCTGCAATACTCTACCCAACAAATGTTCTGAAATCAAAAAAATATATATTCTAGAAAAATCTTTCTCTGTAGGGTTCACTCTCCTCCAAACATCAAGCAAATTCAAATCTTTCATCAAACCTCCTATTTGTGTTGCTACCTTCGATTTCCTTATATTTTTCAGAGATCTATCCAATAAAGGATCCAAAACACAATTAAAATCTTCACCTACCAAAATATTATTATTGGCCTGATTTAACAACCAAACAGCTTCTGACATAAATCGTTCATCCTTTACATTAGGCGCATAACTTTTTAACAAAGTCCATGATTCAGCAAAAAATTTTACAATTAACCATCAAAACTCTACCAGCATTTCCTTCAAACAATTCCAACTCAAACAGTAATTTCTTATGAACTAAAATCGCGACTCCCCGCGCCTTAGAATTAAAAGAAGAAAACACATGCCCAACCCATTCTCTCTTCAATTTCAAATGTTCTTTTTCAGTCAAGTGTGTTTCTTGCAAAAAAAGCAATATCAACTTTCATTTTTCTTATATAAGCCAAAACTCGCTTATGCTTAATTGGGTTATTCAAACCCTGGACATTAAATGTTGCAAAATTCAAATTAGACATTTCTAAATCTAATAATATATCTCACTACTATAAAATAATGCTCCCTTTCTAAGTCTCATAATATTCTAATTTCCCCTCCATAAAAAAATTCCAAAAACAAAGACATTCCCAAAACAAACTACTAAAAAGTAGTAGCCTCCTAAAAATCTGGGTATGGTAAAGTCCACTAGTGGCAGGTGTCGCAGTATCACCCACCCCCCCAGTCAGACTTCACAAAGTACGTAAACAAAAACATTCAACCCAGTGATTCCAGTCCCAGTGATTGTTCCGGATCCTCATATCGAGAAGACTTTGCGTCAATTCAACTTTTTTCCCATTCTTTCCATATTTTTCATTCTTCCCATTTCCATTACCATTGACCCTTCTCTTGGGTGACAATGATGGTGATCGTCCATTTCCTCGTAAATCTGGCAAAGAATTAGCAAAAATTAATGCATCATGATCATTTTCAAAAAACTGAGATTGAAAATTCCCATAAAAAACTTTCAATACTGCCGGATAACGAAAAGCAAATTTATATCCGTTTTGCCACAATACTTCTTTAGCCGAGTTAAAATCTTGGCGCCTTCTAATAATTTATTGACTCAAATCTACATAGAAAAACACCCTATTATTTTGAACCATCATTGGAACTTGATTTTGTCGTGGTTTCTGCACCGTCATTTGCAGTATTATTTCTCTGTCCTGATATTTCAAGCAACGAATCAAAACTGCTCAAGGTGATTGGTCTGGGAATGGTTTCTTCCTTAATGCTCTATGAACCCGATCTAACTCCAGACCATCTGGAAAAAATTCCTTGCCCCACACTTCTGGGATCCATTTCTTAAAAAAAACTTTACCAGTCCGAACCTTCTATATCTTCCGGAAGACTTACTATTTTAACATTATTTATTTGACTTTGATTTTCTAATGAATCAATCTTTTTCAATAATTCCTTCTTTGAATCCCCAGTCTACAAAAGAATGCTCCACTTTTTCAATTTTTTCTCTATTTCTCTCCACTTGATTCTTGCATTCAAAAAAAGCCTCTTCAATCTTTTTAGTTATCTTGTAGTGTCCACTGATCTTATACATCTACTAACATCACTTTTAACTACAGTAATATCTTGCTTCACAAAGATTATTTCTTCACACATAGTGTTCATTTTATTCTCATTTCCAGAAATCCTTGAGTCATCTGAGTAGACATCTGCATTGACATATTTTCCATTTGCTGAGCAATCCCTTCCAGAATTGTAAACACAGAATCCATTCCACGTTCCATCACCTCCCTTTGAGGCCTACCTTCTTTAGTCTCGGTCCCCAGTTCTTCAAATTCTAATAAGGTTGAACTCTCTTCCTCCTCAAAAGCAATAGGTCCTCTTCTGGTGCGGCTGCGGGTCTGGACACCTGACAACAGCATGCCGACCTCGTCAGCCTGCCGTCGCTCAGGCTCCCCCACAGCCCACACCTTATCCAGTAGTTCGCGGACTTGCGACGCACTGTGGATGCCCGGCAAGGTCACCGACCGCGCAGGTGCATCTTCCGACGCTACACTACGCGGCCCCGGACCACCAGGCAATGTTGCAGGCTCACGGGTCTGTCCTCACTTGGCCAGCTCGCTCACGCACCCAGACTCATGAGCGCGCGAGTCTTATCTGGCTGAGCTCATAGCTGCGCCGGCACCATTTGCGAATGCGCAAGCGGAGCTGGCGTGGTACTTAACCAGGCAGGATCCTCTGAGGCTTGGGGGCTCCAGTCGACAACTCCGTGGCTTCAACTTGGTAAGTAGGCCTCAATTCTTCAACACTTTTGTAAGGTAATTTCTTTTGCAACTGAGCTTTTTATTTTTTCATGTTTGCAGCGATTTCAATCCTTCACTCTTCCAAAGTCTGTAAACAATATTTTTAACCACTTTTATAACTTTTAAAATCAGGTATTTAATAGTCTAACTGGGGAGGGTGGAACCACCCGTCTACCGTCTATGCCATCTTGCCTCGTCCCCCCACGGACATCGTGGTTGCAGTAAAAACACAATGCTGAAGAAACTCAGCAGGTCAAAAGTGTACTTTGTGTAACAAAGATAAAAATGCATACCTTCATCGAGGTATGCTTGATCACGGTATGCTCCAGCTTGAGCCCTTCATCACACATTTATGAAATATTGGTTATGTATCTTTATCTTTGCTACATAATGTATATGGTTTGATCCACTGAGTTCCTCCTGCATTGTGTTTTTACTGCAAACTTCTCTTTGTTTACTCAAGATCTCAGCATCTGCAATTATTGTACTGTATTTCCCCATTACCTGCAATTCAGTTTGGCTTTCATTTTCCTTGATTATATATTTGTGATGTACCAAGTATATTAAAAATGGTTAGAGGCATTACAAAACTCTGTTATTCCTTCTATGATAGCTGAGGGTCTAATTCTGCCACTGCCTATCCTGTCGGCCTTGATGAATTGGACATGCTATAAAATAAGAATGGTATTTAAATAGCCAAGACTTTTTCATTACAATACTTCGAATACAATCTGATCAATGACTTAATCAGAGTTAAAATAATCTGTTTCAGCCAGCAACCTAATATCCTTGTGATGCATCCCGATACTTAATTAGGCTTGTAGATAATTACCTTACATTGATTGAATATTTTCATCAAATTTTATTCTGTCTTTACAAATGAACTCCAATCTAATTTGTAATCATGAAAGGAATAAAATTGGTAGTGGGTGGTAATGCAAAGTGGGCAATGGCAAATCATCGACCAGCCTTACCATATGCCTGATGTTCTTTTCAATGAAAATGAGGTATCATATGAAACTAGCTCTTGGGAGTGGTCTAGAACTTGCATTGTGCTGTCGTCCAAAGCTATTTCCCCTCTGAATTATGTAGCTTGTCTGGTAAGATAGTGGTTATATTTATTTTCCTATTAAAATCTGGCCATTATTCCTGTCTTTCTGATTCCTGTAAATGCTGTTAATTAGAATAAGTGACCGTATTTGTCCACGTCCCATGATTTGTAATATTTCAAGGATTGCTAGAGCAACATGAAATAAGGAGCTTTGTGTGGATTGTAAACAACACATCAGCTATTTGGGGCTAGATTTTTTTTCTGTAGAATAATTTCTATGAATTTCTAAGCTAGAAATTTACAGAAATGGGAAAAAAGAATAGATGTCAATAAACCTCAATTTGTGACTGTCCAAGTGACAAAGCTTTCATCATTTATCACCTGTTTCCTAATACCAAGCTACTTTCCAATCAAACTAGTTAATTTGAGATTCATTAAATGTGGCTTTATCTTCCAAAAAAAGGCTTAATAAGAGAATGTTAATAAATGCCTTCTAAAAATTCCAGTACATTATGTCCACTAATTTAGTTTCATTGAGAAAGCGAATGGAATTGTGAAGAATGACCTATTTGTGCAAAGCTGCAAACTGCTCCTTCATGTTCTTTGCATAAGCTTTTGCTTTGGCTCACTCATTTTCTATTCTGTGTATGAATTGTATGTCTGGCTCCATTAACCATATCGTTGAACTGTCAATGTCACAGTGAATTTCCAATCCTTTTCAATTTTCCGTGTCTCAGCAGATTGTGAATTCTCATCTCCACCACCAATGTCCTCAACATTCCCAAAGCTTTCTCATAACTCAGAGCTCCAATAATTTAGGTTTATTTGCAAGCACGCACTGAGGGAGTTAGGACACTATGAGGCAAGAAAAGCACTTAGGGAACCTTTTTTATTCTGACTTCTTTCAGTACACAATAAATTATACATTTTTCTGTGAGTAAATTTCAACACTGAATCTCAGTGGTGACCAACTGGTTTGAAATCAAACCCACAGTTCCAGCAATTCATAGAAAGTACATGTCACAGTGTCCACAGGTGGCGAGAGTTTCTACATCTTATCCCCATTGTTATGGTGTGCAACATACTTCAAATGCAATCCTCTGAAGATTGCTCAGAGCACTGAACTCTAATGCCCCCTGCAGGTTTCACACCCAATTCCCTGCATCGCCTGCCAGATTGCAGATGTTTGGAAAATTGAAAAAGAATTACAATCCTCTCGAAGGTAAAGCTTCATGGTTCCTTTTTTAGTCTCTTATTTGTTTTCACCAACAATTAGTTTCAAATAGGTATTTGTTGAATTGTGTCTTATGATACATCATCTTCTTAGATGCTTTTCAGATTGAAAAATATCTCTGGATTTTTAGTTATCCATGAAAACTCGATGTTGACTTAAAGGAGAATAGATGGGAGGTTGAGGTGAGTGATATCCCAAGTTGATGGATAAGACCATTGTCAGAATCATGGGTATAAAGAACATTGGATGAAAGAGTTAAATGCTCTTCCTTTTGATGGTTATAGTTAAATCATAATGATTTGCAACATTATTTTCTGTAACAAAAATAATATGCCCATGGAGACGGACCTGTATTTCTTTGAAAGGTCACGGTGTCACCTATTTGGCAGGTTGACACTATTCTGTGCAGTATATTTTAAATGCCTTTTCTTTACTCAATCTTCCTGTTTTTGTTTGCTGTAATAATTTGTTTCTGACTTCATTTTGTTTTGTACATTTTCCTTTTTTGTTTTCTTCTTTCCACTTTTCATGTTCCATAATTTCTCATTTTAGTTATTATTTATTTTCCTTCCTTTCTTTTTCCTGACATCCAATTCACTAAGCACACTATTAGACTTCTATTTTCAATTGCTGTCCTTTCCTTTGTCTTGGTGGTTATGCAAATTCTTAATGATCCTTTGATTAAAGGAAAACATTACACTAATGTTGGATCAAAGGATTAATAATTAAAATGGGAACATTTTTAGAATATGGAGATGCTTGTCTTTAGACTCCTGGACCTCTTCCCCTGATGGTAGCAGAGTGAAAAGGGCATGGTCTGGGTGGTGGGTTTCTTTGAGGATAGAGGCTTCTTTTTTAAGACACCACCTCTTATAAATATCCTCGATGGAGTGAAATCAGGTGCCTGTGTTGTCGCAGGCTGAGTTAACAACCCTCTAGAGTTTTTTTTCCTGTCCTGAACATTGGCACCTCTGTACCAGACAGTTATAGAATCGGCCAGAATGCTCTCCTATAGAGGTTTTCGAGAGTCATTGGTGACATACCAAATCTCCTCAAACTCCTTATAAAGTATAACCGGTGCCAAGCTTTCTTCATAAGTGTATCGACGTGGAGGCTTCAGGACAGATCCTTAGAGATTTTGACACCCAGCAATTTGATGTTCTTGATCCTCTCCACTGCTGAGCCCTGAATGAAGATTCAACAGTGTTCTCCTTTGTTCTCCTGTCTTCCTCCTGATGTTCACAATCATTTCCTTGGTTTTGCTAACATTGTGTGCAAGGTTGTTGGTGCAACACCACTCAACTTGCTAATCTATCTCCCTCCTGTACATTTGTAATTCTGCTGACAACTGTGCTGTCAAAGGCAAATTTGTCGATAGAATTGGAATTGGCCTTAGTCATGAGTGTTAAGTGAGTAGAGCAGTGGGCTAAGCACACATCCTTGAGGTGCGCCTGTGTTGATCATCAGCGAAGAGGAGATATTGTTTCCAATTCATACTGATTGTGGTCTTCTGATGAGGAAGTAACAAAGGGGGGTGCAAAGGGATTGCTTGTTGACCAGTACTGAGGGAATAATGGCGTTGAAGGCTGAGCTGTTGTCGATGAAGAGTATGTATGAGTTGCTGTTTTCTAAGTGATCCAGAGATGAGTGGAGAGGCAATTTTATTGCATTTCCTTTGGAGCAATTATAACAACAGGGGAATTGCAGTGGATCCAGTCTTTTCCTTTGGTAGGTGTTAATTCTGGCCATGACCAACCTCTCAAAGCATTTCAGCACAGAAGATGTTAGTGCTACTGGGTGGTAGTCGTTGGGACAGCTCACACTGCTTTCCTTGAACTCCAGGGTGATTTATGCCCTTTCGAAGCAGGTGGGAAGCTCCGACTGCAGCAGTGAGAGATTCTTCTAATCCCTGTACCAGTCTAAGTCTCTTTTTAATGCTACAATTATCCCTGCTTCTCCACTTCCTCTGACAACTCATTCCATGTACCCACTGCCCTCTATGTGAAGGTTTCCCTCTGGTGCCTTTCTCACTTTATGCCCTCTAGTTTTAGGTCCCTCTTCCTTAGGCTATGACATAGGTTTACCTTGTCTATAGGTGTTTTCATGATGGCCCTTCACTTTGAGGCTGGCTACAGAGGAGTATAAAAATTTTAAACTTAACTGTTCATGGAGCAGCCCTGCTCCTTTTATGCAGAATGGCGCCTCGATGTGCTGTCTGGAGCCACTGTAGGTGGGGTGACTCTTGCCATGACACTGCCTGTCATAAATACACAGCAGAGCAATGGCCGTCTTCCCTACCCATAATCTCCCACACAACTGGAACCATTCTGCATTTCCCAGAGTGTTTCCAGCTGCATGGGGATTATGGGTAGGGAAGACGGCCATTGTTCTGCTGCATATTAAGCCACTGGTGCTGACAACCGACCCTGAAGGCGGAAGAAGCCCAGTGAGGTGCCGGAGTGGCTGAATGGGCTGTCTCAGCCCGCACCGGCCATCCCCTGATGGCCCCTGCCAGCTGCCCCTGCCCTAATGGCTCCTGCCAGCTCCTCTGCCCTGAGGGGGTCATAGAGAGAGAGGGCTGAGTGTGATGGGTCATGGGCTGATGTCACCATGGCATGATCAGCCCGCTCCTGGCCAGCCGCTTGCAGCAGTATACATTCATGCAGGGTGGCGAAGCACAGCATTCCACCGCTGACCTTTCCCCTGAGAGGAATTGCCATCAGCCCCTTGGAGCTGGTCGGGTGCTTTCATGGAGGTAAGTCTCCGATATAAGGGCAGAGAAACTCCATCTTTATCACTCAGGTTTTTTTGACTGTATGAAAGGGCCTTGAGTCTCTCATGATTTTATAAATATCTATAAGGTTTCCCTTACCCTCCTGTCCTCGAGGGAGTAAAGGCTCTCATTATAATTCAAGCCTACCAATCTTGACAATATTCCTGTGAATATTTTCTCCGCTCTTTAGATCCTAATTATATTTTTGCTGCAGCCGGTGACTAGAACTGTATGCAATAATGTAAGTGCAGTCACATCAATATCTTGTACAGTTTAACATGATGTTCCTGTTCCTGCACTCACTGTCTTGACTGATGAGGACAAACATGCCAAGCACCTTCTTAACCAATTTGTCTACCTCTGGCAGCACATTCAAGGAGCTACGTACCTACACTCCTAAGTCTCTTTGTTCTATAACATTTACAGGGCCCTAATACTCAAAGTGTTAAATCAGTCCTCCCTTTTTTTTAACGTCCTAAAGTGCAACACTCACACTTGGCTGAATTAAATTCCATCTGCCATTCCTTGGCCCACTTTCTCAGTTCATCTAGATCCTGTTGAATTCTTAGATACATTATTTGCTCTTCACTAGACCATCTATTTTACTGTCATCTGCAAACTAACTTTCATGCTAACTATATTGTCACTCCAAGTCATAAATTTAGATGACAGACAACAATGGATCCAACATTAATCTATGCAATCGTTGGGCTTCATTCTGAATAACAGCCTTCTATTACCACTCTCTATTCCTCCTCCTACCATCAATTCATCAGCCTCATTCTGGATCCCATGCAATTTGAGCCTCCAAACCAGACTACAATGTAGAAGATTGTCAACAGCCCTGCAAAAGTCCAAGTAGATAATGTTCACCAATCTATTATTATCATTCTTCATTGTCACCTTTTCAAAAATCTCAATCAAATTTTCTGTGCATAAGTAATACTGACTATCCCTAATCAGTCCTTGCTTTTCCAAAGGCAGGTAGGCCCTGCCCCTCAAAATCTCCTCCACTAACTTACCTCAAGTCAAGTCACCTTTATTTATTGTTCATACCATGCTCACATGGTAAGGACAAGATGGTGTTTTTTCCAGGACCACGGAGTTTATTTACATAAAAATAAATTAGCATATAAGTTAAACCAATTAAAATATTAAGACATGTACAGTAAAAGTCTACAGTACTCTATCCACATATGTTCTTGGAATTCAGGAGTCTGATGGCTTTGGGGGGGTGGGAAATCTATTGGCCAATCTGGAGGTAAGGGCCCGAGTGTTACGGTATTTCCTACCAGATGGCAGAAGAGAGAACGGTTTATATGAGGGGTGTGTGGAGTCCTTCACTATGTTTATTGCTTTTCACCTGCATCGAGTGCTGGATATGTCATTCATGGCAGGAAGAAAGCCCCCAGTGATCTTTTCCGCTAACTTCACAATCCACTGCAGGGTCTTATGATCTGAGGTGGTACGGCTTCCAAACTAGGCGGTGATGCAGTTGCAAGTACCTATGTCTGATGTGAAACTCACCAGCCTGTCGCATCCTGGCTTATCCTTACAGGCTTGGTTTTAAAATATTAGTCGCTGTCCAGTCTTCTGGCACCTCACCAAAGCTTAATAATGTTGTAAATATTCCAGGCAGTGTTACATTATTATAAAGAAACACACCACACGACTCTCCAGTCAACAAGATCTCAAGAGGGCTATGCTCATGGATACAGAGTGAAATGTGCTATCTGCCCATGGTGGGATGATGAGGTGAAGTGGCCTGCAGGCAGTCAAGAAACATAATTGTTTGGGATGATGATATTTTCTCTCTAAAACAAGGAGTGATAATGAATGACTTGATAGAGACCAGAAAATAAAGGGGCCATTAATATCTGAAAGTACTTAACAAATCTATGTCCAAATCCAGAGGATCATCTTTAATCACCCCGAATGGAACTCTACTACACAATATCATTGAGGTAATTAGAATTAATTTGAATCACGATTTAAAGTTGCTTTATTGACATATACGTAATAATACAGGAAACATAATATATGAGGATGGAGCGGAGACAACGCTGGTGGAAGCGTTCTAGGAGCCGTAGGTGATGCCGGTAGATGACCCATGATTCGGAGCCGAACAGGAGTGTGGGTATGACAACGGCTCTGTATACGCTAATCTTTGTGAGGTTTTTCAGTTGGTTGTTTTTCCAGACTCTTTTGTGTAGTCTTCCAAAGGCGCTATTTGCCTTGGCGAGTCTGTTGTCTATCTCGTTGTCGATCCTTGCATCCGATGAAATGGTGCAGCCGAGATAGGTAAACCGGTTGACCATTTTGAGTTTTGTGTGCCCGATGGAGATGTGGGGGGGCTGGTAGTCATGGTGGGGAGCTGGCTGAAGTGACTTCATCCCTAACATCGAAGTACTCGAGATGGCAGAGGCCGACAGCATCGAATCCACACTGCTGAAGATCCAACTGCGCTGGGTAGGTCACGTCTCCACAATGGAGGACCATCGCCTTCCCAAGATCGTGTTATATGGCGAGATCTCCACTGGCCACCGTGACAGAGATGCACCAAAGAAGAGGTGCAAGGACTGCCTAAAGAAATCTCTTGGTGCCTGCCACATTGACCACCGCCAGTGGGCTGATATCCCCTCAAACCGTGCATCTTGGCGCCTCACAGTTCAGCGGGCAGCAATCTCCTTTGAAGAAGACCGCAGAGCCCACATCACTGACAAAAGACAAAGGAGGAAAAACCCAACACCCAACCCCAACCCACTAATTTTCCCTTGCAACCGCTGCAACCGTGTCTGCCTGTCCCGCATCGGACTTGTCAGCCACAAACGAGCCTGCAGCTGACGTGGACATTACCCCTCCATAAACCTTCGTCCATGAAGCCAAGCCAAAGAAAAAAGAAAAATGAAAAAAAAAGAAATTTTGTTTTGCCTCCTATTTGACAAAGAGTCAAATTGTCCAGCACCCCAAACAGTAAGAGCAAGAGAAGCCAGTGTCCATGGATTCACCCCCAGTGCACCCGCAGCCTCTGCAGCCACACAGACTCCTATTTGATCAAATGGCAACCCGACTTCCAGATTGAGGAGAGACCTGAAAGAGTAAACATAGTTTTGAGGGGCACCGATAATGCACAGGGCAGAAAACATTTGACTATATTAGAGGTGCATAAAACTAGAGGACATTGATTTCAGATAAGAGGTTTAGAGAGGAGGTGAGGAAGAATTTTTCACCCAAAGAATGGCTGAAATCTGGCATGCACATTCAGAATGAGAGTGGAAGTTGATACTTTTACAGCATTTAAGGTTTAATATGGCTAATGACTGCGTGCTGGTAAATAGGATAAATGTAGGTGAGTGATTAGTGGTCAGTATGGTCTTGATAGACTGTTTGGTGTGTTTGTGTTCTGTATCTCATGAGAAGTCAATACAATTTGAGATTACAATAAATGCAAATTACTGGTACAGTAGCTGGTTACATTACTGCATCCAAAGGTTTTTGATTCAAACACATGTTCAAATCTCACCGTGATACCTGGAGAATTTAAATCCAAATAATTAAATTAATCTGGAATTTAAAGCAGAGATGTTTATTTTGGTAATGGTGATCATAAAATTGTTGTACAAATTCATTTAGTTCACTGTTTCCCCCAGAGAAGTAATTCTGGACAGTCTTACCCAGAATTGGTTTCAGGTGAATCCAGACCTAGCGACATGGGGTCCCAAACACTGTTTCTCTTTCTGTAGTTTTTACCTGATTGCTGAATTTTCCCAGTATTACATTTAATATTTCAGATTTCCAGTGGCAGCAGACATTTTGATGATTTTCCAGCGATGTGGCTCACTCTAAGTACTTCTCGCTCTGAAACAATTAAGGATGGGGAATAAATTGGACGCAAGCACCCCTATTCCCCCATTTCATGAATAAATAAATTAGAAGATAAATCTTTTTTCATAAAGCAGAGTTTGAGAATTTAAAATCACCTATTCGATAAAATCATCAATTAATCTGGAAACAATTCTCCTTTGAGTCAGCATTCATTGTAATTATGCATCATTATTTAATTTACTTTACTGGTGTACTATTGTACTCAATTAGGGAACATTAAATGACAAAATGTCTATACAAGGACTGAATGCTGCTGTCATTACTGACTGGATTGCACTGACAGTATGATGGATTTGGACCTGGTGGCCTAACTCAGCTGCCCCATTAATTGGCCTTTATAAATGTTTAATGAAATCAAAAATAAATTCAATCAGCAATTTAAAACTGCTGAATAATATGTAAAGAAAAAAGGACATCTTGATTTATGTTTTAATATGCACTTAGCATTGGTGTTTTAGTTTTATCCAATGTGCAGCTCTTCAAGGTTAAGGCAGAGATGTAGTAAGGGATTGAATATGTCCATTGCTTAAAATATATAAATCCTTGTCAATACATTTTTTTTGGAAATGAAATTGTTTTCTATTTCTCCACAATTCACAACAAAATGTATCAAAGTGGAAACATAATGATTATATATTAATAGACAAAGTCAACACAATTTTGTTTGCATCAGTTCTATGGAATACTTGGAGCTAAGATTTTGAACAGCTTCCCATCAGCAGATGATCTTACAGCAGTCTATATCCATTAACAAAGATTCATGCATCTCTTGTTCTCTTCCTATCTGCTGCAGTGATGTTCTGCCGCTGGTATGGATGGAGCCTTCCCAGGTTGTGATACTCCCTTGGATTGGCCGGTGAATTCTTATAATATTTAATCCCAGCTATGAAATATTCCATCATTCAGTTGCACTGTACTTTTAAATGCATCAGGAGTAAAATGAAATGATAATCTATGTGTTATTCACTTTATCACAGTGAGCTATCATGAGGCTTAGTCATTGTGGTGAATTCAAGAAAGACACAGCCGATATCACACTGTGGTTCTATTCATTATTGTGGCCGAGCAGTAATCACAAATCCAGCTCTTGCATTTCACAATATCAGAAATGTGAATGCCTGCTCTGATGCCTTTCTATTTACTCCATCATGCAATGTTTCAATGTTGTGATTCATTTTAATCACACATTTTTATATATGTGTTTTCAGTGCGGGGAGGTGCTGAATGGCTTCTTGCTCTTCTGTCTGATTTCAGCATTTTCTCCTCTTCACCTTTATTTTAAATCATACCATCATTTCCTCATCGGAAGATTGAACCAGATTCTCAGTTCATAAAACATCCAAGCAGCACAACAGTGTAATTATAACCTGAAATGTGCCACACTCATTTTAAACTTTTTTCTTAGATGTTGTCCCTCAACTGATGACAAATAATGCACTTAAGGAGCAGGAGTAGTACATTGATTAACCCATTCGGTTGAGATAGTGTGTGCTAATTCAGCTGAGATGTTAATCCTCATAAAATCACTCGTTTATAGTAGTAACATTCAAAGACATTTTTACAAAATTAGTGCATAAATAGAATTTAAAAATGAGCTGTATCCAGACCATATTCTGCTTTTATAGTGTCACCCCATTGTGATGCTGGAATGCACCATAGTGCCACTCTAATATTTGAATTGTTTCTTGGCAGGAAATAATTTTGGACCTGCATTAACTACAGAGGTAAGTGCAATCAATGAGAAATTCATACCTTGAGATAAAAATATCCCATTGATCCTCCAAAGACCAATCTTAAATGATCTACAGCATCATTTTAGCAATATGCTTGTGACAAATATTTCAAAATTATTTTCAAAAAATCTGGTAGCAATAGTAGAAAAGTTATCAGAAGCTGTTGCAGGAATGCTGAAATTCCAGTGAGTGGGCCATGATAAAACGTACGAAGAAGGCCAATAAATGTAAGATTGATATTTTAGGCTGTATTCAACTCAGACAATGAGAAAGCATATTTGGCATGTCATTTTAGGCTAGCTCTTTGGAGGAGCTTGTCCCACTCTCACATTCATTGCTTGCATCTCTGCAATTTGTTAATTCTCTTTGGTGATTGAAACTGCTTTCACAGGTTTTATAACAGTGGATTTCAGATCATAATAATTGGTTGCATAATTACATGTCTCTCCCTCTATTTCTCTTTGGTTGTTTTTCCAGTTATCTCAAATCTACCAACTGTTCTCCCAGTGGAAATAATACCTAATTTTATACTTCAGCAAAACTCTTTTAAGATTTGGAAATCTTCTGTCCAATTCTTCTCAGGTCCAAAGATCATAACTGTTTTCCAGATTCCCCCTTAGGATCTTCATTTGTTTCAATAAGATTATTTTCATTCTTCCAAAATTCTAAAAAAATACTGATTAAACCTGTTTAGCCTCTTTCATCCCTGGTATTAACCAATGCTACCATATACTCTACATAGGCGACAGGACGAAAACAAGGTATACTGTAGTTCTCCAGGTGTTGTCTCATCAACAGCCTGTAAAATTGTTACAGATATCTCTCTTTTTAAACTCCAACCTATTTGTATTATTGGATAAATATCCTATTTGCCTTCTTAACTATTTGCTAGATCCGGCTACTGACTTTTTGTGATACTTTCCACATTGTTTTGCAATTTAATATCTGATGATTACCAATTGCCATTCACCCTATCACATACAAACTCACAGGCCACAGATTAAATATGGGTGCAATATAAGAAAAGTGTTTATATCTTGCTACTTAAGTCATAAGGGTTAATTGAGCCATTGTGATTATTGTGAGCTTTACATATCTTGAACATTTTTCTTTGGCTTGGCTTCGCGGACGAAGATTTATAGAGGGGGTAAATGTCCACGTCAGCTGCAGGCTCGTTTGTGGCTGACAAGTCCGATGCGGGACAGGCAGACACGGTTGCAGCGGTTGCAGGGGAAAATTGGTTGGTTGGGGTTGGGTGTTGGGTTTTTCCTCCTTTGCCTTTTGTCAGTGAGGTGGGCTCTGTGGTCTTCTTCAAAGGAGGTTGCTGCCCGCCGAACTGTGAGGTGCCAAGATGCACGGTTTGAGGCGATATCAGCCCACTGCCGGTGGTCAATGTGGCAGGCACCAAGAGATTTCTTTAGGCAGTCCTTGTACCTCTTCTTTGGTGCACCTCTGTCACAGTGGCCAGTGGAGAGCTCGCCATATAACACGATCTTGGGAAGGCGATGGTCCTCCATTCTGGAGACGTGACCCATCCAGCGCAGCTGGATCTTCAGCAGCGGGGACTCGATGCTGTCGATCTCTGCCATCTCGAGTACTTCGACGTTAGGGATGAAAGCGCTCCAATGAATGTTGAGGATGGAGCGGAGACAACGCTGGTGGAAGCGTTCTAGGAGCCGTAGGTGATGCCGGTAGATGACCCATGATTCGGAGCCGAACAGGAGTGTGGATATGACAACAGCTCTGTATACGCTTATCTTTGTGAGGTTTTTCAGTTGGTTGTTTTTCCAGACTCTTTTGTGTAGTCTTCCAAAGGCGCTATTTGCCTTGGCGAGTCTGTTGTCTATCTCATTGTCGATCCTTGCATCTGATGAAATGGTGCAGCCGAGATAGGTAAACTGGTTGACTGTTTTGAGTTTTGTGTGCCCGATGGAGATGTGAGGGGGCTGGTAGTCATGGTGGGGAGCTGGCTGATGGAGGACCTCAGTTTTCTTCAGGCTGACTTCCAGGCCAAACATTTTGGCAGTTTCCGCAAAACAGGACGTCAAGCGCTGAAGAGCTGGCTCTGAATGGGCAACTAAAGCGGCATCGTCTGCAAAGAGTAGTTCACGGACAAGTTTCTCTTGTGTCTTGGTGTGAGCTTGCAGGCGCCTCAGATTGAAGAGACTGCCATCCGTGCGATACCGGATATAAACAGCGTCTTCATTGTTGAGGTCTTTCATGGCTTGTTTCAGCATCATGCTGAAGAAGATTGAAAAGAGGGTTGGTGCGAGAACACAGCCTTGCTTCACGCCATTGTTAATGGAGAAGGGTTCAGAGAGCTCATTGCTGTATCTGACCCGACCTTGTTGGTTCTCCTAAATAGAATAATACCTAGTGTCGCCGAGAATATTCTCCCAGAATCACAGTGAGGCTTTCGCGCAAACAGAGGAACTACTGACATGGTCTTTGCCCTCAGACAGCTCCAAGAAAAGTGCAGAGAACAAAACAAAGGACTCTACATCACCTTTGTTGACCTCACCAAAGCCTTCAACACCGTGAGTAGGAAAGGGCTTTGGCAAATACTAGAGCGCCCCCCAAAGTTCCTCAACATGATTCTCCAACTGCATGAAAACCGACAACGGTTTCTGGTTACTGCATTGATAAAAGCATAAAATAGAAGTATCCTTCATTGCAGGAGGACTGAATGCCCTCCAGACACATGAACAGGGACAGGCAACAAAAGATTTAAGCCTGCATATCATAAGGATTTCTGTTTTATCTCCAGCCCTGTTAAGTTATTTCACAGATGTTAATTGTTTGCTTTGAATACGACTTAAAAAATCTTGAATGATTATAGAAATACTACTGCTTAATGCTTCATGATTCAAGTTTAAGTTCACTTGTCACAAATTAGCAAGTACAATGAGAAGGGTGTTTCTGCTAGCAGACTAACAAGCAATCTTTAACATCCATACTGCCATGTAAGAGCATAATTACAAAGTGTACAAATGCAATGAAAAGAATGATCAATTATCACTAAGCAAGGGCAACATGATAGCACTGCTATGGAATTCATTCAAGAGCCTGATGGCTGTGGGGAGGAAACAGTCTTTATGACTGTTGGTGCATAATTTCATACCCTTAAGCCTTAATAATATTTTCAAGTTCAGGTACTCCCCGACTTGCAACCTATGTGATTTACATCCTTCCGCACATACGACCAAATATTTTTTTTAAATTAAAAAATATAAAACTTAAGGTGAAAATCAGGCCTATCTATAGTGGCCGACATGTTGGCTGGTGGCCACTGTCTCATGAGAGCTGGCCTTGATGGCCACCATGTTGAGATATTTCACTGCATTTTAGCTCCTTGTGTCCTGTTTTTTTCAAATTCTGTTGCTCAATATTCTGACTGTCAGATAGATTTTAAAGACCAGTAGAGCCTGCAGTGTCAGCAACAAAAGAGAGAATAAGAAGGATTTGGAGATAGAGAATGGAAGGAAATTGATCGTTTTACTCTTCAGTATCACAGTTAGGGCAATTCCCTGACATGCGCCCATTCCAAGATATGACTGCTCATCCAGAACTGAACACGGATGTATATCGGGGTGTACCTGCACTGTAATAATTGTTCAGATTCACTTAGCAATTGATTAAGTTGTCTGTCTAAGGTAATCTCAATTGCCTGCATTTGGCCCATATCCTTCTAAACCTTTCCTATTTATCTATCTCTCCATATGTGTTTTGAAAATTGCAGTTGTATCTGCCTCTACCATTTGCTCTGTCAGCTCTCTTCATATGTCTACCACTCCCTGTGTGGAAAAGATACAACTCAGTTTCCTTTTAAATCTTTCCCCCCTCACTTTGTCTGTGACATCATTTTAATTTTAGATCTTCTATTACCTTATCTATGCTCCTCATAACTTTATATACCAACAATTTTAAATACTACTCAGCCTCCTACACTCCAGGGAGAATAATCCCAGCCTCTTCAGAATCTTATAACACAAGTCCTTCAGTCCCAGAACATCTTTGTGTACCTTTCCTGTACCCTCCACAGATCATGACATCATTCCTATAAGTGCCACTAGGCAGAATAATTACTTGGCATAGACAAGATGGGCCAATGTGTCTGTTTCTGTGCTGTAGGGCTCTGTGGTTCAAAAAGCAAGGTGGCAGCTAGAAATATGGTCTTACCAACACCATGTATTGTTGTTTCATGGGATCTCAACTCCGTTGATTTTACTAATGAAGGTAAGTGTGCCAAATGCAAATTTCAGTATGTGTTTGTGTCAGTTGTGTCTGTCCAAATCATTGTTGAGTCTTCTACCATTTACTATGCAAGTCCTGCCCTGGTGTGACTTACCAAAATGCATCACTTCTTACTTAAGCAACGCAGGCTGCCTGACCCTTGAGTTCCTCCTGCACCTTGTGTGTTGTTTCATTTTTACAGTTCCTGCAGACCTCTCGTTTATGATTGCCCACTTACCTGAGTTAAATTCCATCTGCCATTCCTAGGCCCACTTCCCCTGTTATCTAGATCTGACTGTAAACAAATAACCTTCCTCACTGTCTGCTTTATGGCTAATTTTAGTGCATTTGCCAACTTACTAACCATGTTTACTACATTGTCTTAGAAATTGTTAATGTAGATGCTTAAATGCATGTATTTAATTGTCTCTACATACTTAGTTTCTGTCTGTGGGAAGACTCTTTTAACAAAACAACATTCAAAGTTCTTATATTAAACTCCAATAGAATGAGTATTTTTCTCAAACTTGAATGTAATTTTTTTCAAAATAAGTAACTTCTGTTTTGAATTTAAAGACAGGCACATCCTTTTCTTTGGGTTGAAATGATTAGAGAGCATAATATCCTCCCGCAGTGAACTGGGACTCACTTGTAGTATGTTGTGCTGATGGCGGTCTCTGCAACCCCGGTTTCCTGCCTAAACCCAGAACCCTTCTGAAGACTACTATGAAACCCTAACCTTAGTTATAAGCTAATAAAAGGGTTTGTTCTCCCTCCAATTGTGAGAGCTTTTATTCACATTACAATTTTATTAGCTTATTCCTTAAAGGATGGAAGTGCTATTCAAGCCAGATATGCTGTTGCTAGAACCTCTGTCCATAGGAACATAGGAACATAGGAAGTAGGAACAGGAGTAGGCCAAAAATGGCCCATCGAGCCTGCTCCGCCATTCAATATGATCATGGCTGATCTAATTTATGACCTAACTCCACCTACCTGCCTTCTCCCCATATCCCCTAATTCCTCTATCATGTAAAAATTTATCTAACCGAATTTTAAATATGTTTAATGAGGCAGCCTCAACCACTTCCCTGGTTAGAGAATTCCAAACATTCACTACTCTCCTCGTCTCTGTCCTAAATCTACTCCCCCGAATCTTGAAGATTCCTGAAGGTAGAAACTCACGTGAATAGGGTGGTGAAGAAGGCTTTTAGTATGCTGGCCTTTATCAATCATTGCATGGAATATAGGAGTTGGGAGGTGATGTTGAGATTGTATAAGACGTTGGTGCGGCCTAATTTGGAGTTCTGTGTGCAGTTCTGGTCGCCTAATTATAGGAAGGATATAAACAGAGTGGAGAGAGTGCAGAGAAGGTTTACCAGAATGTTGCCTGGGTTTAAGCATCTGGAGTATGGGGAGAGATTGGACAGATTGGGTCTTTATTCTTTGGAGCGTAGAAGGTTGAGAGGGGATTTGATAGAAGTATTTAAGATTATGAAAGGGATAGACAGAATGGATGTGGATAGACTATTTCCGTTAAGAGGAGGAAAGTTTAAAACAAGAGGACATGAGTTAAGAATTAAGGGGCAGAGGTTTAGAGGTAACATGAGGGGGAACTTCTTTACTCAGAGAGTGGTAGTTGTGTGGAATGATCTTCCGGGAGAAATAGTGGCGGCGGAGTCAATTGTATTATTTAAGAAAAGGTTGGACAGGTATATGGATGAGAAGAAGATGGAGGGTTATGGGCATTGTGCAGGGAGGTGGGATTAGAAAGGGGTGTTTGGTTCGGTGCGGACTAGAAGGGCCTAATGGCCTGTTTCCGTGCTGTAATTGTTATGTTGAGACAGTGTCCTCTCGTTTTAGTTTCCCCGGCCAGCTCAAAAAACCTTCCTACATGTATCCTATCCATACCCTTCATAATCCTATATGTTTCTATAAGATCTCCTCTCATTCTTCTGAACTCGAGCGAATACAATCCTAGACGATTTAATCTTTCATCATGTCAACCCCTTCATCCAGGGATCAACCTAGAATAAGGAAATGGCAGACCAATTAAATTCTTATTTTAGTTCTGTTTTTACAAGAGAGGATACAAATAACCTCCCAAGGATGTTGGGAAACAGAGACTAATGCAAGGGAGGAACTGAAAGAAATCAGTATCTCAAAGGACATGATCTTGGGGAAATTGATGGGATTGAAGGCAGATAAATCCCAAAGGCCTGATAATCTACATCCTAGGGTACTTAAGGAAGTGGCCATTCAGATAGCAGATGCTTTAAGAATTATTTTCCAGAACTCGATAGACTCAGGATCAGTACCCATGGATTGGAGAGTAGCTAATGTTACCCCACTATTTAAAAAGAGGGGTAGAGAAAAAGTGGGAAATTATAGGCCGGTGAGCCTTACATCAGTAATGGGCAAAATGATGGAATCCATTATTAAGGATGTAATAGCGGACCATATGACTAGCAGAGAAGGGATCGGACGGAGTCAATATGGATTTACAAAAGGTAAATCGTGCTTGACAAATCTATTGGAATTCTTTGAGATGGTGACAGGTAAAATAGATGGGGGAGAGCCAGTGGATGTGGTGTACCTGGACTTCCAAAAGGCCTTCGATAAGGTCCCGCATAAACAACTGGCTTCCAAAATCAAAGCTCATGGGATTGGGAGCAAAGTATTGATGTAGATTGAGAACTGGCTGGCAGGTAGAAGAGAGAGAGTTGGGATAAATGGCTCGTTTTCTGAGTGGCAGGCGCTGACCAGTGGGGTGCCACAGGGATCTGTACTGGGACCCCAGCTGTTCACAATTTACATTAATGATCTGGATGAGGGGATTGGATGTAATATCTCCAAATTTTCAGATGACACTAAGCTAGGAGGAAGAGGGGGTCAGGAAGCTCCAGTGTGATTTGGATAAATTGAGGGGCTGGGCAGATACATGGCAAATGCACTACAATGTGGATAAATGTGAGGTTATCCACTTTGGTAATACAAACCGGAGGGCAGATTACTATTTGAATGGCAATAGATTAAGAGATGGGGAAGTGCAGAGAGACCTAGGGGTACGTACATCAGTCTCTGAAGGTGAGCATGCAGGTACAGCAGGCGGTTAAAAAGGCAAATGGTATGTTAGCCTTCATATCAAGAGGGTTTGAGTATAGGAACAAGGATACCTTACTGCAGCTGTACAGGGCCTTGGTGAGACCACACCTGGAGTATTGAGTGCAATTTTGGTCACCTTATCTAAGGACGGAAGTTCTTGCAATGGAGGGAGTGCAGAGGCGATTCACAAGGCTGATACCTGGAATGGCAGGAATGACTTATGAGGAAAGATTGTGCAAATTGGGATTGTACTCCCTGGAGTTTAGAAGATTGAGAGAGGATCTCATAGAGACATATAAAATTCTGGCAGGACTGGACAGAATGGATGCAGATGGGATGTTTCCAATGATGGGAAAATCCAGAACCCGGGCCATGGTTTGAGAATAATAGGCAAACCATTTAGGACCGAGATGAGGAGTAATTTCTTTACCCAGAGGGTGGTGAATCTGTGGAATTCATTGCCACAGATGGCAGTAGAAGTAGGTTCATTAAATATATTTAAGAGGGAATTAGATATATTTCTTCAGTATAAGGGTATTAAAGGTTACGGAGAGAAGGCGGGGACGGGGTACTGAACTTTAAGATCAGCCTCGATCTCGTTGAATGGCGGAGCAGGCTCGAAGGGTTGAATGACCTACTCCTGCTCCTATCTTCTATGTTTCTATGTTTAAACCTCCTCTGGACCATCTCCTTCCTCAAATATGGAGACCAGAACTGGACACAGTACTCCAGGTGCGGTCTCACCAGTACCTTGTACAGTTGCAACATTACCTCCCTACTCCTGAATTCAATTCCTCTAGCGATGAAGGCCAACATTCCATTTGCCTTCTTAATAACCTGCTACACCTGCAACCTAACTTTTTGAGGAGTTCACATACTAGCTAGACTGCTTCCAGGCCTACCTGAGCACAACCGTAGATGTCTTCCACACCAATGAACTCAGGAGGTCCGCACATATTTCGAGGGTAGGAACAAAATGGTATGCAGTCATTAGGGACTGCACTACATATGATGCTGCTGTCAAGGCATTGAAAGCTCGGTTCCTTATGTCGCAAAATGAGGTCCAAGTGAGGCATCAACTCACTCTACATCACCAATGGCCAGAAGAGACCATCGATGACTACCTGCTGGATCTGTGGGCGCTTGCTGAGAAGTGTAGGTACAAGGCAGCTACGGGCCTTGTTTGTGAACCGATCCGGGACACGCTAGTCTCAGGGTTCCGCTTGAGGTACATGAGGCAGTGACTGCTCGAGTCGGGAAAGAAGGACCTGGCTAGCTACGATGAACTGGCCAAATCGTTGGAACAGGCCAATATCAAGAATGATGAGCTCGAAGCCAGTGAGCCCACTCAACCAGGTGATCCCTTTCAAGGACCAGCTTTTCCTGCTACCCCTGCCCTAATGGCTGCCACTTCCCATGCTAGGGAGCACTCCCGTGCAAGGAAGTTCTTTTTCTGCAGCAAGCGCCACCAACCCCGATCACGTTGCTCAGCTAAAGATTCAATATGCTCCAGCTGTGGCAAGAGAGGGCATTGGCAAAGCTTTGCTGTGCCAGGCGAAGCCTGGGGAAGTCTACGGCCTGCACTGCTGCTGGATCTGACTCCAGACCCAAGCCATCTGCCCTGAAGTCACCATAACCCACTTGCAGCACTTGCTGCACTACACGCTGACTGAGGATGGCAGTGAGGAAATGGTCATCTCTGTCAATTCCAGAGAATACCTTTTGGTATCTCTAATGACGTTTTATTCTTCCAGAGGCAGGTCGACAGAATGGTGGATGAGTATGGGTTGAAAGTTACTACCTCGATAGCATCACCACCTGAGGTCATACCTTGGAACACCATAACGCCAACCTCCAGAGATTTCTCCATGCAGAGAAAGCCATGAACCTCACTGATAACTCTAACAAGTGCATATTTAGGACTAAATATCTGGCTATCCTTGGGTACGTGGTGGAGAATGGCATAATTGACCCTGATACCAATAGGATGTGCCCCACGTTAGAGCTCCCTGTTCCCTGGACCACAAAGGCTTTGAAGAGATGCCTGAGGTTTTTCTCATATTATGCCCAGTGGATCCTTCAATACACTGATAAGGTTCATCCTCAATTAAAAGCCACTAATTCCCCCTCTTTGCTGAAGCCCAAATGGCTTTTCACTTCATCTGAAATTATATTGCGAAATCCGCCATTCACGCGGTGGACGAGAATGTACCTTTCCAAATGGAAAGCGACGCTTCGGATGTGGCCATGTCTGATATCCTCAACCTGGCAGGCAGGCCAGTTGCATTTTTTTCAAGGACTTTACAAGGGCACGAGCTCCGGAACCCATCAGTGGAAAAGGAGACTCAAGCCATTGCAGAAGCCATGAGGCACTGGAGACACTATCTGTCTGGTAGAAGATTTATGCTCCTCACTGACCAGCGCACTATCACATTCACATTTAATAATGTCAAGAGAGGCAAAATCAAAAAGTGACAACATTTTGATTTGGAGGATCATGCTCTCCACGTACAAGTATAACATCGCCTATCAGCCTGGAGCCCCTAATGGCCCTCCAGATGCCTTATCCAGAGGAAGCTGTGCCTCTGTGTACACCGGCCAACTGAAGTCTCCACATAATGAGCTCTGCCATCCAGAGGTTACCCACATGGCTCATTTTGTCAAGGCAAACAATCTGCCCTACTCCATGGAAGATGTCAGGTCTTGCCAGGTCTGAGCGAAATGCAAACCACACTTCTACTACCTCGCAAAGGCGTATCTGATCAATTCATTCAGGCCCTTTGAATGGCTAAGTGTCAATTTTAAGGGACCTCTCCTCTCCACGAATGGGAACACTTTCTTCCACTCTATCATTGATGAGTACTCCTGCTTCCCGATCACCATTCCACGTCCGGACATGTCCACTTCATCAGTCATAAAGGCCTTAAATTCCATTTTTGCCCTTTTTGGGAACCCAGTTGTATTCATAGTGACCGGGGCTCATCCGTAATGAGCAATGAGCTACATCAATACCTGCTGGTGTGGGGCATTGCTTCCAACAGGACTACTAACTACAACCCTGGGCAGATTGAAAAGGAGAATGTCTCAGTCCAGAAGGCTGTCAAACTGGTCCTGAAGTCACGCTGGCAAGACGTCCTTCCTATAGCACTCCATTCCATCTGCTCGCTACTATACACCACGACCAACTCCACTCCTCACGAGCTCCTATTCATTCTCGAAAGAAGGTCAGCATCAGGAAATACACTCCCAACCTGGCACACCCTCCTGGTCCAGTCCTTCTCAGGAAGCCTTGTTGGAAAGGGTGAAACTGCTCCATGCCAATACCACAAACACCTATGAGCTGGTCAGTGAGGAGCATAAATCTTCTACCAGACAGATAGTGTCTCCAGTGCCTCATGGCTTCTGCCATGGCTTGAGTCTCCTTTTCCACTGATGGGTTCCGGAGCTCGTGCCCTTGTAAAATGCAACTGGCCTGCCTGCCGGGTTGAGGATACCAGACATGGCTACATCCGAAGCGTCGCTTTCCACTTGGAAAGATACATCCTCGTCCACCGCATGAATGGCGGATTTTGCAATATAATTCCAGATGCAGTGAAAAGCCATTTGTGCTTCAGCAAAGAGGGGGAATTAGTGGCTTTTAATTGAGGATGAACCTTATCAGCGTATTGAAGGATCCACTGGGCATAATATGAGAAAAACTTCAGGCATCCCCGGATGGCAGAGAGGACACTGTCTCCATCAGGGACCAGGCACCCACCAAAACAGTGCGTCTGTTGCCTCAAATGCCCTGCGAGCCACAGAGCTCATTCTCGCCACCCCTAGTCAGGGCCTCAGGGATCCAGTTCAGGAGGAAAGTGCATCCCACTGCACAGCAGAGCTGGAGAGCCCACCCGCCACTCCTCCCTCATAAGGGGACCAGGAGACCCAAAAAGTCCAAGGCCCCTTGGTGCTAAGGCGCTTCATCAGGATCTCCAGACCCTCAGACCGCTCAAATCTGTAAATTTCTTAATAACCGTATATTTTTCAACTTTTTTTCTTCTCTGAACCCAAGTTCTCTATCTTCATTCACAGACCCAAAATTCTGCAGGAAGGGATGAATGCAGTGAACTGGGATTCACTGGTAGTGTGTTGAGCTGATGGCTGGCTCTGCCTCCCGGCTCTGCCCTCATCTGCTCACGTATAACCCCGGTTTCCCGCCTAAACTCAGAACCCATCCAAAGACTACTGTGAGACCCTACCCTCAGTTATAAGCTAATAAAAGCATTTGTTCTTCCAATCGTTAGAGCTTTTATTCACACTACACCTGCTCATGCAATTAATCATCTCACTAAATTTACACCCACACACCTTGCAACCATAAGAAAAAAATAATTAATTTCTCCAGACTGTTTTTTTATGGTATCGCAGAATTGTTCAGCACATGAATGGGCATGTACGGCCTACCTTTTTCATGGTCTCCCTGATGCCTATCTATGCTGACCCCATTTGTCTGAATTAAGCCCACATCCCTCCATGTAAATCTTATCGACATACATGTCCATTTGGCTTTTACACTTTGTAATTGTGTCTGGAAGAATTGTGATAGCTAGAAACTGCTGTAGATGCAATTAGCTGTGCAATTGTACCTGTGGAAGTTATTCACCCTTTTTCCTTATGCTCTTGCAAGCTATGATATTTGGATCCACTGGTATCAATGTCCCATGAGTAAAATATACAAGGAAACCTTTCTTATATTTGTAGTTGTGTAGGTGTATGTGTTTATTTGGAAAAACAATCACATGTAAAAACCATGGGCTTCATTATAAACATATGAACTATTAATAAATTCATTCATGTGGAAGAGCAAACATATGTTCTCGCTTGTCAGTCATGAAAATAGTTTGATGTATTTCTCATGACTATTGCTGGGTGCTAATCAATTTAATATTCATTAAAGTTGAATGAACCACTTAGAAAATTGAAATGTGTATAAAGGAGAAGATCTTCTAAACATCTATCCAAAAATTTTTTTTTGAAAATTTTATTTTTCCATTTGCATCAATGAAAAACATATATTTCTTGAATAATGCATTATAATAAAAACAATGCAAAATGATACATTATTTAATTTTATATCCCCATCCCTCCCCCTCTACATAGAAAGAAAAAATAAAGCACACCTAAATAATTTTACATCATTCATTATTTATATTTTCTAACATATTAATTCTATCTTAAACATATTAATTGGAAGGAGCAGGTATAGTGGACAATATGGATGGACTTTTATCAACAAAATCTATATATGGTTTCCAAATCAAATACATTTTTTTCTGATCGGTTCCTTAAATTATAAGTATTTTTTCTAATGCTATACAGTTTTGTATTCCCACATGCCATCTATCCAACCCTACAATATTGTCCGATTTCCACTTTACCACCATGTCATACCCACACTCCTGTTCGGCTCCGAATCATGGGTCCTCTACCGGCACCACCTACGGCTCCTAGAACACTTCCACCAGCGTTGTCTCCGCTCCATCCTCAACATCCATTGGAGCGCTTTCATCCCTAACGTCGAAGTACTCGAGATGGCAGAGGTCGACAGCATCGAGTCCACGCTGCTGAAGATCCAGCTGCGCTGGATGGGTCACGTCTCCAGAATGGAGGACCATCGCCTTCCCAAGATCGTGTTATATGGCGAGCTCTCCACTGGCCACCGTGACAGAAGTGCACCAAAGAAAAGGTACAAGGACTGCCTAAAGAAATCTCTTGGTGCCTGCCACATTGACCACCGCCAGTGGGCTGATAACGCCTCAAACCGTGCATCTTGGCGCCTCACAGTTTGGCGGGCAGCAACCTCCTTTGAAGAAGACCACAGAGCCCACCTCACTGACAAAAGGCAAAGGAGGAAAAACCCAACACCCAACCCCAACCAACCAATTTTCCCCTGCAACCGCTGCAACCGTGTCTGCCTGTCCCGCATCAGACTTGTCAGCCACAAACGAGCCTGCAGCTGACGTGGACTTTTTACCCCCTCCATAAATCTTCGTCCGCGAAGCCAAGCCAAAGAAAAGGAAGAAAAGAAGAAAAAAAAGAAAATTTCTTAGCCACCATTTTGCGACACTTTAAAACTTTTGTTGATATTTATCTAGCTTCAATTTAGCATCTGTTTCATATAATTCACCACCAAAAATATTCTGGGATATTTTGATATTTGTATCTTCATAATTCATCCCAGTAATACACACAAATCTTCCCAAAACTTTTCAACTTTTTTCACACAACAAAACTGCATGTAGTAAGGTACCTATTTCCTTGTTACATCTGAAACACTTATCAGAACAATTTGAATTCAGTCTATGTAATTTATATGGATTCCACAATTTTTGTACTTATGCAAGTAATTGCATCTTGAAAAAAATTGTCTTCTTCAGCCTTTCAATGTAAATTATGTTATTTATGAAGGTTGCTATTTTTAGAGTATAGACAACATCTTCCACTCTCATTTCACTAACTCACCACAGATTCTCAGTGAAGGTGGGCACTTTAAGACTAATTAGTCTCCCTTACAAGAGGACTGATCAAGTCTTTGCCCCACCTCAGTGGGCTTGAAAAAATTAAATAGAGAAGCGCAAAGCTTTAGATTTCATCTTTGTTGGTGTGACAAATACTCTAGGAGCAGCACTGTTGGTGAAGTGGTTAGCACAATGCTGTTACAGCGCCAGCAATCGGGTGTTGGATTCGGATCCCGCGCTGTCTGTAAGGAATTTCCACGTTCTCCCCATGTCTGTGTGGGTTTTCCCCTTCCAGTGTCCGCCCACTATTCAAAAAAATACCGGGTTTGTAGGACAATTCGCTGTAATTGGGCAGCATGGGCTCTTGGGGCAAAAGGGTCTTTAACTCTACTGGCTTGTACTTGCTCATGAGAAATTTTGTTTGATTCTGGATTTGGTGGCTGAGGGGCAAGCATGCAGAGAGGCATGTGTTTTTCATAGGGTTAGGAGTTTAAGAAGTTAAGATCATGTTCCTGCTATTTTAATACAAAGACAATTTGTATCTGATCATGTTAAGTGTGTCTGTCAGAGCAGTTTTGCACAGGATTTTTTAGAACTTTTAGTACATTGAATGCAGCAACGCTACAAAAATTTCATTTAAATATCTCAGCTACAGACATATTTTAAATTAGTGACAAGTGATATTTTTGACAATTGGGACTAAGGCACAAAAAATAACCTATCACAATGGCATTGTGCTATATATCTTCTGAAGCCAGTTTGAAGACTGGAGTCTGGAGCCATTAATCACTGGTCAGACATTGTCGTATACAACTGGCCAGCATTGTTCTGTTTCAAAGCACCACAGCGTCTTTTCATTTACTGAAGTGGAATAGCTCACAATGAGTGTCTTAAGTTGATTTTTTTTTCTTAACCCATCTCTCCAATAATATATAGGTAGCAGGTCTTGGAAATGTGAGGTCAATGGTACATTTTAGATCTGAGGGAATAGCTGGACCAATGCCCAATGAAGTTGAAGGTTAGGAAATAAATGATGTGAGAAGAAATTGATCAATAGAATCAATGTGGTTAGAAGAGATGTGAAATGGTAGGTTCAAATTTTCAGTTTATTGTCAGAGGACATAGGTGACATCACATGCAATCCTGAGATCCTTTTTCCTATGGGCCAGGCAGAAGAAAAAAAACATATACAAAAGAAAGAAATGTAAACAAAGAAAGAAATGTAAATAAACTGATAGTGCAATACAGAAAAAATAAATATTCTGTAATAAATAATTTGCAAAGTAAGGGTTCTTAAATGAGTCTCTGATCGAATCTGTTTTGCAGGAGTCTAATGTGAAAGGGTAGCAACTGTTCCTGGATCTAGTAGTCCGACACTTGTAGCACCTATACCTCCTTCCTGATGGCAGCAGCAAGGACAGAGCATGTTCCGGTTGGTGTTGATCCTTAATGATTGCTGCTGCTCTCCAGCAGAAGTCTTCCATATAGATCTTCTCATGGTGGGGAAAGTTTGTCCTGTGATGTATTGGGCTGTGTCCATTATCATTTGCAGGACTTTCTTCTCAGAAATACTGGTATCCCCATGCCAAGCCTTGATACACCTGGCTAGCACACTTTCTACTACACATCTGTAGAGGTTTGCCAAGGTTTCTGATGTCATATTGAACCTCCATAAACTTTGAGGAAGTAGAGGTGCAGATGTCCTTTCTTTAAAATAACTTAAGTGTGTTGGGTCCAGGAAATGGCCTCCAAGATAGTGACTTCCAGGAATTTAAATTTGCCCACCCTCTCCATCTCTAATCCCCCAATGATCACTGGGTCATGCATCTCTGGTTTTCCTTTCTTAAAGTCTCCAATCAGCTCCTTCGTTTTGGTGACCTTGAGTGAGAGGTTATTGTTAGTACATCATCAGCCAAGTTTTCAATTTCCTTCATATGTGCTGACTCATCACCTCTTTTTAAACATTCCACTACTGTGGTATCATCAACAAATTTGTAAGTGGTGTTGTGGTTATACTGAGCCACACAGTCATAAGTATTAAATGAGTAGAACACGGGGCTTAGTACGCAACCCTGTGGTGCTCAGATGCTGACGGAGATTGTGGTGGAGATTCTCTTGTCAATCTGCACTAATTGGAGTCTGAGGCTGAGGAAATCCAAGATCCCAATAGACAGTGGGTATTGAGGCCTAAGTGTTAGAGTTTGTTGATCAGTTTTAAGGGGATGATGGTGTTAAATGCCAAACTGTAGTCAATAAAGAGCATCCTGATGTACACATCTTTGCTGTTCAGATGTTCCAAGATTTTGAGAAGAGCCAGTGAGATGGCATCTGTCATGGTCTGGTTCCTACTGTCAATGTAAATGAAACAGATAAATTTTGCCACTCAGACAGGAGCTGATATGCTTCAACATCACCTCTCAAAACACTGTGGTTGTGAATGCCATCGATCAGTAGTTGCCTGACTCTGTTTGGGCCCTGGTTCGATTGAGGCCTGTTTGAAACTGGTAGATTTCATGCCTTGTCAGAGTGAGATGTTGAACATATCCGTAAATATATCCTCCCAATTGTCAGTACAGGTTATCAGTACTTGGCTGGGTACTCCATCCAGGCCAGATGCTTTCCTTAGATTCACTCTCTTGAAGGTAGCCGCCCACACATCATCCTTGGATGCTAACAGTAGAGGATCATCAGGGGACATTGGAATGCACAGTGGTTCTTCCTTGATTTGGTGGTCAAATTGGGCATTGAGCTCATCTGGAGGCGAAATTTTGCTGTCTCCTATTGCACCTGATTTTTTTTTTTGCAGGTGATATCATTTACACTCTATCACAGCTGTCAAGTATCCTTCATTGGTCTCCATTTTCATCTGGAATATCCACTTCCCCTGAGTTGGAGTTAAAATTTACCATTAACGAAAGCTCTACAAATAAATTACCATCCATCAGAACAAGACTACATTTTCAGATTTTCCCAATCTTGGCCTCATTTGTACATTACAAAAGAGGAAAGGCAGAGAGGCCTACAGGCCCAGAGCAGCAAAATGGGATTAAAATAGATGAGCATCACGATTGTCATGGATGGAGGTCTGTGCCCAAGATAGCAGCACCTGTGCTGGGTAGCGTGAAGGGTTGCAGATTTTGGCACAGGGCACCAGAAATGGAGAGAGCATCCCCAGTTCAGAAGGTGAAACACAGATGAACCCCATCGTGCTTCAGTAAGGGCTAGAGCGGCTGCAGGACTAACACAGGCTGCAGGCTGTTGGTGATGGACTCACGGGAGCCAGGCAACAGGACCGGCATTCGAGAGGGTGCTGAGGGCAAGAAGGGCTCCCAGAGGGCGTCGGGTTCTGAAGGTTTCCTGATCATATCGGAGGTTTGGATCTCGACCTCTATTACTGAGCATTTGAACTGGAGTCTCTGTGGCTGCAGAGGCTGCGGGAGTACTGGAGGAGAATTCATGGACACTCGATTTTTCTGAAGGGATTCTCTTTTGCTTCTCTTTTTCCTATTGTTTGAGGTGCTGGGCGATGCTTATAGTGGCTCTATCTTCTTTATGGCAGACAAATTTCAAGTTTGTCATGTCTATGACATTTTTAATGTATTATTGCATGACAATAAAATGAACCTTTGAACCTAAAGGGCCCACTTCTGTGTTGCACAATTCTATGAATTTATGAAAACACTAGAATTTATTTTTTGCCGTTTAATGTTTACTCATTCTGCCTATCCAAGCAACCTTCTGAAACTCAAAGGACAAGCTGCCATTTTCACAACACAAGCAACAGAGCGGCAGAAATTATGCAGTGATTTGCAATGTCAGACTTATCACTTTCCTGCCTCAAGAGATTTTTTTTGGTGCAATAATAACAGCATGCACATTGAACTTGCAATTATTTTGCAGCAATAGTTTGGTGCTTGTGTTGGAAAAAAGGAGGCAACTTGAGAATCCCAAGGGTATGAGTCAGATCATTGAAGCATGCCAATTCAATAATACATGAGCAATAAAGTAGGTTGGGGTCTATAGTTTTATATATCTATTTATGTGTCATTTCAAATAAATTAAAAGAATCATTAGGATACATTTTTTTAAAAAACACAGTTTTAATATTACCAATGTTAGATTAAAGAGTGGATAACTGAGTGGTGTCAATGAGATATTGCAAAAATCTGACCTCAAAAGGAGTGAATTCAAAGTTCAGGATTCAGATTTATTGCCAGAGTACATACATGACATCACATACAACCCTGAGATTCTTTTTCCTGCGGGCCAGGCAGAATTTCTACTTATGGATGGTGCAAGAAAAAAACTGGACTCGAGAAAAGATATGTTTACAAAAGAGAGAAATGTAAACAAAGGGAAATGTGCAACAAACTGTGCGATAGAAAAAATAAATATTCAATAATAAATAATGTGCAAAGTAAGAGGCCTTAAATGAGTCCTTGATTGAGTCTGTTGTTGAAGAATCTGATGGCAGAGGGGTAGCAACTGTTCCTGAATCTGGTGGTGTGAGATTTATGGCACCTATACCTCTTTCCTGATGGCAGCAGCGAGAACAGAGCACATCATGTTTTTGTATATCAGTATTCTCAAAACTTCAGTACACCCAAACTCCCCAACCACCCCCCTCCCCCACCAACACACGCTGACATGTGTGTAAAATTATAGGGCATCTATGGAAACATTGAATTCTCCTCCATCAATTATAGATGCACAACAAATGCATCCAGAATATTTGTTTATACTCCATAATGAAATCCTAACTATATTTAAATGTATGCTCTATATGCCCACAATTTAAAGTGCTCAGAAAGAATCTTAAGATTTTATATTAGAGAAGAGTAAATAAACACTAAAAATGTACATAGTATTTATTTATCTTATTTCATTTCAAGAACATCATGAGGTGCTTCACAGATGGGCATGAGGAAAATGGATTTTTGATGTTTGAAGAGGAGCCAATCTATCGGAGAATTTATATGTAAAGCACCTCATTACCAACATAATTATATCTCTCTTAGATATGGTTCTCCACCCTAGCCATTAATGTTTTCTTTCAACTAATGCAAGTGAATTGACTGCTACAGTCACCATATCTGGGATATGAAATTTGATTAATATACTCAATTTCAACCATATCATCTCTTGTTTGAAATTAGCCTCTGCACGCAGTATCTGGAACAGGAGTTCATTTCATTTTGAAGTGTAAGTGTGACATTATGTTGACAATTTTGCTTGCCTGTATTGTTGAGAAGTTCATGCATATAAATACAAACAATTATTGTACTCCCCATCTGAAAAGGTCTGAAGATTAAGTGTGCCTGTGGAGTACATTTTATATTGAGCTGTCTTTTTTGATTACATGCGATCATCAAACTGATAGGATTTTAATTTCTGGATGTGATTTAAACTCTAATGTAGAACAGCAAGTCAGAACAAGTCTTGAAAAATTCCATGGAGAATATTACTCTTTCTGTCAAAATTCATTTTGCTATCATTGCATTTGTGTACATTCTAACATGGAAAGTGTCTTGGCTTTCCAAAGACAATTAGAAGATTATTATCTATTCTTTGTCATCTACCAGCATTAAAAATGTGATTGAAATTTGTACAGTGCTTCAACATCATTACTTTTAAAGTATATATTTTTGGAAGAAAAAGGAAAAGAGGACAGATAAAAATAAAAATGGAGTGTGCTTTATTCCCAAACCTTTTAGCATGAAAGGAATCCACAATAGGCATTCAACATGAGTCACTCAAAATTATAGAGAACACAAGTCTTACCGTTTATTGTGCAGATTATTGTTCATTTCAAGAAAAGCTTCAATAACGCATACCTAGTATCGATCTGTCACATGTTACAATCCTCTGGTAAATAGAGGCTGGAGAATACATAACTGTTCCTCTGTTGAATCCATTTATTGGATCATTAAATCACTGTAAAATTCTGAAGAAGAGTTAAAAGGAGACTGAATAAATATGATGATATTGGACTCCTGTAACTTCTTTGAAGGTCAGTAGTGACTTGCAGACTATATATACTCATCAATATTTAACATCATCAAAATGAAAAATAATACTGGTTTAATTTAACAGTCCCAGTGGTGTTTCTTTGTGCATCTCACTCTTCATAGAAGTTCGACTGATTAAGATTAGAGGTCATGGAGACACAACAGACAAAGGAAGAACTCTGTAATTTTGATCAGATCATATTGCTGGATGATCACTGCTTAAAGGAGTTGATCAATGATAAAAAGCTTATGTGCCAAAATAATGAATATTATTTATGTTTAACATACTGAATATTTTTTTCTCTGCATTTTTGCACCAAAATGGTGCAATTATTGGTGGGAGCTTCATGGAGGTGAGCTCCCATCTTTCTGGTGATCATACTCCTTCAAGGTTGATGGGTAGGGAATTCCAGGGCTTAAATCAGCAATGACAAAGGAATTGTGATGCATTTACAATGTTATATGAATTAAAGGGAGTTAAGAACATTGACAATTCCTTGCCCCTCCCCCAGCCCCTCAGATGCTGCACAGCCTGCTAAGCTCCTTCAGCAGTTTGCTTGTTGCTCTGGCATCCAGTTTCTACAGTCCCTGCATCTACATGCATCTCTTTAATCATCTTCAAAGCCTTGATCGGTCAAAGATTCTCCTTCTGTATTGTATAATTCTTTGAAGTGAAATAACTAAAGAAGACTCTTTTGCTTTTTTTTCAAGAAACCCTATTCAATTATATAGAACCAAAAGTCGATGAGTCTTCATTATATGATCTGTATTAGTTGCTACTCAGGAATTTGTGATCAATATGTTATAGAGCACATGTACATGATACAAATTCAAACATAATAAATCCATGGTGTTCAAACATAATAAATCCATGGTTGGTTTTCTGTATAAAGTCAACATTGATTTCTGTATCCACAGCATTTATTAAAAATGATTCAATGAAATTTACATCATTTGGCTTCTCTGAAAAAAAGCAGAAAGAATGCTTGTTAATGAAAATCGAATTCTTAAAAGTTCTGCTGGTTTATCAACTGAGAGAGAAAAAAGAACCCCACTGAACTTGTTGAGGCAATGTAATGATAGTGTCAATAACAACTCAGAGACATGAATCGATGCCCTGAGTGGGGAGAAAGGGTATAGTACTGAAGGGGAAGACCAGAACATTCAGCATCTCTGTATATTTGCTTGTGGTTAACCTTTAAAAGTAGGGATTCATGGGGTGGCATGGTTGGCGTAGCGATTAGCAAAATACCTTTACAGATCCAGTGATTGGGGTCAGGATTTGAATGCTGCACTGTCTGTAAGGAGTTTGTACGTTCTCCCAGCATCTGCATGGGTTTTCCCCAGGGGCTGCAGTTTCATCCCACCGTTCAAAATGTACAGGTGGTATAGGTTCATTGGGTGTAAATTTGGGGCTGAAATGGCCTATTACTGGGCTGTATGTCTAAATCTAAATCTAAATATATCCTTCCCTCTGACCTTGCACCAGAATCTACCCAGTCATGGATAAACTGCAAAAGAACATGGATATATTTTTTTTAAACGATTCTGATGTTCGACATCAAAACCACGCCAAAGACAGATGTTACAGATGGGATGGGAAGTGATGACCTGGATGCAATCCCTAAGACAGATGTTATAGATGGGATGGGAGGTGATGACCTGGATGCAATCCCTAAGACAGATGTTATAGATGGGATGGGAGGTGATGACCTGGATGCAATCCCTAAGACAGATGTTATAGATGGGATGGGAGGTGATGACCTGGATGCAATCCCTAAGACAGATGTTATAGATGGGATGGGAGGTGATGACCTGGATGCAATCCCTAAGACAGATGTTATAGATGGGATAGGAGGTGATGACCTGGATGCAATCCCTATCACTAAAGAGGTAGAGCTGTGCAAACTTGAGGGTCTAAAGATAGACAAATCACTGTGCAGTGAACTGGGATTCACTGGTAGTGTTTTGTGCTGATGGCTGGCTCTGCCTCCTAGCTCTTCCCCCACCTGCTCACATATAAACCCTGGTTTCCCGCCTAAACCCAGAACCCTTCTGAAGACTACTGTGAGAAACTACCCACAGTTATAAGCTAATAAAAGCGTTTGTTCTCCTTCCAGCCATGAGAGCTTTAATTCATGCAACAATTTTATTAGCTTATTCTCTAAACAATGGAAGCACTACTCAAGCCTGGTATGCTGCTGATAGACCCTTTGCCCCCCCCCCCCCCCCGATGTAGCTGAGGAGTTCACGTATTGGCTAGACTGCTTCCAGGCCTACCTGAACGTGACCCGAGGTGTCTTCCACACTGATGAAAACAGGAGGTCTGCACTCATTTTGAGGACAGGAACGAAATGGTATGCAGTCATCAAGGACTGCCCTACATATAATGCTGCCATCAAGGCATTGAAGGCTTGGTACCTGAAGTCGCAAAACAAGGTCCTAGCGAGGCACTGACTCGATCTACATCGCCAATGGCTAGGAGGGACCATAGATGACTACTTGCTGGATCTGTGGATGCTTGCCAAGAAGTGCAGATACAAAGTGATTACGGGCTGCGTTCGTAAGGAAGAGCAGATCCAGGATACTCTAGTCACAGGGGTCCGCTCGGAGTACATGAGGCAGCGACTGCTCAAGATGGGAAAGAAAGACCTGGCTAGTCACGTTAAACTGGCCAAATCGTTGGAACAGGCCAAGCTTGAGAATTATGACATTGAAGCCAGCGAGCTCACTCACCCAGATGACACCTTCCAAGGACCGACTGCTCCCACCCCAGTCCCATGATAGGGAGCACTCCTGTTCTAGGGAGTTCTTTTCTCTGTGCCAAGAGCCAGCATCCCTGATCTTGTTGCCCAGCTAAAGACTCAATGTGTTCCAGCTTTGGCAATAAAGGGCATTGGCAAGAGTTTGCCTCATGAGGAGAAGCCCGGGTAAGTACACGGCCTGCACCACTCCCTGAACCATTTCCAGCCCCAAGCCATCTACCCCGAATTCACCCGAGCTGACTTGCTGCACTACACGCCGACAGAGGGTGGCAGTGAGGAAACGGCGCAAAAAGGCTCAGTGGCCATCTTGCAACAACCCAAATTCAAACTCGGCACCATGAATGTCAGAGGAGGAAGGAGGGTGATGATACTTATGCAGGTCAACCCAGGATGGTGGGGGCCAATTGAGTGATGAACATGGACCCTCAGGATCCTAGCCTTGATGGTCCTAGATCAGGACAGACCTCATCAGCTCAGCAAGTCCATAGTGACTGTGAAGGTAAACAGACATTCCACTAAATGCCTAATCGACACAGGCTCTACTGAAAGCTTCATTGATTCACAGACTGTGCAAAAGTACAACCTAAACATGTATCCTTCCAATTATTGCATATTTCTTGCATCCCATTCGCAGTCTACATGTATTAAACAACATTGTATAGTCCATCTGTCATTTGAAGGGGGGGTTCTATAAAGGTTGCCTGATATTCTTGTGCTCCAGTGTTGTTGGGTCTGGACATCCTGTGTCACCTTAAAAGCCTGACCTTGGAGTATTCTGGTCCCCCCCCCCCCCCACCCTGTAACAGTTTGGACAGAGGGCCCCTAAAATCAGAACCCACATGCAGCCTCTCCACACTGAATATTGACCGCATCACCCCCACCCCCACCACCCCCGCTCCTCTCTTCCCGAATCTGTCCTCGGATTGCAAACCTATTGCTACCAAGAGCAGGGGGTACAGCACAGCAGACTGCGATTTTATAAAGTCTGAGACACAACATCTGTTCAATGAAGGTATCAACAAACCTAGCACCAGCCCATGTAGAGCTCAAGTGGTAGTGGTAAAAGGGTAAAACAAGTCCAGGCTTGTATTTAACTATAGCCAAATGATTAATCGGTACACATTCCTGGACGCACACCCCCTTCCTCCAATTTCAGACATGGTGAATGATATTGCACAGTATCAGGTCTATTCAACTATTGACCTGAAAGCTGCTAAACACCAACTGCCAATCTGTTCTGAGGACCATCCATATACAGTCGCCTCTACCAATTCTGGAGGGTCTTTTTCGCTTTCACTAATGGAGTTTTATTCTTCCAGAGGCAGATGGACAGAATGGTGGATGAGTATGGGTTGAAGGCTACTTCCCTTACCTTAATAATGTCACCATCCATGGCCACATCTTGGAAGACCATGACGCCAACTTCCAGAGTTTTCTCGATGCAGTGAAAGCCCTGAACCTCACTTATAACTCTAATAAGTGCGTGTTCAGGACTAAACGTCTGGCTATCTTTGGCTACGTGGTGGAGAATGGCATCATTGGCCCCGATTCCAATAAGATGCATCCTCTGTTAGAGGTCCCCATTCCCAGGACCACAAAGGCTTTGAGGAGATGCCTGGGGTTTTTCTCATATTACGCCCAGTGGATCCCTCAATGTGCTGATATGGTTCACCCTCTCTTAAAAGCCATTAATTTCCCCCTCTCGAAAGAAGCCCAAACAGCTTTTAACTACCTTCGAAATCACAATGTGAAAGCCGCCATCCATGCGATGGACGAGAATATACCTTTCCAAATGCAAAGCATTCCTTCGGACATAGCCCTGGCCGTTATCCTCAACCAGACAGGCAGGCCGGTTGCATTTTTTTCTCGGATATTACAAGGCCACGAGTTCTGGAATCCATCTGTGGTAAAGGAGGCTCAAGTCATTGAAGAAGCTGTGAGGCACGGGAGACACTACCTGGTGTCCTGGGTAAACTTGTACCTTTCACTTTGTTCGTTTTAGATTGGTCACATTGCTTGAGCTACCGAAAGAAAATAGACACACACACACCGAGAGCAGTTCAGTTTATACAAATGTTCATTACAAATTCAAAAGCTTATTTCAAACTACAATATGCTAGCCCTTCCGAATTATACTTATCAATGCCTGGACTGGTCCCAACTGCTGAAGCGAGGCAACGACCGCACACTTGTAGTAGGTTGTCGGGCCGCCAGTAGCAGCTTCTCCACTTCCCTTGACTGGGACGTTAGCTGGACTCTAGAAGTTCTTCTTCTTGCTGAGAGATGTTGCCACCTCTCGGAGAGTCTCAAACTTCAGCAACGGGACCATGGCTTATATTACCCAAAAACTGCTTACCCAAGCACCTATTCCCAGCACAATAAGAAAGATAAGCGAGCAAGCTAGCATGCCTAGGCTTCTATTGAATAACATAATTTTCAGCTTATGACTATGAATACAATGGTTTATTTTGCATCAAGGCTAGGCCTCTGACAGTCTATGACCAAAACAAGCAGGAAGAGGGATGGACTCCACTTGAACTGGAGGGGGACCAATGTGCTGGCAAGCAGATTTGCTAGAGCTGTGGGGGAAGGTTTAAACTAGTTTGGCAGGGGGGTGGGGAACAGAGTGTGAGAGCAGTATCCAGGGAGTATGGCCACCTAGATAGGAATAAAAAGATAACAAAGGTAGGATGGAGATTAGGGTAGAAGGTAAAAAAGAGAATATATGTGAGGGTCATTCTCTGAGATGCATATATTTTAATGCAAGAAGCATAGTGAACAAGGTAGATGAGCTGAGTGCATGGATAGATACTTGGGGTCACGATATTGTGGCAATTAGTGAGACCTGGCTACAGGAGGGGCAGGACTGGAAACTTAATATTCCAGGATACATTTGTTTTAGATGTGATAGATCAGGGGGTAAAAAAGGAGGAGAGTTGCTCTGCTTGTTAAGGAGGACATTACTGCCGTGATGTAGCAGGATGGTATGGAAGGATCGACCAGTGAGGCTGTTTGGGTGGAATTGAGGGGTGGAGGAGGCAAGAGGGTGCTAATAGGGGTGTATTATCGACCACCAAATGGGCCAAGAAAATTAGAGGAACAAATTTGTAGGGAGATAACGTATATGTGTGAAAATCATAAGGTAGTGATCATGGGAGATTTTAACTTCCCACACATTGATTGGGATACCCATACGGTTAGAGGGCTGGATGGGCTGGAATTCGTTAAATTTGCTCAGGATTGTTTTCTAAATCAGTTAGTAGAAGAACCGACTCGGGACGGTGTAATACTGGATCTCCTGTTAGGGAACGAGCTAGGTCAGGTAGCGGACATTAATGTTGGAGAACCAATTGGGTCTAGTGATCATAATTCTGTTAGTTTTAGAGTAGTTTTAGGGAAGAGCAAGGAGAGGCCTAAAGTTGAGGTTCTGGATTGGAAAAGTGCAAATTTCGAAGGAATAAGAAGGGATTTGGGGAGTATTGAGTGGGACAGGATATTTTCAGGTAAGGATGTTAATGAAAAATGGAGGATATTCAAAAAAGAAATTTTGAGGGTACAGAGTAGTTATGTCCCAGTGTGGATCAAAGGAAAGGCTGGAAGTCATAGGGAGGCTTGGTTTTCGAGGAATATTGGAAATTTGGTTAGGAGAAAAAGGGAGGTGTACAAGAGGTATAAAGAGCAGGGAGCTGAGAAGTTGAAGGAGGACTACAAGGAGTGTAGAAGGAATCTTAAGAAAGAAATTAGAAAGGCCAAAAAAAGGCATGAAGAGGCTTTGGCTGACAGAGTAAAAATAAATCCAAAGGGTTTCTATAAGTACATTAAAAGTAAAAGATTAGTGAGAGATAAAATTGGACCCCTTGTAGATAGCGAGGGTACTATGTACCATGAGTGAGAAGTCTGAGGAAATGGGGGAAATTTTGAATGATTTCTTTGCCTCGGTATTCACTAGGGAAAAAAATGTTGAACCAGTTGAAGTAAAGAAAAATAGTGGGGAGGTCATGAAGCATATAAGGATAACCAAGGAGGTAGTGATGGCTGTGTTAAAAAAGATAAAGGTGGATAAATCTCCCGGACCGGACAAAATATTCCCTAGGATACTCAGGGAGGCTAGTGGACAGTTAGTGGGGTCATTAACAGAGATATTTAGGATGTCACTGGCCACGGGGGTGGTGCCAAAGGATTGGAGGATGGCGCATGTGGTTCCTCTGTTTAAGAAAGGGTCCAAATGCAAACGTGGGAATTATAGGCCTGTAAGTCTGACGTCTGTGGTGGGCAAGTTGATGGAAAGTGTTCTGAGGGATGCTATTTACAAATTTTTGGAGGTACAGGGATTGATAGGGAGTAATCAGCATGGTTGTCAGGGGTAGATCATGCTTGACAAACCTGATTGAGTTCTTCGAGGGGGTTACAGTAAAAGTTGATGAAGGGAAAGCTGTGGATGTTGTCTATTTGGACTTTAGTAAAGCTTTTGACAAAGTTCCCCACAGGAGGTTAGGAAAAAAGGTGGAGGCATTAGGTATAAATAAAGAGGTAGTGAAATGGATTCAGCAGTGTTTGGATGGGAGGTGTCAGAGAGTAGTGTCCAATTGGAGGCCGGTGATGAGTGGAGTTTCTCAGGGTTCGGTCCTGGGTCCACTATTATTTGTTATATACATTAACGATCTGGATGTAGGGGTGGAGAATTGGATAAGCAAGTTTGCGGATGACACAAAGATTGGTGATGTTGTGGACAGTGAGGTAGATTACTGTAGATTAAAAGGTGATTTAGGAAGGCTGGAGGTGTGGGCTGAGAAATGGCTGATGGAATTTAATACAGATAAATGTGAGGTGCTACATTTTGGAAAGGCAAATTTAAATAGGTCATATACATTGAATGGTAGGCTATTGAGGAGTGCAGAGCAACAAAGGGATTTAGGAGTTATGATAAATAGTACCCTCAAGGCTGATACTCAGGTAGATGGTGTGGTGAAGAAGGCATTTGGAATGTTGGCCTTCATAAATCGGAGTATTGAATTCAAGAGTAGGGAGGTTATGATGAAATTGTACAAGGCATTGGTGAGGCCAAATTTGGAGTACTGTGTACAGTTTTGGTCACCAAATTATAGGAAAGATATAAACAAAATAGAGAGAGTGCAGAGAAGGTTCATGAGAATGTTGACAGGATTTCAAGGTCTGAGTTACAGGGAAAGGTTGTGCAGACTGGGGCTTTTTTCTCTGGAGCAGAGAAGATTGAGAGGGGACTTGATAGAGGTGTTTAAGATTTTAAAAGGGACAGACAGAGTAAATGTGGATAGGCTTTTTCAATTAAGAAAGGGGGAGATTCAAACTAGAGGACATGGTTTAAGATTGAAGGGGGAAAATTATAAGGGGAACATGAGGGGAAATTTCTTTACGCAGAGGGTGGTGGGGATGTGGAATGAGCTTCCGGCAGACGTGGTCGAGGCGGGATCATTGGTTACATTTAAGGAAAGACTGGATCGTTACATGGATAGGAGGGGACTAGAGGGGTATGGACCGGGTACTGGTCAGTGGGACTAGGAGGGTGGGGATTTGCTGCGGCATGGACTAGTAGGGCCGAACTGGCCTGTTCTGTGCTGTAAGTGGTTATATGGTTATACGGTTATATTAAATGTTCTTGGTACACAGATGTCCTTTCATCAGATAACTGCATCTCTGGCCCCTCAGTGGAATTTAGCTCATGTCTGCTGATTCTAAAAAACAAGCAGGTTCTCAGCCTTGCAAAAGCAAAGGCTGCAAAAGTCAAAAACACGGTTTAAATCTTCCTGGTAGGAAATTTACGCTCCTCACTGACCAGCGCTCATTTGCATAAATGTTTAGTAATGTCAAGAGGGGCAAAATCAAAAATGACAGAATTGCTAGATGGAGAATCGAGCTCTCTACCTACAATTATGACATTGCCTATCAGCCAGGAACTCTTAATGACCCTCCAGATGCTTTATCCAGAGGAAGTTGTGCCTCTGCACACACTGGCCAACTGCGGTCTCTGCATAATGAGCTCTGCCATGCAGGCGTCACCCGCATGGGTCATTTTGTCAAGGTGCGCAATTTGTCCTACTCTATGGAAGACATCAGGGAAATGATCAGGTCTTGCCAGGTCTGCGCGGAGTGCATCCCGCACTTCTACTGCCCTGCAAAAGCGCGTCTAATCAAGTCATCCAGGCCCTTCAAACGGCTCAGTGTCAATTTTAAGGGACCTCTCCCCTCCACAAATGGGAACATCTTCTTCCTCTCTATCATTGATGAGTACTCTCACTTCCCATTCACCATTCCATGTCCAGACACGTCCACTTTGTCAGTTATAAAGGCCCTCGATTCCATTTTTGCCCTGTTCGGGTATCTTAGGTATATTCATAGTGCCCGGGGCTCATCCTTTATGAGTGACAATCTATGTCAGTACCTGCTGGTGAGGGGCATCACATCCAGCAGAACTACTAGCGACAACCCTGGGGGGAATGGGCAGGTTGAAAAGGAGAATGCCACAGTCAAGAAGGCTGTGAAACTGGCCCTGAAGTTAAAAGGCCTTCCAGACTCACACTGGCAGGAAGTCCTTCCTAGGCACTCCATTCCATCCGGTCACTACTATGTACCATGACCAATGTTATACCTCATGAGCTTCTATTCACTTTCAAAAGAAGGTCAGCATCAGGAACTACATTCCCAACCTGGACTCCTGGTCCAGTCCTTCTCAGGAAGCACGTGAGGAGAAGCAAGACCAAGCCCCTGGTGGAAAGGGTGAAACTGCTCCACACTAATCCCACATATGCCTATGTGGAGTAACTAGATGGCAGAGAGGACACCGTCCCAATCAGGGACGTGGCATCCATCGGAACAGAGGGTCCATTGCCTCAAGTGCCCTGCAAGCCACGGAGCTCATTCTTGCTACCTCCAGTCAGGGCCTCGGGGATCGATTCAGGAGGAAAGTGCATCCCCTTCCACTTTTGAGCCAGAGACCCAGCCCACCTCTCCTCCCTCATAAGGAGACCAGGAGACCCAAAGAGTCCAAGGCCCCTTGGTGCTAAGGTTCTCCAACATGATCTCCAGACTCCTGGACAGCTTAAATCTGCAAATTTGTAAGTAACTGGATATTTTTTCAACTTTTTTTCTGAACCCATGTTCTCGGTCTTCAGTTACATACCCTAAATTCCTCAGGAAGGGGTGAATTCAGTGAACTGGGATTCACTGGTAGTGTGTTGTGCTGATGGCTGGCTCTGCCACCCAGCTCCACCCCCATCTGCTCACATATAACCCTGGCTTCCCACCTAAACCCAGAACTCTTTAGAAGACTACTGTGAAACCCTACCCATAATTATAAGCTAATAAAAGCATTTGTTCTCCCTTCAGTCGTGAGAACTTTTATTCATGTTACACTCCGGTTCTGATGGAATGCATCGCAGGATATTATAAGAAATGGCAGAAGTTATAGTAGAGACTTTGGTAATAATTTACTAAAATTCTCTGGAGTCTGGGGAGGTCCTGGCAGATTGGAAGACAGCAAATGTCACACCACGATTCAAAAAAGGATGTAGGCCAGTTAGTAGGATGTAGGCCAACATTTGTTGTTGGGAAAATGCTTCAAGCTATCAGTAAAGAAGAAATAGTGAGACATTTAGATTGAAATGGATCAATCATGCAGATGCAGCAAAGGCAGGTCCTGTTTGACAAACTTACTGGAGTTATTTGAGCATATATTGAGCACACTAGATAGAGGGGATAGATGAACGTTATTTACTTGGATTACCAGAAGTGTTCAATAAAGTGCTACATAAAAGAATTATACATAAGGATGCATAGAGCTGAGTGATGTATTAGCATGGATAGAGGATCTGTTAACCAATAGAAAGCAGAAAATTAGGATACAGGGGTTGTTTTCTGGTTGGCAATCAGGGGTGAGTGGAGTGCCACAGAGGTCGGTGCTGGGGCTCCAACTGTTCACGATATGCATTAACGAAATGGAAGAGAGGATGGAGTGTGGCCTATCTATGTTTTCTGATGGCATTAAATTAAGTGGAAAAGCAAATTGTGCAGAGGATACAAAGTCAACAGAGAGATATGGATAGGTTAAATGAGTGAGCAAGGGTCTGGCAATGTTGGGAGGGCTTGTGCATGAATCACAAAAGGTCAGTTTGTGGGTGCAGCAGGCACTCAAGAAAGCAAATGGAATGTTGGCCTTCAATGCTAAAGGAATTGAATTTAGAAGCAGGGAGGTCATGCAGCAAGTGCACAGGGTACTGGTGAGACTGCATCTGAAGTACTATGTGCAGTTCTGGTCCCCTTATTTGAGGAAGGATTTACTGGCTTTGGAGGTGCTGCAGAGGAGAATCGCCAGGTTGATTCCAGAGATGAGGGGATTAGCCTATGAGTAGGGATTGAATAGCCTGGGATTGCACTTGCTGGAATTTAGAAGAATGAGAGGAGATCTTCTAGAAACGTATAAAATGATGAAATGCCTGTATAAGATAGAGGTAGAAACTTTTTTGCCACCGGTGGGGGAGACGAGAACAAGGGGACATAGCCTCAAGATTCAGGGTAGCAGATTATGATAGAGATAAAGAGGAACTGCTTTTCACAAAGGGCGATGAATCTATGAATTTGCTGCCTATTGAAGCAGTAGATATATTTAAGACAAGGTTGGATAGATTTTTACATAGTAGGGGTATTAAGGGATAAGGGGAAAAGGCAGGTAGGTGGAGATGAGCCTTCCATCAGAGCAGCCATGATCTCATTAAGTGGCGGAGCAGGTTCGATGGGGGCGGATGGCCTACTCCTGCTCCTGTTTCTTATGGTCTTACGTTCTTAAAATAAAACCAGAAAATGCTGGTGATGTTCTGTGGAAAGGATAACGGACCCTTTGTCAGAACTTCTTTATCCTTACACTGTGACTGTTTCTTTTCACACCAATGTACACTTCCTGAGTACTTCCAACATTTCAATTTTTGTTTTAAATGCAAAACAATATTTGGCCCTCAACAGCATATAAATGTCATTGTCAAATCGTGTAGTTTTCCCTTTGGTTGTAAGGAAAAAACAACTCATGAAGATTCCAGATGATCCATTACTGGCAAAAAAATAAGGCTCAATCTCTGGTAAAGCAGCTTGTTCCTAGGCTGACTGGTTTTGGACAATAATTTGGTTCAATTTTTATAAATTAGTGATGAACAGAATCAAGTTCCTGGGCCACATCTGGTCTGAGCGAAATTCTTGCTTGGCCTGTCTTGAGCAAGTAGAGACTTGCTCAAACTTGGCACTCTACTATCTATACTCACCTGCGAGTAGCAACTTGGTTCCTTTGCTGGCACCTGATTGGTGAGGTCCTCAAAGGTAAGCTTACCTGTAAAAACTGCAAGCCCCAAACCTGAAAAAGCACCAACCGCTGCTTGAGTCACACCTTGAGGCTCTTCTGCAGTAAAATTGTCAAAGGCTTTTAAGGTCAATGAGTGTTCTTAACACTCACAAGGAATGAAAATATATACCGGATATTTTGTTGGATAAGATGACACTTGAAGCACGCAAAAAAAACACTCCAGAAATGGGGTTGTCCTACAGGCCAGGTATGAAAGGAATGACCTTAAAATTCTACTCAAAATACCACATGATTGGTTCCATTACCCACCCAGACCACACCCTATAACACATTTTTAAGATACCAGTATATTAAAAAAAAACCTGCTGTAGTGAACCCAATTTTTATTTTGTGCTAAAATCCATGCCAAATGTGGTATTAAAACCAATAAAAAAAATATAAAATAACTTTAAAAAACACATCACACACATTTAAAATCCTTGAAAATCACTCACTCCATCGTCTGAGGCAAAGAACTCAGCGAGCACATCTGGAGTTTCACTATTTATACTGTCATCATATGGGTCCCAGTCTGAATCAGGTGAGTCGGCTTCTTCTTCATTATCATTCTCCCACAATAAATCATCCACCACACCATCCATTTCATGAGAGGTTACAAAATCACACAGCATATCACATATCAAGTGATGAGCATCCATTGCCCCAGCTTTGGTAAAGGATTTTTTTTTTGCATTCATCATCTAATTATTCCATTCTTCATGCACTTGATCTTTAAATGGCTTGTTCAAGCAGACATCTAGTGGTTGCAATAGAGATGCCAAACTTAAAACTTGCTTCATACTTTTTTTCATTTTGCTGGTAGCTCCATGATAACAATTTGATTTAAAAAAAATTAAACTAGTTAAGACAGAATCTAGCCACAGACTGAACCATGAATCGTTTTGTCATGGTGCTTCATCCATCTACCAGCCACGCCCACCAGCTCAGTCAACACGACACCAGCTCAAGTCAACATATGCTATGGTATGTTTGGATATTGTCTTATTCCACCGATGTGAGCTACATCCATGAAGTTCTGACTGAAATTGGGGTTTCGTATTATCTGAAGGTCTGCTTATCCACTGAAATATACAGTTGTGGTGGCTCACAACCGCAGAGTTTGGGCCGGCACATCGCGCAGTAATAAACAATGGCATAACTTAATAATCCAACCCCTAGCATAGTGAACCAGCACAGTTGGAAGCTGGGGCAGGACAAGACCAGCAGCCCTAAAATGGCACTGGCCAGGGTGCCCAGTTAACAGAGCAACACCAGGTTGGGGAAGAAGGGTATTCATATGCAAGAATATTCTCACAAGCGGGAATCCCGTTTTTGTAATTCATGCAGCTGATGTCAGCCAATCAACCAAATGGCGGGAACTCCAACTGTATAAAAGGAGCATTTCTAGCCTCAATAAAGTTAGACTTTAACCTTCCACACTGCGAGTGTGTGTGTTTCTTTGTAGCAGATGGCTACAATTCGTGACCCTGACAGTTTAGACGGCATCTAAACCCAGTGATGGACAGCGAAGCAGCAATCAGCGCAGTCGGCCTCAAGCTCCCGACCTTCTGGACAGTTCAACCTGGCATGTGGTTCGACCAGCCTGAGGCTCAGTTCCAGATTCGGGGCATCACATCTGAGCCCACATGGTACTACCACATGGTCAGTGCACTGGATTTGAGACTGCTGACAGAGTGGCCAACTTCATCCACAGGCCATCATCTGAAGGCACTTATACTGCCTTCAAAGTGCTATTGACTGAGACCTTTGGACTCACACGGTGAGAGAGAGGGGCACAGCTGCTCCACCTGGATGGGCTAGAGGACAGATCCCCGTCAGCACTCATGAATGAGATGCTGGCCCTCCTGGAAAACAATGAGCCCTGCATCATGTTTGAGCAGGCATTCTTGCAGCTGCCGAGGAAATCCAACTGCTCCTGGCTGACGCGGATTTCAGCGACCCCTGGAAAGCAGAAACAGAAATGCTCAGCTCAAGAAGTTTCGCAAACAGACCAAGGCAGCCCCTAGAAAGGAATGGCAGGCAAAAGGCAGGGATGAGTCCAAGGAGAGATGGTGTTTCTACCACCAAAGATGGGTCTCCAACGCCCACTGATGCTAGTCACCCTGCGAGTTTCAGGGACATGACAAGGCCAGCTGTTGTTGATGGCCATGGTGGCTGGCCATTGAGGGAACCTCCTGTATGTATGAGACTGCCTGTCCAGAAGATGTTTCTTGGGGTATACAGGAGTGGAGGTCAATGTGATGCCCCCGACAGTGTTGGACACTAGATACAGGCAAGCGGGCCCTGTGTTGATGGCTGCCAACATGAGCAGCATACAAATCTATGGTATTCGAAGGGCTGAGCTGCAGTTCAGAGATAGTCTCTTCTTGTGGGAGTTCGCACTGGCCACAGTGGTACAACCACTCCTCGGAGTGGACTTCTTGTGGGCCCACAACCTCTGAGTGGATCTTAAGGGCAAGAGACTTGTACACACGGAGACCTTCCAGATCTTCACACTGAGGGGCGGTGGGCTCCCGGCACTGCACCTGGACTCCATTCAAAGCTCACATGATGAGTTCTCCAAGGTGCTGGCTGAGTTCCCGGCATTCCTTTCCCTTCAGTTCATGGTGGAGATGCCCCAACACAACTTCAGGCATTACATCCTTATGAAGGGTCTACCACTCCATACAAGAATGAGATGACTTCTCCCGAGAAGCTCCAACTGGCCAAGGAGGAGTTCCACAAGCTTGAGGAGTTAGGCATCGGTTGGCAGTCAGACTGTCCATGGGATGGAGATCATGCAGAAGATACCACCAGCTCAATGAGGCCACTACTCCAGATTGTTACCCATGCCGCATATTCAGGAGTTGGTGGCAAACCTGCATGGAGCGGCAATCTGCTCCAAAGTGGACCTGGTGCAAGGGTACCACCAAATCACGGTGCACCCTTTCAAAGACAACCATCATCACTTCATTCGGGCTGTTTGAGTTCCTGAGGATGCAATTTGGGCTCAAAAACGTGGCACAGACTTTCCAGCGACTGATAGATGTGGTGGGCTGAGACATGGACAGCACCTTTGTCTACTTAGAAGACATCCTGGTGGTGAACAGACCCCAGCAGGAACCTCTACAATACCTCAGAAACCTCTACAATAGTCTACGTGAGATCAGACTTACTATCAACCTGGCCAAATGCCAGTTTGGACAAAGCACAATTAACTTCCTGGGCCACAGGATTACCAAAGACAGGTTCACACCTCTATCCAGCAAGGTGGAGGCTATCCGCAACTTCCCAAGGCCCAATACAACCAAAGGGCTACAGGGATTTGTGGGGATGGTCAACATTTATTGCAGATTCATCCCCACAGCAGCTCGAACCATGCACCCACTCTTCATCCTGATGACCAGCAAGGCGAAGAACCTGACCTGGGATGACATCTTGGCACGAGCATTCATGGAAGTGAAAGAAGCCCTGGCTAATGCTGAACTTCTGGCCAACCCCAGGTCAGACGCACCCACAGCTCTCATGGTCGATGCCTCAGGAACAGCGATTGGTGGAGTTCTGGAGCGGCAGGTAGAAGGAAGTTGGCATCCGCCAGCTTTCTTCACCAAGCATCTGCAGCCCCTGTAACTAAAGTACAGTGCTTTCATCAGAGAGCTACTGGCACTATACTTAGCCATCTGCCACTTCCAGTAGTTCCTTGAGGGAAGGGCTTTCACAGCTTTCACAAGCCACTGATGTTCACCCTGGCCAAGATCTCCAATCCCTGGTCAGCCTGCCAGGGTGAGGCATATCTCAGGAAAAGACAACGTGGTGTTGGACGTCATGTCAAGACAGATCATCCACTCTCTGGCCAACAGACTTGACTTCATGGCACTGGCAGAGGCACAGCAGCAGGATGACGAGATACCCCAGTACAGGACCACCGTCACAGGACTGCAGCTTCAGGACATTCCATTCGGTACAGGTAACACTACCCTCCATTCTGATGTGGCCACCAGACAGATTTGTCCTATCGTCCCAACGGCATGGAGGCGACGAGCTTTCAACTCCATCCACGGGCTGACACATCCATCCATCAAGACTATGGTCTGGTTGGTGACCAGCAAGTACGTGAGGCATGGGTTGCGGAAACAAGTCAGTGGATGGGTCAGTACGTGCATGGAGTGCCAAGCAGCCAAGGTACAGAGGCACACCACTGCAGCCTTTCAAGCCAATGGAACAAAGGTTTGACTACATTGACGTAGACATAGAGGGGCCCTTATCAATCTCTCAGGGTTTCTGCTATCTATTCACAGTGGTTGACTGTTTCACACGGTGGCCAGAAGCAATCTCCCTGGCTGACACATCCACCAGGTCCTGCGCTAAGGCACTCATCTCTTCCTGGGTAGCAAGGTTCAGACTACCACATCACATAACCTCTGATAGAGGTGCACAATTCATCTCCAGCCTGTGGACCGATGTTGCCAACCTGTGGGGCGCTCAGCTACACCACACAACAGCATATCACCCACACTCCAAAAGGATGGCTGAGCTCTTCCGCAGGCACCTCAAGGCCACCCTTATGACCAGACTCAAGGGCCCCAACTTGATAGATAAACTGCTGTGGGGACTGCTAGGCATTTGTACAGCACCAAAAGAAGACTTCCACACATCCTCCACTGAACCCGTCTACGGAGCTCCACTCATGCTCCCCGGGGATTTTGTCCCAACGGCCAGAGATCAACAGGAGGATACAACCACCTTCCTGGACAGGCTGCGGGAAAAGGTTGGTAACCTGGCTCAGACCCCACCCTCCAGACATGGGCAAGCCAAGTTCAACATCTCCAAAGACCTTAATGACTGTGAGTTATGTGTTCATCCACCACTACAGAAGCCCTACAAAGGCCCCTTCCGAGTTGTCCAGAACATCAGGGCCACCTTTGAACTAGAGATTGGTAGCAAACCAAAGGTCTTCACCGCAGACAGGCTCAGGCTGGCACACATGGACCCGACACAACCCGTGGAGATGCCTGCACCTCGACACAGAGGCAGACCACCAAAGACATTGGGGCTGCATCCATGCATCCACGGACACTATGAATTGTAACTCTGGTTGCCCTGCCACTGTGGAGATCAGGCTGACACATTGTGCGGTAATAAACTGCCCCATAACTCACTAACGTGACCCCTAGCATAGCGAACTGGCGTGGTCGGAAGCTGGGGAAGTACAAGACCAGCAGCCCTAAAATGGCACTGGCTAGGCTGCCCAGTTAACAGAGCAACACCAGTCTGGGGAAGAAGTGTATTCATACACAAGAATGTTCCCGTTTTTGTTATTTATGTGGCTATGTCAGCCAATCAACCAAACGGTGGGAACTCCAAATGTTAAAAGGAGCATATCCAGCCTGAATAAAGTCAGAGCTTAACCTTCCACACTGTGTTTCTTCGTAGCAGATGGCTACACAGTAATATATATTTTTTAAAATCATGTATTGATCATACTACTAGTTGTGGTGCACTGTTAGACAGAATCAGACACACACAAGGTGAAGACTGTACAACAGCCTTTAATCCACAAAGACTTCCACAGAGCCAGGCTGGCTATAGCTGCAGCAACTCTGAGTGAGGCCTCAGGAGGCTGGCGCAGGCTTATATCCCGGAGGGTGATGGACACCCGACCGGGTGGGGCTTGATCCATTCATGCCGACTGATTGACAGCCGGCCAGGTGTTGTCCTGTTCCCTTACACTCCTGCAGGTACAGAGGTTGCCCCCTGCAGTAGGCTGGTGGTGCACCACCACACTAGTAAAACGCAAAAATCTGCAGACACCATGGTTGAAGTCAAAGCAAAATGCTGGAAAATTCAGCAGGTCAAACAGTTGTACTTTATATAGCAAAGATAAAGATATATGCAGTCACAAGGTTACAAATGATTTCTGTTACCTGGGTCTGTCCATAAGCCAACTATGTACATAAGGTGGAACATATATTTAAGGTTATTTAGTGTTCGTGAAGCAACATTATGTGCATAATGTACATGCGCCAATTGGGAGCAATAATACACATTATGCATATTACCCCTCATTTCTGGAATCCATTTGGTGAACCTCTTCTGCACAGTCTCCAAAGCTAATATATTCTTTATCAAGAGGCCAAAACTATATACAGTACACCAGGAGCAGCCTCACCAATACCCAGTACAGATGATACCGATAATTAAATTGATGAGTTTATTGTACAAAGTACATATCTACTAAAATTCTGACTAGCAGCCTAACAGATTCAATTAAGATGACCTCGACACCTCTTCTGTACCAGTTCCCCACAGTCCTTAATTCCCCAATCTTTCAAAAGTATCTCTACCTCTACTTTGCATACTTCCACAACCCTCTGGAGCAGAGTGTGGTGAATCTATGTTGAGTTGTCAGTCTCTTGCTGTCACTTAGTCTGCTTTACTGACATTGGATATATATTATCTCTACCACTAAAGACACTCTCCTTGGTATAACTGTGTATACACCCATTGTCTTATATTATTGTGCCACTAGTTTCTGCTAATAAAAGCCATGATTACTGGTTAACTACACAGCCTTCGTCTTCTTCATTAACTGTCACTTCACAGAGGATTCCAGAAATTTGCCACCTGCTGCAAAAAGAAAATTCTATGCATCTGTTTGAAATTACTAGTCTCTATCCCCCCTTACTCAAGGATCTGCCACTTGAGAAAATTTCTAAACATCTCTCCTGTCAAGTCCCCTCAGTATCTCACATGTCAGTAGGATCACCTTTCAAACTTCCAAACTCCAAACAATACAGTGCCCAAATGTTTAGACGCTTTTGATAGAACAACCTTCATAATCATGGAATTACCAACAAAAATCTTCTCTGGACCGCCTCTAATGCTACAGTAAAACCCCTGGTATCCAGAATTCAAGCAATCGACAGTCTCAAGCAATGGGAAAAATAAAAATCGAGGAAAATAAAATTTAAAAATTAATAAATAAAAATAAAATAATAGGTAAAAATATACAAGATTAAAACTGTAAAAGTAGATGCTCTCTGAAATAGGATGTAAACCTTTGGTGAAGATGGGATCAAATATTCAGCCAGCAGATTGCTTTGGTTGTGCTTTACTCGTAGCAGCCATTTTGAATAAAGTTGTGAAAAACAGCAGTGGTGTTGCCCAGGATGATAAGATGGTTGATGCCGCTCGCTATTAGGGTGACTCTCTTAAAGTGTCTCCTTATCCCTGCTTAGTAAGAGTGACCCCCAGTCAGAGGCTTTATCAGTAAACTTATATGGGGGGTTGGGGGGCGGGAACTTAATTATCCATAATATTATTCTTTGTCTTTTGGGCAGCTCCTTGGAGGGGGAGAAACCTACAAATGCAGTAATGTTTAAATGTTTTCAAAGCATATGACTGAAAATAAAGTAAAATAATTTGTTCATTGTAACAGAATGGTATTTTGTCTTTTGTCTTTTAAACTCTTTGTACTTAATGCACATTTGTAAGTTAGGCATTGTACGCGAAGCCAAGCCAAAGAAAAAAGAAAGAAAGAAAAGAAGAAAAGAATAAGTCTCTAGCAGCCAGAAAATACACTTACCTGGCATCTACCAGTCCCCATAGGTGCTGGATACCATTTTTTTCTTGATGAAAGGCTTTGTCCAAAACATTGACTGCCTTTATCTTCCATAAACACTGCCTGGCCCACTGAGTTCCTCCAGCATTTTGTGTTTTGCTCATTTTTTCTAGTAACTGGAGTCTGTCTTGTTGAACTCTAATGCTATTGTTTCCTTTCCACGAACCACAAATCAGTATTAAGAAGCAATACCTTCTTTCTGGGCTGCATCCAATTTCAATAATTCTTCAAGGGCTTGACATAATCTATAACAAAAGTAATCTATTTAGTGCACCATCCTTTGCCCTAAACATTCATTCTGTCCACCACATTGCACCACAGCCACAGTGTATATTGTGTACATAATGCACTGTAGTTATTTTGATAGCACTTTATAAGCCCAGAATCTTCACAGCTAAGAAGACCAAAGACACAAATGTACAAGAGTACCATTCCTGCAGTTTCACCTCCAAGTCACACATCAACTTGACCTGAAAATATATTGATGATTGCCTGCCCTAAATTCTCAAACTTCCTACTTTGTCTGCACTGCAAGAAGGTGACTTACCACCATCTTCCCTAGGAGAATGTGGGATGGCCAATAAACACTAACCTTGTCAGTGATAGCCACCTCCTGTAAAATGTGGTATAGGTTCCAATTCATTGAATGAATGCAAAACATCAGATCAGATTTGCATTGATCTCCCAGAGTATCTTCTAGGAATCTGCAGTAGGGTGGTACTCTGCCATTGGATAGAAGATTGCAACACTGAATCAGCCAGAACATCTCAGGAAAACTAAGGCTTCTATGTTTGTGTGAGTAGATCTTAGAGGTGATATAGATTATCAATCTGTTCCTACTGCAAAAAGAATTGTATACTACAGGTAGAAAACAAACCATTTTTACAATGTAAAATATCCAGCCACACTGAGCTGGTATTATTTTTCATCATTTAAAGAAAAAGGAAAGATGACAAGAACATTTTCACAATATTGAGAAAACCTTTCAACTAACTAAAATGTGATCCTGCCATAAAAAGAGGCCAAAGTTAAGTTCTCATCGGGCTATATGTAGAATTTGTCTGGTATTCTGTCTGAATTGTTGCTATTATGCAACATTTCTAATAAAGCACTCTTTAAAAAAAAACATAAATGTTTCCCTCTGTTTATATGAAATGATTTTAAATCACTAGGTTGTGACAGGAACAAACATGGGATTTTGGCATTTTTGAACTGGACCTTGTAAACATCAGCCATTCAAAATGATCTGACTTGAGAAAATGTATTGCCTTCCGTTCAGTGCTAGCGGCATTAACCATTCACTGAAGTCAAAGAGGAATCAATTCTTAACGCTGGAGTAGTAAAACTGTGCACAAGGCTAATGTTATCAATGTCATTCAGAGATCATTTCAAACCATGCACCTCCCACCAACATTCCTACTCAGATACATATTTCCACTTTTTAAAGCATTATAATGAAGCTTGCATTAGGGATGCTAATGTTACTCAGTTAATAAACTAATACATTTGGGCAACTAAAATGATCATGGTCAATTAACTGGAAATATAATAAGAATTAACTTTGCCCCATGTGTGCACCAGCCTCCATTTATCATTTCTCAGCATCACCTGTAATTACTTCATTGGTTTGATGCAAAGTGCTGTGAGATTATTTTTTTTGGCCCTCATGAAATATCATTCATGTAATTAATATCATGCACTGAGGGATCTCATAAGGGCCAAGATCAATGACAATGACAAGCTCAGACCAAGAACCAGCTTATTATCCAGCTGCTGTCATGTTTAACAAGGAAAGCTTTTGGGACTGAGTTTTGAGGAGAAAATACCTTCCACAAGACTCTAAGAAGCAAAAGTGAAACAATTCATTGCAATACAAAGCTTTCTTAGTAAAATCAGTGGCTGTTATTCAATGTTGTAATATCATTTCCGTGGGGAACCAGATGACTGCTCAGATACATTAATTGAATCCGATGGGAAAATTAATAAAATCACTGCTTCCTGCCAAATGTGAATTGTTAGCTGGGTTAATGGCCGCCTTTTTGCAAGTATTCTGGCTTTGTAAACTAGTGCCATTGCCTGCTGTTAAACCCTTTTCTTTGCTGCCTTTTGCTAATTGTAATGGGTGTAATGGGTATAATGAATAAGAAAAGAACACTGGAGAAACAGATGGGCAAAGACTCTAGAAAGGTTATTTGGATGCCTGCTGTAAAATAATTACCTCTGTGCTCTGTTGTTGGTGTGTTTGCATGAAAAGGAAAAAAAAATATTCTCTCGGCTGGCAGTGAAAGGCAAATTATCATTCATTCCCAATGCAATCAAATTAAACAGGTGCTGGCTGTTGAAAATCATAAAATAACATAAAAGATAAAAAGGTTCTTTTTCACATATCACATTACTTCTGACTATTACATTTTACTGTTTATGTAGCTTAATGAAAGCAGTTAAGGGTTTTTTGTGGATTTATTGTGCATTCAAATCACAATAAATGTTCTGTTCAAAGCATCCTCATTGAATTCGAGAACAGGCATTTATAATAGTGTTAATAGTTAGTCTCAAATTATTGCTGAGCTTTGTCCTTCAGCTGTTGGTCCACCACAGTGGAAAACAGTAATAATTTTCCTTGCACATACATCTGGTGAGTGTGGCAAAAAGCAAAGTTGATTTGTCATTTTTTTTTTGTTCTTCATTATGTTCTTATATTTCTAGTTTTTGTTTCAAATCATTCATTTACTATGTTAGTTGGATTTCTTGGACAGTTTGACACAATTAATGAACAAAGCTGAAAAATAATGGCAGAAAATTTGAACTGTTTTGTTAATGTTTCACCCGTGGTAATAACATTAAGTGTTCTCACAGCAGGTGCAGTCTGGGCTAGCTATGGTCTCCTGACATACTCTTTGTAACACTCATCAGTTGTTACATTCACAAATCAACCATCACCTCTGACCTTTGCTGAATTACAACAATATCTTCTTGTCTCATGACCTGGGGTCTCAAATCAGTGAAAAAGCACCAAATGAATTGATAGATTTTGCTCTGGACTAGAATGAGTTCATCCAACTTTATCCATCAAAACTCCATGGTGAATATGAGTATGGCTCTCTTTGCTGGATCCATATCTCCAAATTCAATGTCAGGCTGAGAGCTATTGTCTGTAGAACAGCGCAGACAGAATGAACCTTTCATATATCTGATTACTTTCAAGACCATTTTTGTGCCAATGCCCAACAGTCACTCTCTGAAATGCTGCAACATTATTTCAAAACCATCCATTGGGCTTTGCTTTAGATAATCTGATTCTGCTTTTAAGATATAAAGATAGACAATGATTTTATTACAACCAAATCTAGACAGTGCGAAAAAAAAGGAAAAATCCATTCATGGATCTCATCAATAAAAAAATTTGTTGAAGATAACAACATAGCATGCATGAAAGACCTCAACAATGAAGACGCTGTTTACATCCGGTACCGCATGGATGGCAGTCTCTTTAATCTGAGGCGCCTGCAAGCTCACACCAAGACACAAGAGAAACTTGTCTGTGAACTACTCTTTGCAGACGATGCCGCTTTAGTTGCCCATTCAGAGCCAGCTCTTCAGCGCTTGACGTCCTGCTTTGCGGAAACTGCCAAAATGTTTGGCCTGGAAGTCAGCCTGAAGAAAACTGAGGTCCTCCATCAGCCAGCTCCCCACCATGACTATCAGCCCCCCCACATCTCCATCGGGCACACAAAACTCAAAACGGTCAACCAGTTTACCTATCTCGGCTGCACCATTTCATCGGATGCAAGGATCGACAATGAGATAGACAACAGACTCGCCAAGGCAAATAGTGCCTTTGGAAGACTACACAAAAGAGTCTGGAAAAACAACCAACTGAAAAACCTCACAAAGATAAGCGTATACAGAGCCGTTGTCATACCCACACTCCTGTTCGGCTCCGAATCATGGGTCCTCTACCGGCATCACCTACGGCTCCTAGAACACTTCCACCAGCGTTGTCTCCGCTCCATCCTCAACATTCATTGGAGCGCTTTCATCCCTAACGTCGAAGTACTCGAGATGGCAGAGGTCGACAGCATCGAGTCCACGCTGCTGAAGATCCAGCTGCGCTGGGTGGGTCACGTCTCCAGAATGGAGGACCATTGCCTTCCCAAGATCGTGTTATATGGCAAGCTTTCCACTGGCCATCGTGACAGAGGTGCACCAAAGAAAAGGTACAAGGACTGCCTAAAGAAATCTCTTGGTGCCTGCCACATTGACCACCGCCAGTGGTCTGATATCGCCTCAAACCGTGCATCTTGGCGCCTCACAGTTTGGCGGGCAGCAACCTCCTTTGAAGAAGACCGCAGAGCCCACCTCACTGACAAAAGACAAAGGAGGAAAAATCCAACACCCAACCCCAACCAACCAATTTTCCCCTGCAGCCGCTGCAACCGTGTCTGCCTGTCCCGCATCGGACTTGTCAGCCACAAACGAGCCTGCAGCTGACGTGGACTTTTACCCCCTCCATAAATCTTTGTCCGCAAAGCCAAGCCAAAGAGTAACTATGAATTCAAATGAACTTCAATTTAATTAAAATGTTACCTTGGTTAAAATGATTGAGTAAAGAATAGCACAGAACAATCATGAGTACACCATTGCTTTGAAACATTTTTGTGATGCAGTGCTTGAAGGAGTGCTGGTATAGTCACAACAATCTCCTTCGAAAGGGAGACAAATTCCTGGAAATGAAATGTTTCTGCATATATGGCAATGAATGAACTAGTGGGATATATAACCCTTCTTCGACTGAATGTTTCACTGATTTTATAAAATTTAGCTTTTGGGGTAAATCATTATATTTTGGGGGAAAAAAACCATATTGGAATTTTGCCACACTCACCAGATGCATGAGCAAGGGAAATGATTCCTGTTTTCCACTGGAATAAAGTCATGGTTTTATCAGGAATTGGAGTCTTCACCTAAATGTGAATTCCATGGAGTTTAACCTGGGACCCTAACAGTTTGCCTCTGCCATAGTTTGCCTAATGACAGCCTTGGTCTCCTGTAAACATTCTAGAGCTAGCTGCAGGAACAGGCTGCAGAACCAGGTAGGTCCAATCCATGGTACATTGGAGAATGTGGGGAATTTGGTCCCAGATGAGGTGACCTATTCATGACATAGAGGTTTCAGTTCAATATTTCACCATGGCAGATGTGGGAGAATGCAGCAGGAATGGTTTGAATTTCAGGGAAGGATGTGAGATTCATGAGCCCCAATGAGATAGGTACCAAAATGTTCCCAGGAATTGATTGTAGACCAATGGTTCTCAATCTTTTTCTTTCCACTCACATACCACTTTAAGTAATTCCTATGCCATCGGTTAAGAACTATTACTCTAGACCCAATTGTTACTGAAATATTTTGCTTGAGAAAAATTGTCATTGGCCCATTTCATTTGGAGTTATGAAACCGTGCACATAATGAGTCAATTAGGTACAATTAAAACCATGGTTTACAAACTTTTTCTTTCCACCACATACCACCTTAAGCAATCCCTTACTAATCACAGGGCACCTATGGCATATGTAATACTTAAAGTGGTATGTGAGTGGAAGGATAAAGGTTGAGAACCACTGTTGTAGACCCTTGGGGTCTTTTTAGTTATAATGACATGCATTAATTTGAATGGGTTACCTTCTTCTTGAAGATATCCTCACATTGCTGCTACTGTTGGCAAACTTGAGGTTTAGGAAAATAGACTTCTCAGCAAATCGACATCAAATTATGTTGGAGGCTTTCAGCTTCAATTACACATTTAAGGTAGCATCAACACCCCTGAGAATATAGTGTGAGATGCATAAAGGCAATGTGTAGATGTTCTGAAGTTCTTGCTTCAGCCATACAGGTCCCCAAAAATACACAAACAACAATAGTATGCATTAAAATACCACAATATTCCATGAGACAGAAAAATCAAAAAGGAAAATTAAAACATAGATAAATAAATAAATATTTGACAGTTGCAGTTAAAGAAAGAAGTGATGCTTCAGCAGTGCTGACAGGTCTTGGTTTTAGGAAGAGCGGTAGGTCATATGACCTCTTAAATTTGCTCAGCTGGTGGACAAGACCCTGGAAGACCTCCATTTTTTTTCCACCAAACACTATTTCATTTGCTATCTAAAACATATCAACCTCAGCAAATGGACACTATGAACCTCTAGCGAACGTGGTTCCAATGATTCTCAACCTTCTCACTGTTCCTTCTGGACTTCAATGCCAAAGATTTCAGCCCCCTTCCTGCTTAGGTCTAGATGCTTTGGACAAGGGAGAAAGCTTCTTGAAAGTTCTTCAGATTTAAGTCCCAATCTGCTTCCAATCTAATATAATCTTGAACATTGAGGTTCAAGAAAACAATTTCCTATCTGTTTATTGGTCTGTGGCCACCTGATGTTTAGCACTTGTGAGAGTGCTACTGGTACCATATAACCAAGTACTACCTGTCACATGGTTGGGTGGTTGGCGACTATACTGGATCCCCCACCAGGCTTACCTCATGTGGAAGGTTGCTAGACACCCTACAGGATGAAAAACAAGAACTGTTAAAGGGCAGATGATCCCTCTCATAGGGTCAATGACTATCTAGCAAACATGTGCCATGAAGCGCAAAAAGGGCATTCCATGCATCGAAGCTCGGTCTGGCCATTCACTGTGACACAACTTCATCTAGCTGTCTTGGACCCAACTGTGCTGCTAGATCTGGGAGGGGATATTGAGAGGGTGGGTCCAGACCTGTGCAATCCTCTACTCACCTAATAGCCATTCACACGCATGCTGTTCCTTTCTGAGGAATGGGGTATCTTATCAAACTCCACAAACTGTCTGAAACGAATCATTAGTATCCAATTGGACGGATAGCCAGATTTGTAGAAATAGTACTTGACCGTGCTTGGGGAATGAAGATGAATTTCACTTCCTTACCAGTTCATGTAATTAATTGGTGTTTTAATTGGGTAATGTTTTGGTGACCACAAGCTATTTCTCAATTGTTAACATTGCAAATGGAGAGACATTATCTTGTAATATTAGGTTGCATCTTAATCTTTTTACCTACTTAAATTGCAGAATTAACAAATTTATTCCAATGGTGGTATCTGAGTTTTTTCAAGTGTAAGTTTATTTCTCACATTATACCTGAGACTGTGAGAGTTCTTCTGTCTGACCAGTAAACTCTAACATACATGCAACCATATAAAATAGAATGGCAAGAATACAATTGACAATGGAAAAATAGGTTAATTTGTTCCAAGATTCAAGTGTAAATTTATGTGTCACAGAATACCTAGTAGAGTGAGAAGGGTTCTTCTGCATGCAGGGTAATAGGTATCTTTAACATCCATCTAGCCACATAAAGAGCATTATTACAAATCATTGGACTGCAATGAAATGAAAGATCAAAGAAGGACAATATTAGAACACTCTTATAGGGTCCAGTAAGGAGTCTGACGGCTGCAGAGAAGAAACTGATTTAAGCCTGTTGGTGCACAATGTCATACTCTTCAGCATTCTTTCCAATGGGAGGAGGGAGAATTGAATGTGCCTGGGATGTGATGGGTACCTCAGTATGTTGGTTGCCTTTCCTAGGCAGCAGGAGAAGTAGATGTAATCCATGGTGGGAGGAAAGTTTGCATGATGCTCTGTACAATATTCAACACCTTCTGCCAATTATGGGCTCTCTCCTTACCAGACTTTGATACTATGATACACCCAGCCAATATGTTTTCATTGGTGCACCTGATGAGGTTGTTGAGGAATATGGAGGACGTGCCAAGCTTCCTTAATCTTCTAAGGAAGTAGAGATATGCTATGCTTTCTTGAACTTCACACACTGACAACCTAATACACCTAGCCCGAATCCAAGTGAGTATTCAAAGTTTATTAGCATGCCTACATTTTAGTCAATTTTAAAGGTTTGAGACCTCAGACACAAAACCTCAAAAAACTTATATTCAAAATGCCTCATTAGGTAGTTACAAAATCCCTCACTAGGTATTTACAATGGATTCTTGACTGCTTTGGAAGTCAATCTTGACATCTGTTCTCTGCACATTTCCTTAGAAATCTTTGGGATTAATAATAATTTGTTTCCTCTCATGAGTTCAGAGGTGACCTATAAAGCTGAAGTAGGACTCGCAGAATCCTCCTCAGATGAGTCATGAGGTGCATGATGGAGGAAGGGATGAGCAGGAAATTTGTGAGGTGTTGCGCTCCATTAAGTACACAGGGAGAGCTTCTGTACTCTTTTGGTGCATAGGCTTGAGGCTCTCAATGCCTTCCTGCATTTCAATCTCTTCTTTGAGCAATTGTGAGCCACAGCTTCCCAGCTATCAAAAGGGATTTTACATTTCCTTCAAGGAGACTTTGAGCAGGGTTTTCACTAACTGCTTCTTACTTGGAATAGGGTGTCTGTTTCAGAGCTTGACATCAGGCACAGAAATGATGAGGCTGGCACAACATAGCTGATTCTACTTGATGTGGGCATCAATACCAGTGAAGAAACTCTGACATTTGTCCATTTTTCCTTCCAGTGAATCTAGAGGGTTTGCTGACATAGCATTGGTGGCATTTTTAAGTATTTTAAGCTGTCTCCTTGAGGTAGCCAAGAAGCATGCAGGAGGACAGAGATTACATGAGGATGAATTCCGATAAGAGTGTGAGGAAGGGTTACGCAAGTAAAATAGAATAAGGGTCTTATAGAGATAGAAAGAATTAGCAAGTTCTGCATATAGAATTAGTAAGTCCAGGGGGATGAGATGTGTGAATAAGGACAAAGGCAGATTCAGAAGTAAGGACAATGACATGATGGGACCCCGACAGGATACCCCATGGTCTTTCAAGTTTACAGAAACTGCACATAGGCAGACAGAATTACCAAATGCCAAACCAATCCAGGAGGCAGAAGAATGTTAGGGGGGGGAGGGTACCGCTACACTGAAATGAAGTGTATAAAAGTTGGGTGAGCCCCAGTATGTGAGTGCATTCCCAGGGTAAGGGGAAGCACCCAACTTTGCACTGTTGTACAATAAATGTACTTTGTTCTCAATTTTTGTCTTGAGCGAAATCTGTGAAGGTACTTCTGTTTCTCCCAAATGGGGACTCGTCCGGGATCGCACACCCTCCACTGACAGAGTGCCCAACGATGGGGGTAGGTGCACCCCGGCTGATTCAGCTGGACTCCCGGACAACGGGTGACTGGTCAGCGGACGAAGTGAGTGATATCCAAGAAGAGGCATTGAGAACAAACGATGGGAGAACGTTAAGGAAGCGTGCTAGGAATACCTACTGGATCCCGGTAAGAGGAATTTTATTTACCTGCTAGTATGGGAGGAGTAAGTAGCAAGGGAAACAGTCCTAAAGAAGGAAGGGAAGATCAGATACCTAAACATAGTCCGTTAGGATTAATGTTATCTGATTGGGGTGCAGGGAAAACCCGTGGGAAAGATAAACAGACCATGTTCAGGTATTGCTATCAGGATAAAAGGGAGTTCGGTATATTGGCCAAAGTTCGGATCTGACGAGGACTGGATGTGTCAGGCATTGAACATCTGGCTCTACCAAAATCAAGGAGGTAATACCGAGAGCAACGAATATGCAGCCTGTTGGCTCAGTGGATCGTTTGATCAAATGATTTTGAGCGAAAAGGAATGTAAGAACAAGAAGGATGAGGAACCTTCTGCCCCTGAAATACAAGGATGGGCTGTGTTACATTCCCTTCCTCCACCTTATGTTCCCCCTGTGCCGGCTCCTATCTCCCCCCTCTCACCTACGCTTTACCCTTCTTTTCATTCCCCTCCTCCTCCACAGTTAGAGAAAGAAAAAGAAAGTAGGGGTAGTATGATGACCCGCTCACAGAGTACAAGATTACCGCCTCAATTGACACGAGAGGGAGAAGACTTTGATTATGAGGGTCGTTCAGAACAGAGTGAGACCCTTCAGGAGGGATGGGCAGAACCCTTTGATTTGTCTCCTGGAGGGCAGGAACCTAAACATCATAGAGGAGGGGATAAGCCAGAAATTAACTGGATGAGACCTTTACGAGAGGTTCCCTTGGGAGGGGATGTGGGGAGGTCTCAGGTACGTAAATGTGTCTCTGACCAGTACGGAGGTGCACAATTTTAAGAAGGAAATGACCTCTCTGATAGAAGACCCTCAGGGATGTGCAGAACAATTAGATCAATTTTTGGGACCTAATATATATACCTGGGATGAATTAATGTCTATCTTTAAGACTCTATTTACTTTGGATGAGCGTGGAATGATTCGCCAGGCAGGGATTAGAGTCTGGGATAGGGAACACCAAGGGGGACCAGAGGCGATACCTGGAGAAGCTAAATTTCCCCTGGTAAACACAAATTGGGATAAGACTACTAATGATGGTCGCACGCGAATGGATGAGTACAGGGTTAATCTAGTAAAAGGAATGAAGGAGTCTGTTCCAAAAGGACAGAACTTTAAGAAGGCATTTGAGATTCCCCAAGATCCAGAGGAGACCCCCTCTGCATTTCTGAATAGATTGCGTGCGGCCATACAGTAATATGGGGGGTTGGATATAGAATCCCCAGCAGGTGAACAGTTGGTATTGACGGACTTTGTTACTAATTCAGCCCCAAATATCAGGAAGAAATTACAAAAGACAGAGAATTGGCATGAACAGGGAATAACACAGCTTTTACAGATCGCACAAAGGTGTAGTGCACACCTTTGGAAAGATTTGGAAAGAGCGGGGAACGATAACTGGGAAAGGACAAAAGTTGATCCATGAAAACTTAATTGTTCAATCCTTAGATGCTCTTATGTTACCTGAGGAGATAGCTGTAGTTCATGTACGGGGCCATCAAATTATTGACAGTCCTGAAGCACAGGCGAACAGACGGGCAGATGAAGCTGCCAAACAGGCTGCACTCAGAAAAAATAGACATGCAGCTGTTACTCCCCACCCCACATGAGGTTCAAAAGACTCCCATCTTTTCACAGGAAGAGGAGGTTTATACGAAGACCAGGGAATGCGTGAAACTGCCGATGGGTTGTGGTGGACGGCAGAAGGACGCCAAGTACTGAACAAAGCCTTGGCTCATCAGATTATTGATCAGCTCCACGAGCAGACACATTGGGGAACGCAGGCACTTCTTTATGCTTTTGTACGTTCCTTTAATTGCTCGGGAATATACACCATAGCCAAGCAAAGTACTGTCAGCGAGTGAATAAGAAAGTCATGCGCCAGGTAATGCCTGGCGCTCGCGATATAGCCGTACGCCCATTCCAACGAATACAGATTGACTTCACGGAATTACCTAAGATAGGGGTTTATAAAATACCTCCTGGTGATGGTGGATCATTTTACTCAATGGGTTGAGGCTTTCCCGACCCCTAATGATCGTGCTATCAGGAACGCAGGCACTTCTTTATGCTTTTGTACGTTCCTTTAATTGCTCGGGAATATACACCATAGCCAAGCAAAGTACTCGGGGATGCCCAATCTGTCAGCGAGTGAATAAGAAAGTCATGCGCCAGATAATGCCTAGCGCTCGCGATATAGCCGTACGCCCGTTTCAACGAATGCAGATTGACTTCACGGAATTACCTAAGATAGGGGTTTATAAATACCTCCTGGTGATGGTGGATCATTTTACTCGATGGGTAGAGGCTTTCCCGACCCCTAATGATCGTGCTATCACCGTTATCCGGATATTACTAGAGTCTGTTATTCCACATTATGGCATTATTCAAACCATTGACTCAGATCGAGGTACACATTTTACCTCTCAGGTACTCCAGGGTGTATGTAAAATCCTGGGAATAGATTGGCTATATACCCCATGGCACCCCCAGAGTTCAGGCCGTGTTGAACGGATAAATCAGACCCTGAAAAATCAACTCACTCGACTTCATGAGGAAACTGGCCTCTCCTGGATTAAATGCTTACCCTTAGCTTTAGTTAGGACTCGCACAGCTCCTCGTAAGGACATTGCTGTCTCACCATATGAAATGATGTTTGGTCTTCCTTACATGGGATTCCACACTGATACCCCTACCCCTGAGGCTAATTACCAGTACATATATAAATATTTACAGGGACTTTCTACTTCTCTGTATGACTTAAGACAGAAGGGTTTATTAGCTCAAAACCTGCCCCTGAACTATCCTATTCATTCTGTTAAACTTGGTGATTGGGTATATGTAAAAGCGCGGCAAGACCATAAACTGAAACCGATATGGGATGGGCCTTATCGTATACTTCTGATTACAGACACTGCAGTGAGAACAAAAGAAAAGAGGTGGACTCATATACAACGCATTAAACAAGCTAATCCACGAACTAAAGACGTTGATAATATACCCTCCACCTAGCGTGCAGACTCGCATCCTTCTGGTCTGAAAGTTACGCTACGCCAGGAAAGAGTACTGTATATGTTATTTTTATTATTTGCTGTATTGTTTTTCTGCTGGTTGCTAATTTTTGGGAAACCACCCAATTGTACACAATGTATTAAGTCCTCCTGGAATAGGGGCAGCAGAGGTGATAATTACTTTGAGGAATGGACAAGTTTACCTTTAGAATGCAGACAGGGCACAGGTATAGAGTGTATTCATAGTGGGGTACCTTATTTAGTATGGTTTAATTTAGGATCCCAACATGGACCAGGGAAACAGAACTGCCCTAGGGGAGTGGATTGAGTTTGTGTCCCGTCCTCTACAGATATTAAAGAGATGAGTGCTAAAAATATGGTACAAAGAAGATGGTGGGAAAATGATAGGCAGAACATTAGTCAGGGCTATACCTGGAGTAGGGATAAAGGGGGTATATATGCTAATGCTCACAGACAAGCTGCTACTCACAGGCTAGGTAACAATAAATGCTCCCCCCCAACTTGGCATCTTGTAAATCATCCTTTGGGTCACGAATACATTCGGAAGGCTAAAGGCCATCACTATAAGGGGGATTCCAGTTGTAAACGGCTCAAGCTGCTCCAGAGTACCACAGCTGTTTGGCATTTAAACCGTTTAATCAGACTCCAGGCAGTTTTTGGAAATTATCACCAAATAGACAGTGACGGCCTTGGATTTACTGGCTGAAGAACAATGACAGATATGAGCTACAGCTTATTAAAACCGCCTGGCTCTCGATTACTTGTTGGCTGCTGAGGGCGGCGTTTGTGGAAGATCGACTGATGACAACGGTCACAATGGTCAGGTGGTTGAACTTTTTACTGGTGACTTATAGCAGTTGGACTCGTTATTTTAGCCATCATGATACTTCCCTGCCTAATGACTTGTGTGCAGTGTTTAATTCAACGGACCCTTCGTCAGATCACTACAACCCAAAGGATGCATGCTTCCCAAACTCCGTCTGATGATGCTGAGATTCCAGTTCGTTTGCTGACTTGCTGGGAAAAAGACCAAGTTTCCAGTTGAAAATTTACTAAACGTAGCTAAAGAAAAAGTGTGGATTGTGAGAGATAATAGAATATAGGAAGTAAAGCTAGTATGAATGAAATAAGGAATACTAGACTAGATTAAGTAAGTGCTGAGTAGGGATGAATTCCGATAAGAGTGTGAGGAAGGGTTACGCAAGTATAATAGAATAAGGGTCTTATAGTGATAGAAAGAATTAGCAAGTTCTGCATATAGAATTAGTAAGTCCTGGGGGATGAGATGTGTGAATAAGGACAAAGGCAGATTCATGAATAAGGACAATGACATGATGGGACCCCGACAGGATACCCCATGGTCTTTCAAGTTTACAGAAACTGCACATAGGCAGACAGAATTACCAAATGCCAAACCAATCCAGGAGGCAGAAGAATGTTAGGGGGGAGGGGTGGAAGGAGAGTACCTCTACTCTGAAATGAACTTTATAAAAGTTGGGTGAGCCCCAGTATGTGTAAGGGTAAGGGGAAGCACCCAACTTTGCATTGTTGTACAATAAATGTTCTTTGTTCTCAATTTTTGTCTCGAGCGAAATCTGTGAAGGTACTTCTGTTTCTCACAAATGGGGTCTCGTCCGGGATCGCACACCCTCCACTGACAGAGTGCCCAACGATGGGGGTAGGTGCACCCCGGCTGATTCAGCTGGACTCTCGGACGACGGGTGACTGGTCAGCGGACGAAGCGAGTGATATCCATGAAGAGTGATATCCAGAATGTGCCTGGGATGTGATGGGTACCTCAGTATGTTGGCTGCCTTTCCTAGGCAGCAGGAGAAGTAGATGTAATCCATGGTGGGAGGAAAGTTTGCACGATGCTCTGTACAATATTCAACACCTTCTGCCAATCATGGGCTCTCTCCTTACCAGACTTTGATACTATGATACACCCAGCAAATATGTTTTCATTGGTGCACCTGATGAAGTTGTTGAGGAATATGGAGGATGTGCCAAGCTTCCTTAATCTTCTAAGGAAGTAGAGATATGGTATGCTTTCTTGAACATCACACACTGACAACCTAATACACCTAGCCCGAATCCAAGTGAGTATTCAAAGTTTATTAGTATGCCTACATTTTAGTCAATTTTAAAGGTTTGAGACCTCAGACACAAAACCTCAAAAAACTTATATTCAAAATGCCTCATTAGGTAGTTACAAAATCCCTCACTAGGTATTTACAATGGATTCTTGACTGCTTTGGAAGTCAATCTTGACATCTGTGCTCTGTACTTTTCCTCAGAAATCTTTGGGATTAATAATAATTTGTTTCCTCACATGAGTTCAGAGGTGACCTATAAAGCTGAAGTAGGACTCGCAGAATCCTCCTCAGATGAGTCATGAGGTGCATGATGGAGGAAGGGATGAGCAGGAAATTTGTGAGGTGTTGCGCTCCATTAAGTACACAGGGAGAGCTTCTGTGCTCTTTTGGTGCATAGGCTTGAGGCTCTCAATGCCTTCCTGCATTTCAATCTCTTCTTTGAGCAATTGTGAGCCACAGCTTCCCAGCTATCAAAAGGGATTTTACATTTCCTTCAAGGAGACTTTGAGCAGGGTTTTCACTAACTGCTTCTTACTTGGAATAGGGTGTCTGTTTCAGAGCTTGACATCAGGCACAGAAATGATGAGGCTGGCACAACATAGCTGATTCTACTTGATGTGGGCATCAATACCAGTGAAGAAACTCTGACATTTGTCCATTTTTCCTTCCAGTGAATCTAGAGGGTTTGCTGACATAGCATTGGTGGCATTTTTAAGTATTTTAAGCTGTCTCCTTGAGGTAGCCAAGAAGCATGCAGGAGGACAGAGATTGCATGAGGATGAATTCCGATAAGAGTGTGAGGAAGGGTTACGCAAGTATAATAGAATAAGGGTCTTATAGTGATAGAAAAAATTAGCAAGTTCTGCATATAGAATTAGTAAGTCCAGGGGGATGAGATGTGTGAATAAGGACAAAGGCAGATTCAGAAATAAGGACAATGACATGATGGGACCCCGACATGATACCCCATGGTCTTTCAAGTTTACAGAAACTGCACATAGGCAGACAGAATTACCAAATGCCAAACCAATCCAGGAGGCAGAAGAATGTTAGGGGGGGGAGGGTACCGCTACACTGAAATGAAGTGTATAAAAGTTGGGTGAGCCCCAGTATGTGTAAGGGTAAGGGGAAGCACCCAACTTTGCACTGTTGAACAATAAATGTTCTTTGTTCTCAATTTTTGTCTCGAGCGAAATCTGTGAAGGTACTTCTGTTTCTCCCAAATATAACACACACACAATTACCATTTTCATTTTATAACCATTTTTGTTTATTGAAGAGAATGGCAAATCTCATTATCTTTCTACCATCACTGAGAGGTGGTCTTTAAATTGGAAACTAATTGGAAACAAACTTCCCTAGCTTGGATCTGAGTCAGCTCAAGTCTTATGTATAATAAAGCCTATCATTCCCCTCAGTCTTTGTCCTTGTGGTTATTGAGGCAACTGATAGTGCCCAACGCCTAGAGTCTCGCAGTGAGTAGAAATTTGTGTTCAGTTCTAGTCAGCACATTATCAGAAGGATGTGGAAGCTATGGATGGAGTTTAGAGGAGATTTACCAGGATGTTGATTGAATTGGAAAATAAATCTTATGAGGCAAGGTTAGCCGAACTAGGACTTTTCTTTTTGGAGTGAAGAAGGATGAGAAGTAACTTAATAGAGGTCTACAAGATTCTGAGAGGCATAGATAAGGTGAACAGCCAGCATCTTTTTCCAAGGGCAGGAATAGCAAGCACCAGAGCACATATGTACAAAATGAATGCAGAAAAGTTTAGAGGAGCCATCAGGAATAAGTACAGAGAATTGAGGGTGTTTGGAATAACTTCCCAGGGGTGGTGATGGAGGCTGAAACATTAGGGGCATTTAAGACACTCTTAGACCGGCAGATGGACAAAAGAAAAAATAGAGGGTTATGAGGTAGAAAGAGTTTAGTTTTCTTTCAATGAATACATAGGTTTGCACAACATTGAGGGCCAAAGGGCCTGCACTGATGTGTAATGTTCTATGAACCTTTATTGTGAAGGGCAGTGTGTGGTGTAATAGGGAACATCAGTGTGCCTTGTGCATGTCAAAGCACAAATATGCTTTTTTGAATAAGTTGATGATTCTTGAAGCACAGCCTTCGAATTTGACACAAGCAGATGTGTCACACACACAAAAAAATGGCTTGATTACTCAGTTCTGGAGTGTTTTATATAAGTTCTGAAGATTAGCTTCACTCGCACAAGAAATTTGTTACAGGTGAGGGGCAATGTTGCAATGAGTAAGGCTGAGAAAGTCATAGAGTTATCAAGCAGATAAACAGGTTCTTTAGCCCACTGAGTCAAAAAATGTCAACATGAGCCACTCATTTACACTGATCCCAAATTAATCCTTTACATTTTTCTCCCAACATGCTAATCATCTCTTCCAGATTATACCATTCACTTAAGTATTAAGTAAAATTTATAGTGACCAAATTAATTACCAATTTTCAAGTTTTTTGGAAAATTAGATGAAACTGGAACAGCTGAGGAAACCTACACTGACACAGGAAAAGTGTGCAAACTCCACAGAGTCTGCACTGGAGATCAGGTGAAGCAAGGCTGTGGCTCAACTCCTTGATTCACTACACCACCCAGTGTTGGGACAATATTGAACTTTGCTTGACTTTAGGCTCCTCTATGTTTAGTAGAGATTTGTAGTCAATTGATTGATTCATATACTGTCTTGGAGCAAATATAAATTGCAGGTGAAGTTTTGTGGCAGTTCAATTTGAAGCAGGTGTTATGAAATCCCTCTGGAGTGATGGAGGGATTTAGTGAGATGAAAAAGGTCATATGTTGTGCTTGGTACTACTTCTTGCATTTTTCTTAAAGTTATCGCAGAATTTAAAAGTCGCATAAATGCATCTGAAAGGACAGAATCCATACAGTGACATCCCATCACACCTCTGGATTCAGATGAATTGCAAGATATTACAATTCACCTTACAATACACCTTACATGTACAGCACTGGATGTGCACTTACACAACATAAAAAACTGAACTGAGCAATGGTAAACCAGTGAATCGAATTGAATGAATTGCATTGAATTACAGAGAGATTGCAGAGAGAATGAGATAGTTCTGTTTATTTTTGAATATTTTATTTAAGAATTTTAAAACGATATCCATATCAATTAAGCTAGAAGAAAAAAATACACAATATATATAAACACACACACACACACACACACACACACACACACACACACACACACACACACACACACACACACACACACACACACACACACACACACACACACACACCACCCCCAGAGATAAGGGATTAGCCTTTGAGGAGAGATGAAGTTGTCTGGGATTATACTCGCTGGAATTTAGCAGAATGAGAGGAGATCTTAAAGAAACATATAAAATTATGAAAGGCATAGATAAGATAGAGGTAGGTAAGTTGTCGCCATCAATGGGGGTGACTAGAACAAGGGGACATAGCCTCAGATTCAGAGTAGTCAATTTAGAATGGAGATGAGGAGGCATTACTTTCCCACCAGATGGTGAATCTTTTGAATTCACTGCAATTGAAGCAGCAGAGGTTACCTCAGTAAATATATTTAAAATAAGGTTTAGATAGAATTTTACATTTTAAGGGATATGAGAAAAATGCAGGTAAGTGCATATGACTCTGTTGTCAGATCAGTCATGATTTCATTAAATGTCGGAGCAGGCTTGAGAAGCTGGATGTTCTATTCCTGCTCCTACTTATGCTCTTATTGTCATGAGTATCAAGACAAAATGAAGAATGTTGCTCTGCATGCTATCCAGGCAAGTCAATCAATACATAGTATAATAGTTTCTACAGTACTTTTGTGCTACAAATCTCACAGTTTGGCGGGCAGCAACCTCCTTTGAAGAAGACCGCAGAGCCCACCTCACTGACAAAAGGCAAAGGAGGAAAAACCCAACACCCAACCCCAACCAACCAATTTTCCCCTGCAGCCACTGCAACCGTGTCTGCCTGTCCCGCATCGGACTTGTCAGCCACAAACGAGCCTGCAGCTGACGTGGACTTTTACCCCCTCCATAAATCTTCGTCCGCGAAGCCAAGCCAAAGAAAGAAGAAAGAACTTTTGTGCATTGCATTACACTAAAACCGAAATGTGAGATACCATGTTGAAGAGAAATGTGCAGTTGAACTCTGTAAGGCATTATCTTTTACTAATATGTAATCCATTCAAGAGTCTGATAATGACAGGAAAGAATCTATCCTCAAATCCTGGAGATGATTATGTATCTTCTCCCGAAGGGATGGGGAGAAGACAGTATGACCATGACGGGACATATACTTTAATATATTAACTGCTTTCTTGAGCCAGCAGGAGGTGCAGACAAATTTGATGGAGGAAAAATTAGTTTGCGTGATTTTAAAATCACTAGATGAGATGTTGGTTTTCCGCGATGTATACTTTTACAACACCAATGATTGATATTTAACATTTCACATTTGCTGCAAGACAGTACGGAGTTGAATACAAAGTGAGAGATTTCACCACTAAGGTGAATTTAGTGAATCTTATTGATTAGGATTTATGTGATCATCTTCAAATCATGGGCATTAGCAAATAAACAATTGTTTGAAATTCTTCACGAAGGAAGGGTTCCAGGCTGAAGCATTTGTCCATAGTTTGTCTCCCACTGATGCTGCTCAACCCAATGAGTACAGCCAGCAGATTGTTTTTAAAATGCACTGATGGGTCCTGCCTCCACCACCCCTTCAGGCACCCACCATTCTGGGAAAGCTTATTCTCATTCACCCTCTCACCCTTCTGCCAATTACGTTCAATATTCAGCACTTGTTTTTTGACTTTTTCAGTTGAGAAAATGTTTTACAGTGGGTAATGATTGAAGTGTAAATATTGGAATGTTCAACAAAATTTAAGAATGTTTATTTATACATTTAACAGGTTTACAGACCTGTGATTGTCATGCAATACACAAAAGTGCCACTCAGAAGATCACCCAGCATCAGTGAAATATTTTTACACATAAACTGGAATTATTCTGAAAAAAATTAGCATACTTACCTCCGATGTGTCCCAATGTGGTTGTTTACACAGGGGCACTTTTAGGCCACTTTTACACAGCCATCCTGTGTTGCAGTTTGTCAGAGGGGAAATGTCGTATTCATTAGGCCTGTTTCTTTCAGAGGGGTTGCAGTCAATTTATACTGCAGCCACTCCGTTAAAGTGTGTAAGGGTACAGGTGGAAAAATTATGGGATGGAATTTGCATAAAAAGTTCTGTCCCAAAGTTTCACCCTGCCAACATAGTAGAAATTTTCTGCTGTTCAGTGCCTGTGTAAAAGTGCCTAATAGGAAATAAAGGGTAAATAATGTTTCAGGCCTAAGCGTTTTGTTATAGGCTCATGTCTGAAACGCTGGTTACCCTTTACTTCCTATAATTACTACTGACATGCTAAGTTTGTTCATTTATATAGTGACTTTCACAACTTAAGAATATCATAATGGTTTATAATCAGTGTATTATTAATCCTACACTACTATTTAATTTTTTTTAGAGTAAGGCAGCTTTCTCATGCAGACTTGTACATTGTCTATGAATGAAACTGCTAATTGATATGTCAACTATGGATTTCCTCGTAAAAGTCATTACAGAAAAAAAAATTCTCCTAAACTGAACTCTGCTTTATTCCAAGAAACATTTCTTGAAAGGTTTTGATTCTGTCCTTTAACAATCTCCATTTGTTTATTTCAGAAAAATGTTGAGGACTGCTTATTTAAAAAAATAAAGAAGAAGGGATCAAATAAATCTTTATTCCTCTTTAGAAATAGGCTACATCAGCAATCTGTCGAACTTGAAACATTGAACATCGTATTCTGCATAAAGTGAAGGATTAAAAGAAAAAGAAAAGCTACACTTGTTCAAGTAATGGTATTCAGTCAATAAACAGAAAATGCTAATCTTGACATACTTAGGGGGTAATGTTGAAGCAATGTATTAAACATGCGAGAATTAATTGATAGCGAGGATAAACCATTCTTACATGCAGCTCGATTTCTTTCCATTTCCCATGAGGGCATTCTTTTTTGTTAGACCAGTTCTGAGTTGCCTCTTCTTTATTCTGCTGCCAACTTCAGTCCCACGAGAGCCTTTGGCTGGGCTATTCTGTTAAATATAAATTATCGAGACCCAAAGTATTTGCCTAATCAGCAGTATAATTCCACTGGGTTGAACATTAGAATGGCAAATGCCAATATCCACTGCATGCCTTATGGATCAACAAACCGATATAGAGAAACTGATCCATCATTCTGTCACTGATTTCCAGTACTGCAGTTAGACGCTTGCCAATTAAAACTGCAGATTTAACTTTCACTGCTCAAGTCTGATAGCAGATACATGATAAATTGGGGCCCTTGTGCCCTGGTGCTTGGTTAAATCTAACACTTTCATTATAGCCAATTGTTATGGCCCAATCATGGCAGGCATGAGTGCCAGTCGTGTCAAGACCTTATGTTCTTTACAATGTAAACAACTTGAGAGATGCTGTAAAACAGATTTAAAAATAAAATCTTTATCGGGGATTGAAGCTCACAGCATATTGCAAACTTCACTCATGTAGGTCAAAGTTTAGGATTCAGATACAACCGTGGCATATTCTTGGCAAAGAAGCTGTTAAAGATAGATTATTTAATTATTTTAATTACTTTTTATGTTATGAATTTGGAATCTCAGGCAGGCTCAGGCTCATGGGCTTTTCTTATGCATAAGTTAAACAAGATGTCAAATACCTGTCCACTTGGCATAAACATGTTATGCTATTGAATAGCAGTGCACAAATTCTAAATTTGTTCTCCTCATGAGTCATTGAAACAAATCTCTGAAATAGACTAATTTTGTTCCTGAATCTTAATTGCCTTTTCAACAACACTATTTCAATGCCCCATTATTATCTTGTGTAATAACTCTTTGACATTATTTCTGACAATTCTGTACTAATTCAGACCAGCCAGTGCTGAGAGTAATGACCAGACTCAGACATACATATAAAATGTACTGCTTTATTCACCTCCTCTTCCACTTACTCTTTTTCAATCTTGCACGACAGAACTTGACCATTTGGTTAGAGTCAATTCAAAAAGTGAAGACAAATGATTTATTTTCAGTATATCCATTAGTAAAGCTGCAGCCTTTGAGAGAAGAAACTATGCCTATTTGAGTGAAAGTCAGAAGGATTTCAAGACAAATTCCATTACAGCAAATCACTCATTCTAACTGCAATAATGTGTTTTGCATTTCAGGATGTGATGTCGTTGTCATTGCAAAATAACACACCTTCTAATTTTCCATGATCTGAATAATACCTTAAATGTCAACATTTTCAACAGAACTGTATTCCTGAAGAATTTTGTCAGGAAAGCAAATTTAATTACAATAATTTTTTTGGAAGACGTAATGTACAGTAAAATTCCTCTCTGGCTGATCAACGTGTACACCTCACCTGCACGGAGCGAGAGATTGGGCATCTTCTAGCTGCTCTCACCACTACTGACAGGATCCCAGCCGGCTGTTCTGTCGGCTGACTTCATCTATAGCAGGGGTATCAAACTCAAATTCACAGAGGGCCAAAATTAAAAACTTGGACTAATTTGTGGGCCAAACTAAATATTTATTGAAAATTTTCAACAACATCTGCATGTTTTCTCTTCTTTCAACATATGTAATGTTAAACTTTTTTTTATTAAAATAAATGTTTAATAATAGTTTTGGTTAAACTCTTTCCAGAAGAAGCATTAACAAATGAGAAATAAAATATAAAATAAAGTTTGCTGTAAAACCAGACTTCTTTTCATCTCCTCCACCTTCTGGAGCTTTTGCTTCTCGTTCAGATCCTTATACCTGTCCTGCTGTTTCGTTTCATAGTGTTGTCGTATGTTATATTCTTTAACTACAGACACGCTGAGTCACGTGATGGAGTAGTGGCCGGATGGTGAACTCCAGCCCTCTCCAGAAAAGTCGGGAAAAACAAAGGAAAACACAAAGGCACAGAAATAAAAGTTACAGAAAAGTGAGTATAAAGGTGGAAAGAAGATGGCGACAAAAAAAGAAAAATCGAAAGCAACGGTAAGAAGAGAGGAAGAGAAGACAAAGGAGGAAAAAGGTGAAGGCCTTACCTGTCCGAAGAGGCCCGCTGCGGAGAGAGAAACCCGCTCCCTCAGGTCGGTAAATAATGGACTACAAAAATGGCTCGCAGAGCCGAGTAAAAGTGCGCAACCGCGCATGCGCGAGGAGTCGTGCATGCGCAATGCGCATGAAAAGAAACACACCGACGGGAGGGGGGACGAGCTGGGGAGTCGATCTCCACAGCCGGCAACGACAGCTGCAGAACACCTGCAGCAAGAAGAGACCACAGAAGACAATAGAAACAAGAAAGAAGAGAAGGAAAGGGCACCAAAGAAACAACAGATGGCCAACCCAGAGGAAGAAGAAGAGGAAGAGGAAGAGTATAGTGAAATAGAAGAAGAAAAGAAAGGCAAGATTAAGGATATACTTTCCCTTATTAAAGGATACATGGAGTCATTTAAAGAATGGCAAACACAGGAATTTAAGGATTTAAGAAAAAGAATAAACAACACAGAAGAGAAAATGAATAAAATAGAGATGACCTTAACAGAAATGGGAAAGAAAATGGACAAGATGGAAGAACGGGCAGTAGCAGCAGAAATGGAGGTAGAAGACTTAAAAAAGAAATTGGAGGAATCTAATAAAAAAACTAGAGACACAAGAACTACTAGCTCAAAAAATAGATACAATGGAAAATTATAACAGAAGAAATAACATAAAGATAGTGGGCCTTAAGGATGATGAAGAAGGCAAGAATATGAGGGAGTTTATAAAAGAGTGGATCCCTAAGACCCTAGGATGTCCAGAACTACAGCAAGAAATGGAAATAGAAAGGGCACATAGAGTATTGGCCTCTAAACCACAACCACAACAAAAACCAAGATCTATTGTAGTAAAATTCCTAAGATATACTACAAGAGAAAAGGTACTGGAGAAGACAATGGAAAAAGTAAGAGAGGGCAACAAACCACTGGAATATAAAGGGCAAAAAATCTTCATTTATCCAGATATAAGTTTTGAACTCCTAAAGAAGAGAAAAGAGTTCAATACAGCAAAGGCAATTTTATGGAAGAAAGGGTATAAATTTATACTAAAGCATCCAGCAGTATTGAAAATATTTATTCCAGGACAACAAAACAGACTATTCTCGGATCCAGAAGAAGCACGAAAATTTGCAGAACAATTACAAAAATAGACTGAGGGAGGAAGACGGGTAATGAGAGTAAAAATGATCACGATTGATATGTATGTGGGTAAAGACAAAAATAGACTGAGGGATGAAGACGGGTAATGAGAGTAAAAATGATCACGATTGATATGTATGTGGGTAAAGAGGTATAAGAGTGAATAGAGACAATGTGCATACCTGAATGTATCTGTACTTAGAGGAAAATATAGATAGTATAGACAAGAATTAATAAGGGAAGGTAATGGAATAGAGAGAATAAGGAGGGAATTAAAAGAGTGACCTTTGTGACATATGAAAAGTGAAATCTTTTCTGGGGGGGGCGGGGTGGGGGGAAATAGCGGTCACTGCAAAATCAGTTGACGCTTGCGAGTGGATTCGCAAATCTAAATGGAGAGGGGAGATGTGGTTGTCCGACAAGGGATAAAGGACAACTCAGGAGGGGAAGGGGAGATTGGGGATAAATAAGATAGAAATAGGAGAATAAGGAAAATGTTGGATGTTGTAGGAATGTTGTCTTATAAAGAGTTGAAAATAAGAAAACAGAAATGGAAAAGGAGGAAAGGTAATGATGGAAAAACGGAAAGAGAAGATAAACAAAATATAAAAGGGCTACGCTGAACTATATGACTTTAAATATTAATGGAATACATAACCAAATTAAAAGGAAGAAACTACTAAATTTAAATGAATAAATGTATTCCATTAGAAAAAATAACATATAGGTTAAGAAATAATATTGAAATATTCGAACAAGTATGGGAGCCTTACATTAAATACAATAGCGAAAACCTACCGGGGACAAACATTACCTAAGTTGATGGAAGGAGAAGGAAAGAAAAGAATGGACTCAGTAGAATTTCTGGTGTATTTTTGTTGAATGACAACATTGTCTGACTGGCTTAATGCAACCAAGATTGTATACCTAAAATGGATGAGGGGGGGGTGGGGGGGGTGGCTTGGGAGGAGCTTTCCCATCAAGTCTGGAGTCAAGCACTGTCTCATATTTTATTTGTGTGGACCATAGAGCCTTTCCTGAATCCATCAGGAAGGACAAGGGCATAAGAGGTGTTACATGGACAGGCAGTGGAGACACCCAAGTCAAAATCTCCCTGTACATGGATGATGTGTTCTGCTCAGATACACAATTGGTCAGCAGTCTGATCAGTATCTGAGGTCAATTTGAAATGGCATTGGGTACCAGAGATATCTGGAAAATGTGTTTTGATAACTGGGGTTGACTGGCCTGCCAATCTTTTCAAAGTCAGGTCTAACTACCTGAAGGTGCTGGGATCTGGGTCAGAGGGACCAAAGTGTGAAACAGAAGTTATTCAGAGCAGATAGTGAATCTTGACCAGAATTGTGGGAGAGGAGTTCCCTCCCAATAAAAGGAAAGAAGCTGGTTATCACGTACAAAGGTGTTCTTGATACTGCTGTTCTTGGCACAGATGTGGCCTAATCCCACACCTCCACCCTGGCAATCACCCAAACCATCATCTGGTTCATCTGGGGATTCAGGATGGAATGGACCCAGCTGGCCACATGCAAATCACTTGACAAAGGGGACAATGGCATCACAACATGACCCTTATCCTGATGACCATCTTCATGTGTTGCTGCTTTAGGCTGAGCTTGGAACCAACGTATGATGGCACCAAATGTCACAGAGTGCTGAGGTTCAACCTATCCCAGGTGCTATGAAAGATGGACCTGACCCTATTACCATGCAATGCCCCAGTCAGCTAGGCGTTACCACATTGCCTGTCCTTTGTGGAAAAGTTTTTCCAGATAAATACTTTTGAAGATGTCCATCAGGCAGTGGTCAGCACAGAACATCCTGCAGACACTGAAGGTCAAGAACTCAATGGATATTGTGGCATGGTTCCCTAAGTAGACTGTCCAGGATATCTGGTGGAATGCCTCATCACCAGAATTCACTAACAACCAGCAGGACTTCAGCAAGCTGGCAGTGACAGGTCTTCCTGGTCAGGTCCTTTCTGTACGACCAGAATATCACCAACCCCACCCCCTACACCCCATTCACATTGCACTCGAGACAACTGGAGGGCAGTGGAGACAATCTCCCACCTCTTTTCATTCAGTGGATTTGCCAAGAGTGTGCAGAGAAGGATGCAAGGATGGTTGGCACAGTTCATCCCTAGCAGCAGCATTACAGATGACACAGGCTGTTCCTGGGGACAGACATCCAGAGTTGCTGAAAGATCATCAATTTGGAAAAAAAGATGTCCTTTGGTCTCCCCAAGTCTTGTTGGTCTTCCAGCACTGTAAGATGACGGTGAGGGAATGCACATTTAAGGCTATGGGTGCATGTGCTGAGGAATGCACACCAATGCAAAAATTTTGTGGGGAAAGACAAGACTTTTGCGTCTGTTCTGTGACTCTTGAGTGGCTGCGACTGGAAGAGAAAGTAACCCCGAGGGGTCACTGTGGACACAAGGGTGCCATGTAGTAAAGTAAATGGTTAACACAGTGATACAGTAACAAAATGCAGATATGAATTAAGAATGTAAAAAAAACCTTTGCAATTTTTTCCTTTGTGTGTGTGTGTTTCTTTTAGAAATAAAAATAATATACAGAATCTTACTTATAAATTCTAGCAAATGGTTATTAATCATTAAAAATGCTCACCATAAGAAGCAACATATTTAATCATATAGCTTTGATATTTATATGTCAATCTGCAGTAAGAAAATCATACTAATATTGAAATTCTATCGAGATTCTCATTCCTGCCAATGCATTGCATTATCTCCAGTGTTACTGAATTAAGAGTAGAAAAAGATCACCTTCAGCCATTCATGTTGCTTCGGTGGAAGGTTCGGCAAGTTTCTTGCCAAAGATAGGAGAATCCCCAAAGCAAGGATTTTTGTTGCTTGTGGTTTGAAGAGATATCACATGCCACCATCCCAACCCCCCCCCCCCACCCCACCTAAATATTTTACCAACCTGTTCTAACACTTCTGAATCCTTGAGTTATTTTGTAGGAGATTTGCTGTGAATAATGAGGCTCAGAATATCTGCTGGAATGTCTAAAAGCTATGAGATAATTTCATTCATATGCACATAGTGACGAGTGAAAACTTCCATCTCACATTTTTTTGGGAAAGGAAGGATTTTTTTTCCCTGATAGTGCCTTGCATTGCTGATTCCACGTGTTAAGTATTTGGCTGGCTGAAAACTGTTTTGTGATAACCTGAAAGGCACAATGCAAATTACTTTTTAAAGGCACAGACAGCAGGCAACAGTCTGAAAAAAAATCTGGTTAGTGAGTAGAAATGGTGATGCAGACAGCAAATGGAAATAATAACCACCAACTTGTATCTGTTAGGGCTACAATTAGTCTTATTATTTTATAAAGGAGGGAATTTGACAAGAGACATTATCTGTGCATTTCATTGGGAGTGCATGTATCAGGAAATGGTAGTTTTCAGCTCTTATCAAATAACCTTGTATTCTACTGAGGCTTTCGATCACATGCCTGAATTAAGAAAAGTGAGAAAACTATCTGTGCTTTTCCCAGAATTTCTGACTTATTGATAATAATACATGCATTATGAAATGCCGGAGAATGTTTGCAGCTCGTGATCATAACCTAGACAGGATTCAATGCCTTCAAATAAATAGAAGGAGAAGAAAGAAGAAAATCTGATAAAGAGGGGAAAATAGAATCTCCTGTCTTACAAATCACCAGTTTGGCAGAAGATAGAATTATTTGCAATCAATGTTCTTATTCTCTTGTGGAAATCTGCATTTTTCATCTTCCCTCACAAGAAGGAGCTATTCCAAATATTGGCTGACATTAATCACAAACATGTCAAGATGTGGCTCTGCAGATAAATTCAAAGCCAGACTAACGATTGATCAAAAAAAGCTCACATGAATTAAGTCCAGTAACAACAGGACACCACTTATTTGTTAAACATTTCCTTAAATCATCTAAAAAAAAATTCACTTCAGTTTCATATAGTGAGATCTGTTTCTCATGAATTCTTTCCTGACATACCCAAGACTCTTGTTCACATGAGTAAAGCAGATCCCTGGAGTGAGAAAGGTTTAATATGGAAAACTTCACAGGGGATTAAATGAATGATAATAGTCAGACTGCTCATTTTAAGAGGGAGTGAATTTTAATATTTTCCTTTAATTGTCCATATTGCTGTGTTTTAGCACTTACATTAAAATGTATTTCTTCATGACTAATGTTAATATTAATAATTAAGTTAATCATTTAAAAATCTATTTATCGTCTTGTTAGCAGTGTTAGATCTACTGTTGGCAAATGGGATGGGTCAAGTGACGGAGGTTAGTGTTGGCGAGCACTTCGGGTCCAGTGATCATAATGCCATCAGCTTCAATGTCATTATGGAAAGAGAGAAATCAGGGCCAAGGATTGAGGTTTTTGATTGGGGAAAAGCTAGATTTGAGGAGATGCGAAAGGACTTGCAGGGTGTGCATTGGGACAATTTGTTTTATGGGCAGGATGTAGTAGAGAGATGGAAGTCTTTTAAAGATCAGATTTTGAGAGTGCAAAAGCTTTATGTTCCTGTTAGGTTAAAAGGAGGGGCAAAAGGTTTGAGAGAGCCATGGTTTTCAAGGAATATTGGAAACTTGGTTCGAAGAAAAAGGGAGGCGTACATTAGATATAAGAAGCATGGAGTTAAGGAGATGTTTGAAAGATACATTGAATGTAAGAGGAATCTTAAGAGAGGAATTAGGAAAGCTAAAAGAAGGTACGAGAAAACTATGGCAAGCAGGGTGAAAACTAATCCAAAAGAGTTCTACAAATATGTTAATGGTAAGAGGAAAGCTAGAGACAAAATTGGTCCCTTAGAAAATCAGAGTGGAAAACTGTGTGTGGAACCTAGAGAAATGGGGGAGATATTGAACAGTTTCTTTTCTTCGGTATTCACTAAGGAGAAGGATATTGGGAGATGTGGGATAAAAAAAGCAAATTGGGTAAATATGGGGAATATAGAGATTACAAAAGATGTAGTTTTAAGGCTTTTGAAGAATATAAAGGTGGATAAGTCTCCGGGACCAGACGGGATCTTCCCCAGGACATTGAGAGAAGTGAAGGAGGAAATAGCAGAGGCTCTGGTGGTAATTTTTCAAATGTCATTAGATATGGGGATAGTGCCGGAGGATTGGCGCATTGCGCATGTGGTTCCGTTATTTAAAAAGGGCTCAAGGAGGAAGCCTGGCAACTATCGGCCTGTAAGTTTGACGTCTGTGGTAGGTAAATTAATGGAGAAAATTCTTAGAGATAGTACTTATAAACATCTGGATAGACAGGGTCTGATCAGGAGCACTCAACATGGATTTGTGGGAGGAAGGTCATGTTTGACCAATCTGATTGAATTTTTTGAAGAGGTGACTAGGAATGTGGATGAGGGTAGCGCAGTGGATGTTGTCTATATGGACTTCAGTAAGGCCTTCGATAAGGTACCACATGGAAGGTTAGTTAGGAAGGTGCAGTCTTTAGGTATAAATTTTGAGATAGTCAAATGGATTGAACATTGGCTGAAAGGGAGAGGCCAGAGAGTGGTAGTGGATAATTGTCTGTCAGGTTGGAGGCCGGTGACCAGTGGTGTGCCTCAAGGATCTGTATTGGGCCCATTGTTGTTCGTTATATACATTAATGATCTAGATGATGGGGTGGTGAATTGGATTAGTAAATATGCAGACGATACTAAGATAGGTGGAATAGTGGATAATGAAGAAGGTTTTCAAGGATTGCAGAGGGATTTGGGCTGCTTAGAAAAGTGGGCTGAAAAATGGCAGATGGAATTTAATGCTGATAAGTGTGAGGTGCTTCATTTTGGTAAGAAGAATCAGAATAGGACATATGTGGTAAATGGGAGAGCATTGAGGAATACAGAAGAGCAGAAAGATTTAGGAGTGACGGTACATCGTTCCCTGAAGGTAGAAACTCACGTGAATAGGGTGGTGAAGAAGGCTTTTAGTATGCTGGCCTTTATCAATCATTGCATGGAATATAGGAGTTGGGAGGTGATGTTGAGATTGTATAAGACGTTGGTGCGGCCTAATTTGGAGTTCTGTGTGCAGTTCTGGTCGCCTAATTATAGGAAGGATATAAACAGAGAGGAGAGAGTGCAGAGAAGGTTTACCAGAATGTTGCCTGGGTTTAAGCATCTGGAGTATGGGGAGAGATTGGACAGATTGGGTCTTTATTCTTTGGAGCGTAGAAGGTTGAGAGGGGATTTGATAGAAGTATTTAAGATTATGAAAGGGATAGACAGAATGGATGTGGATAGACTATTTCCGTTAAGAGGAGGAAAGTTTAAAACAAGAGGACATGAGTTAAGAATTAAGGGGCAGAGGTTTAGAGGTAACATGAGGGGGAACTTCTTTACTCAGAGAGTGGTAGCTGTGTGGAATGATCTTCCGGGAGAAATAGTGGCGGCGGAGTCAATTGTATTATTTAAGAAAAGGTTGGACAGGTATATGGATGAGAGGAAGATGGAGGGTTATGGGCATTGTGCAGGGAGGTGGGATTAGAAAGGGGTGTTTGGTTCGGTGCGGACTAGAAGGGCCTAATGGCCTGTTTCCGTGCTGTAATTGTTATGTTATGTTATGTTATGTTATGTCTTGCACTATCTGCAATTGCAGCAGGAAGTGCCTAAAGGGGCAGAAGGATGGATGGGAAGGGACTAGCAAATGAGGGAACCTCTGAGTCACTGATTCCTGTGAAAAGCAGATGGGATGGGGAGGTGAAGATGTGGCTGGTGGTGGGATTGTGCCTGTTTGTGGAAGTGTCGGAGAATAATGTGTCAAATGCAAACGCCACCATGGATCTGAAGGTAACAGGAGCCTACCAGCCACATCTTCTTCTTAAGATTCCAGCATGTGCAGTTTTGACGATTCTTCTGGGAAGACCAACAGTTTGTGGAGTTCTATGGCCTGCACATGCTTCTGGTGCCAAGACACCCAGCTTTCTGTGTAGGGTGGATGGTGTGAACCTTTTCACATGCAGAATTAATTTAATGAAGACAGTAAATTTGTCTTTCCAATTATCAAGCTACTTTTATGCATGCTTATTTGGCTTCTGATGAAAACACACTGTTGTTTCTCAAAACAAATACTTAAATTTATGCCTTTTAGGAAAAGAAACATTTGGTGCCTCCAAGTGCCTGGGAGTCCATATATCCTGATGCCAGCACATTGAGGCAAATGTGAAGAAGGCCCACTGACCTCTCTATTTTCCAAGAGGTCTCCAGAGATTTGGCATCTTGTCAAATACTCTCTGTAACTTCGACCAGTTTACTGTGGAAAATATACTGACTGGTTGATTCAAAACCTGGCTTGATAATTTGAATGCACAGGAATTAAGAATTTTGCAGATGGTAGCAAACATCGCCAGGTCCATCACAGACTTTGATCTCCAATCCATTGAAAAATCTATGTGAGGCACTGCCTCAAGAAGGTAGCCAACATCATAAAGGACCCCATCACCCTGATCACAACCTCTTCTCTCTGCTACCTTTGAGAAAAAAGTTCTGGAGTCTGATGACCAGGGCCACTACGATCAAGTACAGTTTCTTTCCAAAGCTATCTAGCTCCTCCCCTTACTACATTAATCATAAAATTCTCTGATACCACCAAAAGGACTGTCTGCACTATTGTGACAACACCTTTTTGTACTATTGTAACTGTATTTTTATGTATGACATAGTTAGTGTAGTGGTTACCACAGCACTAATACAGTTCCAGCGACTCAGGTTCAAATCCACCACTGTCTTTAAGGAACTTGCATATTCTCCCTGTGTCCGCCAGGGTTTCCTCAAGGTAGTCTAGTTTTCACATATAATCATATAACCATATACAGCACAGAACAGGCCAGTTTAACCCTACTAGCCAATACACTGACCAGCACCTGGTCAATACCCCTCCAATCCTCTCCCCTCCATGTAATTATCCAGTCTTTCCTTAAATGTAAATAACGTTCCTGCTTCAACCACCTCCGCCGGAAGCTTATTCCACATACTCAAAGATGTATGGGTTTATTTAGGTAGTGTATGCTTGTAGGCCAGAAGGGTCTGTTACCATGCTGGAACTCTAAACTTAAATTTTTTTAAAATCTGTATTTTCTGTAAAGGGTTATATGGTTATTGTTCCTTTATGATTAAATGAAATTATACTTTTGCAGTTTTATTTTTAACTATGTACCTGCTTGGCTATCACAAGTAAGAATTTCAGGGCATATGTACATTGTACCATGTGTATGACAAAAACTCATTCCCATTATCATCCTCTTTATTGAGATGTGAATGGGTGAAAGGACTAATGATTGCTTTATAAAGAATTCATTGGATCATCTGATAAATAGATGGAGACCTAGTACTTCATAATGAATGGCAGAGAATAGCCCTCAGAACGTAAAGATGCATTCGTAAGGGGTCTGAATTGTTTGAAATTTGCTAACGTAGTGCCAGTGCCTTAGCAATCAGGAGTATGTATGTCTGAGGTTAAACTTTTCTTCATAACGTTTGTTGCTATTCTCACTGTTTGCTACATTTCCAAGTTTTATGTAGCTCCTAGACTTTGAAATTAGATTCCTTTATTGACACAAGTAAACTTACTGAGTACATATTAAGAATATCAGTGGTTTAAGGCACTGGAAGACTTTAACACCTCTTCAGTGAATTTCACTTTCTCTTTGCCTATATTCCTTCAAGACAAATGTAGTTGTATTGTTTTGCAGTAGTTTCCTAACTCCTGCTCATCTGGATTCACATTTGTTGCCACCTCTTTGTTGGATGGGCTGTAGCCACAGTGTCTGTTTAAAGAGATGTCGACCATGGTCAGTTTTACAGAATCTTTATCTTTGTTGTGGATGGCAATTGTAATCAGAAGGCCCACAGTAATAAGAAAGAAAGCTATGGACTGAAGCAATAAATCAATGGACTGATTAGTTGTTAACAAAAGGGAATACTGAATTGTGGTGTGCTGAAGTAGCAGCAAGTAAGCACAAACTCAAAAGACTGCACAACAGGCTTTATTCCAGTAAAAGTCTGAACATCAGTTCAAGCCTTGGTGGCTCCCATTGTGACTGGTTCAGGAGGGGCCGGCTCAGGTTTATATTCAGGTCAACTGATTGACAGTTGGCCAGGTGGAGTCAGCCCCTTAGCTGGTCTTCCTGCAGTCACAGAGATCGCCCCCTGCAGTAGGCTAGTGGTCGTATCACCACATGAATTCAACGCAGAGAAACTCGAGATTATGAACAAGGCGTGTGAACTGAACAGGCAAGCACACAATAAATGCTGAAATACACAACGAATTATGACAAATGAATCCTTGACTGCATGTCTGCAGAACCCCAAAAAGGACAGGACAGGCAGATATTTTAATTAAGAAGACATGATGTGGCACACTTTGCAATATTAGTTGAGACATAGGATATGAGAGCAAAAATGTTATGCTAGGAGTGTATAAATCACAAGTTGGGCCACAGGGTATTTGATAGCAGAGAGGATCCAGAGAAGATTTACAGAGGGGTGAATTTTAATGAGGATGAAATATGCTAGGTTTATTTTCAATGGAACAAAAGTAGGTTGCAGAAGAAATTAATGTAAAGTTATGAGAGTGAATGAAAAGGCTTTATATTCTTTAGCAACCTTATCAGCTGCTTTCAGTAGCAGATTTAAAGTCATGGGTACATTAATGATTTACAGAAACAATAATTTTTTTGCAATTTAGGCTTTACTCCACAATTCATTCAGAAGCACACAAACACGATCAAGGCATATACACACATTACCATTTTAATACTAAACAGATGGCAGACATAATCCCCAGTGGCAGTAGTTTGACCTTCTCCTTCAATGCTATTTCAATAAAAGCCCATAGCTTTTATTTCCTATTTTAGGGGCAAGTAAACCCTTCCATCAATCCACTTAAAGGGAGGGCAGACAGCCAAAGATCCTTCCAGGATCTGATGCTGAGATCTTAGCATTTACATACTGTATCTCCTGAACATTTATATTGTGCTTATTTTCTCCACAGTTCATTTACACAGTTCTATCCCCCTACTTTTAATGAGTGCATTTTTTTGAGAATAAATAATCTTTGGCCCTTAACTTCTTGAACTAATTTAGCTCTGTTGTCCTGAGCAATCATCACATGTGTTACGCATCATTTCTGCTGGTGTCCATTTTTGTTTTCGTTTGGAAAATGAGGCCGAAAGCTCTGAAATCATATTTATTACTTTACACTTTCATTCCAATCAGTTCCTTTCAATCTTTACTACCCTAACACCAGCTCTCTGCAAATATACAAGCAAGTGTAAAACGAAGGACAAATATGTGAGGTAAAATAAAATCAGAAAATGCTGGAACTATTCAGCAGGTCAGCCATCATCAATGGATCAATAAACAAAGTTAAACTTTCAGATTTCTTATCTTTCATTGTGATAAGGTCATCAAACTGAAATTTGGCTCTGCTTCCTTGTCCCTCGATGTTATCTAAACCAGCTGAGAATTCCAAAATGTTCTAACTTTACTCCAGATTCCATCATCAGGAATTTTATTGCTGCAATCAGAGGTTTGCACCAGCTTTAAAAGAGCATCAATTATCCCGGTGTCTAAGAAGAGTAGAGAGCTGCCTCAATGACTTCCACCCAGTAGCACTAACATCTACTGTGATGAAATGCTTTGAGAGTTTGGTTGATCTTGGCCAGAGTTAATATATACCTAAGATCTGGACCTGCTGCAATTTGCCTCCCTTCACAATTGCTCCACAACAGATGCAATATCATTGGCTTTCCACTCAGCTCTGGATCACCTCGACAACAGCAACACATACATCCAGCTACTCTTCATTGACTGCAACTCAGCCTGCAATATGCTCTCAATGCTGGTTAATGAGCTCCACAACTTAGGCCTTTTCACTTCCCTCTGCCACTGGATCCGTGATTTTCCCATCGGAAGACCACAGTCAGTATGAATTGGAAACAATCTCTCCTCTGTACTGATGATCAACATACGCCACCTCAAAGATGTGTGCTTAGCTCATTGATCTACTCACTCTACACCCATGACTGTGTGACAAGGCACAATTCAAGAGCCATCTGCATATATACCAATGCCACCATGGTCATCAGCAGAATTACAGACACCAAAGAAGAAGCAAATAGAAGGGATATAGCTCATCTTGTTGAGTGGTGCCACAATAAAAACTTTGCAAAGCCAAGATTATCAACATCAGGAGAACATAAACCAGTCCTCATCAAGGAGTCACCAGCGGAGAGAGTCAAGAACTTCAAATTGCTGGGTTTCAACATATTGGAAGATCTGTCCTGGAGCCTCCAGATCAATGCAATCATGATGAAGGCTCACCAGTGGCTATACTTTGTGAAGAGTCTGAGAAGATTTGGTCTGTCACCAAAGACTCTAAAATATTTCTACAGGTATACCATGGAGGACATTCGATCTGATTGCATCACTGTCTAGTATGGAGGTGCCAACACTCAGGATATGAAAAAAAACTCCATTAAAATTGCTAACTCAGCCAGAAAACAGTCTTTTCTCCATCAAGGACATCTACAAGAGGAGGTGTCTCAAGAAAGCAGCCTCTGTCCTCAAGGACCCTCACCATCCAGACCATGCCCTCATCACACTGAAAAAGGTACAGGAGCATGAGACAAGTACCCAATGGCACAAGGACAGCTTCTTCCCCTCTGCCATCAGATTTCTGAATGGTTAATAAATCATAGCCATCACTTTCTCCTATATTCTTGCACTATTTATTTATGATAAGTAATTTATAGCATTATTTTGCACTGTGAGGCTGCCTCAAAAAAACCCAACATTTTGTGACCTGTTCATGACAGTAAATTCTGATTCTTTATTTTTGTTTCTCAGTAATGTAGGAGTTTCTGAATCCCGTAACAGAAAGAATGTATGTGTTTGTGTGCTTTGATCAGGTATTTGCCATAACATTTGGCATATCACACTGATGCTATTTTACTCTCCCAATATTCCATTAACTCCCCTTCCCTAGATTCTCCCCCTCACTTACACATCTTCAGATTTACTGACAGCTTCACAGTACTGGGTCAAATATCAGATAACAACGACGCAGATTAAAGGTAGACAATTGAAAGTTTGGATGCATGGTACCAAGATAAGTACCCTTTCACTATCAGTGAGGGACAGGGAGCATGCTCGCACTGAAGTCAAAGAGTTTCAAGTTCAAGCTTCAGAGCTAGGGCTTTTCTCTGGCGTGAAGGAGGATGGGAGGTGATGCAATAGAGGTCTACAAGATTATGAGAGTATATTATAAGGTTCACTGCCAGTACCTTTTTAACAGGGCAGGAGTATCAAACAAAACACTAGAGGGTATCTGTACCAAGTGAAGGGACAAATGTTTTAGGGACACATCATGGGTGTTTTTACACAGAGAGTTGTGGGTACCAGAAATACATTGCCAGGGATGGTAGTGAAGGGTGAAACAATAGGGGCATTCAAGAAACATGGATGAATGAAAAATAAAGGGCTGTGAGGTGAGAGGAGTTTTTTTGGAGTAGGTACATATATTGTACATATATAGGTCAGAATGACATCGTGGGCTGAAGAGCCTGTACTGAGCTGTAACATTCTATGTTCTATATGTTCTATAACTCTATCTGCACTGATGATTTCAAATATATGCAGAATTTGGACAAATTTGCATAAAGGCTTCGAGCTACAAATGATATCAAACGCAGCAAAAAAAATTATACATTTAACATGCAAAATGTCTTCTGAGGTTATCAAAAAATTATTGAGGACCCTTCCCATCAATCTCGTGGTATCTTTAACCTGCTACCATCTGGAAGGAGATACAAGAACATCAAAATCGGGACTGCCAGTCTGAAAAATAGCTTCTTCCCACAGTATCCTGTAACTGAGCAAATTATTCAAAAGTATTTTTATATATTTATTTTGTGTTATATCTTTATATCAATGGTCATTTTGAGTGTGTGTGTGTTCATATGTATGTGTGTGTGAGTGTGTGTGCACATGTGTGTGTGTGTGTGTGTGTGTGTGTGTGTGTGTGTGTTTATGCACACACTATGTGTAGTAATAGAGTGCTAAAGACACTCCTGACCACTAGAGCGTATCAGAGATGAGTTGGTTGCAGATTCGGTTAGTTTCAAGATGAATGCCTCCACAGTGTCTTGAATCTATAGGTAATAAAGTATAATTGTTTAAAAAAGAATGCAAGTTTCTTTATTACAATAAAAGATACATCACACGGTACCAGGAGTGGAAGAAACACTAGGAATGTGTGGCATGTGTATCAGTCATTATCAGCAGAGAAATGGAGGGTGTAAAGGGCCCTGATGCTGTAAATTGGACTGGAAATATCAACCATAAGTGGAGGTTGTTCAAATGATTCCTGCTGTACCTACAAGCCATTAGACTCAATAGCAAACCTGATGCATTGAAGATTGCACTGCTACTTATTATGATGGGATCTCAAGCACTAGACGTTTACATTTGTTTTTGCTGAGGCAGATGATCAGGACAAGTTTGACAAGGTCTTCAATATGTTTGATGAACTCGATTGTAATGGAATTTTTGGGAGTTAAATTGGTAAAATTAGAGTATACACACACACACTTTAAAAAAGATCTTATTTGAAATGCTGATGAATTAATATCCACAGTATTTTGAAGAGGAACTGTGAGAAATGCTATGCAGATTTCACAAGTAAGTGCTAATTAAAATGATGTCATGAAATGAATTGACTATTGTCTTGGAAGAACAACCAGAGCCAGGTTGTCTGTTTTGGACCTTTTTGTAATGCTTTCGACCTCTCTGCAAAGCTGCAAAGTGCTCTCTCAGAAGTCATTGAGAGGTTAAAACAACAGATGGATCAGAAGACTAAGAGAGAGAGAGAGAGAGAGAGAGAGAGAGAGAGAGAGAGAGAGAGAGAGAGAGAGAGAGAGGGGACATGCTGTTGGCAGTTTAAAATCTCAGATAGAGAGATAGAGAGAGACAGAAGGGAGTCTTTGACTGTGTGTGACACAGAAAGCTGTAACAAACCAGGAGAAGCTTCTTGAAACAGAAACAGAAGCTCCAGAGTGGCAGATGGCTGGAAGTGCTATCTGTTTGATGTTTCTCTTGGAATAAGTGGGACAGAAAGGAACTCTGTGGTAGCCTGAACGAAAGAGGTTATCATCTGGTGAACCCTGATGGGGCAAGTTTTATTAGCAAGGCATTGAGATGACTAATGGTGGTACCTCATTTGTGGAAATCCTGGAAAAACACATCTTTCTCTGCAAACATATAAGAACCTTCCTGAGCAGTAAACATTTACTGTTCGAGCACCAAAGTCTGGTGAACTTTATACATGTTAAATTCTGTGCACAGTAAAGAATTGCCTGCATCCAGAGAACTTGGAAGAATGAGAAGTGAGATCGAACTGTGAACCAAAGAACTTTTCTTAAATTTACACACACATTACATACACGTGTGCTTAGAATTAGAAGGGGGTTAAATTAGGTTAGTTAATTTAATAGTGATAAGTTAAAGTTTGATTCTGTTTTCATGTTTGAAGATAATTAAAAGCAACTTTTGTTTAAGTAACCATTTGTCGTGGTGAATATCTATTGCTGCTGGATTTTGGGGTCTGTCGGACTCTGGCTTTACCTTACTCTTAATTTAGTCTATGTGTGGTCTGAGTCCAGCGTGTTCTTTGAATGAAGTGATAGGAGAAGGTATTCGGTTCAACAGTCAATTTATTACACAGCACAAGAATAAAACTTAACAGAGCTCTGGGTCAGTCATTAGTTCATAGGTCACCTGCACAGTGAGCTATTCCCCAAGACTGACCCCTATTGTCCAGTTGGCTCAGTTTATATAGATCAACCTTATCATACAGAACAAAAGTTGGCTTCCTTTGCTAGATTTTTTTGCATAAGGGTTATCACAAGTCATCTCCTGTTTTGCAGATATCTGGGGTGTAGCACTCCCATCTTAATCCTCCAAGCCAGACTATCCTGTTGATTGGATCAGAAATTAATTCACCCCAGATATTTCTAATCACCATTTTGTCCCTGTCTGGCCAATTTCTGCTGTTCTTTTTAACACCTCCTCCTGCCTTAATCTTCCTCCTAGACTGGTTTTCCATTCCCTTTGTTTCTTGCAGGCCATTCTTTGTTCTGGTCTGGCCTGTGTCTCCTGTGCTACTCACCACCTCCTTCAGTTTGAGCATTCCTCCTAAATCGTTTTATGCATTTCCTCTCCCTGTATTTTGGGAGTAGACAATTTTGCTCAGCCAACTTTGCTCCATGCTGTGATTGCCACTTAATCACATTCCTCTTTTTCCCTGAACCATGCAGTAAATATAAACTTATTAATTAATCATTTATTTCATAATGTTTTAACCCCTAGATTCCAACAGTCCCCCTTTTGGTCTCATGAAAATGAGACCAACCACCAGTTCACTTATGGGACCAAGACCTCAGGAGTTTTTGCAAGGACCGGCATCTCCGACCCCTTGTTAAACTTAACCTCACAAACTTGGCTATTATGAACACACTTCAGTCCAGTGGGGACCCCAACACAGTGTTCAGAAACGTCAGTCCAATTCGCAAAGTACTGTTTCGGTTTGTTATGGGCCTCCCAGGCTGACCACAAACCCTTTGTACAGTTGTTTCCTTCTCCAGATGCTTCAAGGGCTAGGAACAACATCACCCATAGTTCCCACATAATGTTCATCACAACCCTCTAAATTCTGTTGACTTCAATATAGAAATATCACTTCAAATACTGAAATACAGTCACCGTAATCCAATAGTCTCTTTAAAGGGACGTGTTAAGTGTTCTTAGTCCGTGGTTTCTTCACAGGTTCTCAGTCACCTCCGTTCGAATCTGTTCCAGTGTCCGTGTTGGTGGGTCCGTTGCTGCACACTGACTCCAATGATACCACGTCTTGCCTTTTCCCTGTAGTCAAACCGCGTGGGACGTCCTCTCCACCACTCTGTAGGGTCCTGTCCACCTGGGCTCCGACCACTTTCTTTTAATGACCTTTAGCAGAACCCACTCCGCGACTGAAGGTATCGGTGTTTCCCCTTCTCTGTTGGGACTTGTGACCTGTTGTGAAAAATCTGACACCAGAGCCGTTAGTTTATCATAATAAAACTTGCATCCCATTAAACTTACCTCATTCTTCGTAGTCTGAATTCCGGCTCCCGGTCCCGGAAACTGGTGCCCCGTTTGTAGTTCATATGGAGTAAATCCTGTCACAGAACTTACCGAACTCCTTATTGATATTAATGCCAGGGGCAACGCATCCACCCAATTTAGTTTGGTCCGTGCCTGTACTTTCCCGATCTTACCTTTTATTGTTTAGTTCATCCTCTCCACTTTCCCTTGGGATTGTGGATGGTACACCGTTCCAAAGGCATGTTTCAATCCCAACATTGCTTCTACCTCCTGTTGATCATTATTCTTAAAATGACTTCCATTATCGGACCTAATTTTTCTAGGAAATCCGTGTCTCGGAATATACTGGTTGATCACGAATTTACATACCGTCCTTGCATCTTCTCTTTTGGCAGGGATTGCCTCCGGCCACCCTGTGAACACATCTACTGCTACTAAAAGGTATCGATAGCCACTTACCCTCTCAATCGTGTCCGTATAATCAAGTACGATTTCCTGCCCTGGTAACTTAGGTAACGGGAACTGTCCTTCATGTGGCTTTACAGTCGCCTTGACATTGAAAGTTATACATACCTCACACTCTCTAATATGGTTCTCCACCATCGCCGGCAGGAAGGGGTGCCACCAATGTATCAAATACCTTATCATCTGCTTCTTTCCACAGTGTGTTAGCCCATGCGCCTCCTCGAGGAGGGGTTTCATGAGTCCAGATGGTAAAACTGGCCTCCCATCTATCGATCTCCATAGTCCTTGATCCTCGGTTGCCCCCCTTTCCTCCCATACCATCCTTTCCTGAGGTGATGCCTTTGCTTGTTCCTGTATTATTACTTCTACCCTACACGGTGGTAATAAGTCATGTGCTGTTCTGTCTGCCTGTATCATAATAAACTGAGGGCCGTATCCTGCTGCCCTTCTAGTGGCCATGTCCGCTTCCTGATTTCCCCGAGCCACCATCGCATCTGTTCTATCATGTCCTTTACATTTAAGAACTGCTAATGCCCTTGGTTTCAGGAGAGCCTCAGCCAGTTTCCTAACATCCTTCTCGTGTTTAATTGGGGTCCTTGCTGCTGTTAAAAACCCACTTCTAATCCATTGACTAAGCACAACCTGTATTGTCCCTACCACATATGCCGAGTCTGTATATATATTGACCTCCTTCCCTTCTGCCCATTCTAATGCTGCTATCATTCCCTGTAGTTCTGCGAGTTGTGCTGACTCCTTTCCTCTCACCGTCCCTGTAATGATTTCTTCAAATCCTCCTGTAGTTTTTCGTACCACCGCATAGGCAGCTTTCAATCCATCTGTGGGGTGTCTGTAACAACACCCATCTGTAAACAAGGTTTTCATCTGGTTCTCTTAAGGGTGTAGCCTGTAAGTCAGGTCTTATTTTAATATCCTTCACTACCCTCTTCTCACAACAGTGTGGTTCTCCCTCTCCAATATTGTCTGCCATGTTAATGCCTTCATGGGTAAACGTAACATTTGGAGCATTCAGGATCTTTTCTAGTCTCGTCTGTCTTAGCGAAGTCATTGTAAATGCTGTCGAGCTCACAAATGCTACAATACTATGTGTTGTTAATACCGTCAGGCCATGTCCCATTACTATGTGTGCCACCTTTTGTAAAATCTTTGCTACTCCCACTGCATGTCTCGTACATGGTGGGTGTCTGTCTTCCGTCGGGTCTAGTGTGATACTCACATACACGAGCACACATCTTCCACCCCCTTTTTTCTGAAAAAGAACACCATCAATTGTGTGTGCTTTTTCAGAAACATCCAAAAAGAAAGGTAGTTTATAATTTGGAATCTCCAAATCTATAGCTGTTGTAAGAGCTTGCTTCAATAGAATAAAACTCATCTCAGCCTGTGCAGTCCAATCAAGTGTAGCTCCCAGATTCCTCATCCCCTGCTCATTCACCAAAGTTCGCAGTGGATGTGTCAACTCACCATACGATGGGATAAACTGCCTACTATACCCTGACAAACCCAAAAACGAAAGCATTTCCTTAACTGTCTTTGGTTTTGGATGATGTAGTATCGCTGCTCGATGTGCAGGGGAAATCCCTGTGCCTTTCGCTGAGACCATTCTACCTAAAAAGGTGACCACCTGTCTGCAGCATTGCAGCTTTGAGCGAGAGACTTTAAAGCCTGCCTTTAACAGCTGCACTAGCAGGAGACAGGTGGCCTCCAAACAGGAAGTATGATCAGGTGCTGCTAATAGGATGTCATCTACATACTGGATCAGAACTACCCCACCTGGCAGTGCTAGCCCTCCCAGCTGTTCTTTCAACACCTGATTGAAAATCCCTGGAGATAAGATAAAGCTCTGCGAAAGCCTAGTATACCGCAACTTTCTACCTCTATACGTGAACGAAAACACATTTCTTAATGGTTCTGCCAGCGGCAAGGAAAAGAAAGCATTCACTAAATCTATGCAAGAGAACCACTTGTGGTTAGGGGTTAAAGCAGTCATGGCAGTAGATGGGTTTGGTACTGGAACTGTGGGTGTTCGCACAATACCATTGATGCGCCTTAAGTCATGGGCCATCCGATATTTGCCCATGTCTTGTTTAGGAACAGGTAAGATGGGTATATTCCAACTAGAACACAAATGTTCCAACACCCCTGAATACATAAGGCCATCAATGGTATCTGCCAAACCTTCCTCAGCTTCAGGTATGTGGGGATACTGCATCTGCCAAATTGGGGTGTAATCTGACAGTTCGAAGGTTATGGGGTCAACCTGCTGACAAAAATCCACATCTGCTGATCCCACTGACCACAGGTTCTCAGGGAGAGAATCTAGCATAGGGGCCGAGACGGGGTGATCCATCATCTCTCTACCATGAAAGCGTTCAATCTGTCTATGCTCAAGGAGGACTCGATCATATGTCAGGGACAAAATTCTGTATGCCTGACCAGATGAGGAGAACTGTACTGTCGGTATTTGGGTATTGGACCAGTCACTAAGGGACATCAAGTTCCGACACATCGGTCCCAAATCTTTTGCCTGGTGAGTAGTGCCAATTGCAAGGGTGACATGAGGAATGGCCTCACCTGCCATCTCATACCATTCCAGCTGTTCAGATGTCAGTGCCACCGTAGCGGCCACTCCCTCCTTTCCTACCACTATGTAGTCTGAATTAATCTCCCATTGCCTGCCCTCTACCTCTTCATAAAAGGCATGCTGATACATTTCATCCCCATCCCTATCGTAAAAGAGGGTCATATGGGGGGGGGGTCCGAGGGAGGGGTATACGGGTGTAACGTCTGGATCCATGGCTTCCATTGATTATAAAGCTTTAGCAGCCCTCCCTTCTGTGGGTTCTCTGGTTCCAACAACCCCCAGTAAATGTCAGCCCATTGTCCCTCAGACGCAGATCCTCCAGCTGCCGCCAACAACATCTGAGAACCGGAATGAAGTGTAGTTACTGAACAGTTCATAGAATATCCATTTGGAAAGGTGACCTCCATTCCGCTGGGTCCACAAAGGATCGATGCTCCGCACCTGACCAACAGGTCTCTGCCCAAAAGATTGGTAGGGCACCTGGCTGACAAAATGCATTGATGTGTAAAAGTCTGTCCCGCCACAGAAGTGACTAGTGGTGTAGAAAACGGCAGATTTTCTGGTGTACCCGAGAACCCTATCAGCTGGATGCTAGAGGATGATGTTTGCCTTTTTCCTAGCCTCTTCCAATTGAAGCTTAAGGAGTTGTACTTGTGCCGACTCCATAGTTTGTTTGTCCTCCTTTTGCTTAGCCCTGTAACGTTTCATGTGATGGGTCAAATGTTTTTCCCATTGCTCATTCGAGCAGCCAGGAATATCAGGGTTATTCTCTAATGCTTCCCTAACTACAGCTGGCAGTCCACTCGTTACTGCAGCCCTAAAGAGTGTAGTATGCAAGGGATCTGTGGCTGGGTGTACTCCTGCTTTATCCGTCCAACTCTCCTTACACTGACTCAAAAAAGTCAAGATCTCCTCATCCTCTGACTCCTTTTGTCTATTGTGAGGAGTGGGGGTGGTGTGATCCTCTGACATTCCTACCGAGAAGGCATTCTCAAGTGTCTGTTCTTGCTCTCTCTCATTTGTTTTTTCCAGTCGCATACTAGTTTCCCTCACTTTACATACATCATTCTGTATTTCCTTTGTTAACTCCTTCATTTCCTCCACCCTTTCCTGCATAACTCTCTTAAGTCTCTCCTTCGCCTCCTGGAGTTCATGACCTGCTAATTCAGTGACATTCACTATTCCCTCATTTATCTGCATCACTGGCATCTGGGGAATCGGATAAGGTGGTGGCAACGTCTCTGGTAACTTTGGATATAGCGGGGCTGACGGCTTAACCTCCCCCGTTTTCTCCTTTATGATAGGGGATCCCTTTTTAATATCATGTTGAAGGTTCGCTTCCACAGCCATGCAAGCCAATGACATATTGAGTAAATCTGCCCTTCTCTGTTCCTTCACTTCTTTCTGCTGTTTAAGCCTTCTTCTATTCCATATAGATCCTTGTCCCTTTGCTCATGTTCCTGTACCTCCTTGGCTGCTTCCCTCTCTGCTTCTCCTAAGTACAGTACCAGCCGGATTTTTTCAAACCCTCGTGGTACCTTCCCCTGACTCTTCAGCTCTTTCCATATCTGTTCGTACCGTGCAATAGACTGTACCTCCTCTCCCTTCGGTAATCCTCCCAGTAATTGATTCCTTGTTTTTTCCCCACTGTCGGTTTACAGATGGGGGAACTCCTCTGTCTTCCCTGAGCTCTTGCCCTACATCCCTATTTACTCCTTCCATCTCTGTTCTGATTTTTAACCCTTTAGACTTCGTACTTCACTGGGTCTCTCCCCTGGTAGGATTTTGCCACCCTGCAATCTACTTCGACCCTTCCCACGTTATTATAAACACCAGCGGCACACTGTACACAATCCTTAAACAAATACTTATAAACTATTATGATACACTACACGATTCTTAAACAGATACTTATTATACACTATAGAAACAAATAACTATAACACAATACACCTTATACAGATACTTATTATACACTACTATGGTACATGATCCTTAATCAAATACTTATTACACACTATAGAAACAAATAACTATCACAATACACCTTATTCTAATTGGCCAAGTGTCTAAACCTATCTCTCGAGATCGCTACGAGGGGACTCCAACCCCCTTCTACTAGGGGGACTCTAACCCCCTTCTACTAGGGGGACTCCAACCCCATTTTTTCTACAGGGGACTCCAACCCCGTTCTAATAGGGGGACTCCAACCCCCTTTTGTTTTATTCTTTGGCTTTAACGAGGGCTTTTGCAGAGTAGTGACAACACACAATTTATCGTTGCCAATAGCAGAACTTCGTTAAAACAGGCGTCTGCTTACCTCCCTTTGTAGAATGGTCACTTGTTGTTATCACCACACCACAATCGACCGGTGTTTCGTATCTTTTTCTTCCGTCACTTCTCCATCTACATCACGTCGGGGTCACCAAATTGTCAGACTCTGGCTTTACCTTACTCTTAATTTAACCGCTGCAACCGTGTCTGCCTGTCCCGCATCGGACGTCAGCCACAAACGAGCCTGCAGCTGACGTGGACATTTACCCCCTCCATAAATCTTCGTCCGCGAAGCCAAGCCAAAGAAAGAAATTTAGTCTATGTGTGGTCTGAGTTCAGCTTGTTCTTTGAATGAAGTGATAGGAGAAGGTATTCGGTTCAACAGTCAATTTATTACACAGCACAAGAATAAAACTTAACAGAGCTCTGGGTCAGTCGTTAGTTCATAGGTCACTTGCACAGTGAGCTATCCCCAAGACTGACCCCTATTGTCCAGTTGGCTCAGTTTATATAGATCAACCTTATCATACAGAACAAAAGTTGGCTTCCTTTGCTAGATTTTTTTGCATAAGGGTTATCACAAGTCATCTCCTGTTTTGCAGATATCTGGGGTGTAGCACTCCCATCTTAATCCTCCAAGCCAGACTATCCTGTTGATTGGATCAGAAATTAATTCACCCCAGATATTTCTAATCACCATTTTGTCCCTGTCTGGCCAATTTCTGCTGTTCTTTTTAACACCTCCTCCTGCCTTAATCTTCCTCCTAGACTGGTTTTCCATTCCCTTTGTTTCTTGCAGGCCATTCTTTGTTCTGGTCTGGCCTGTGTCTCCTGTGCTACTCACCACCTCCTTCAGTTTGAGCATTCCTCCTAAATCGTTTTATGCATTTCCTCTCCCTGTATTTGGGAGCAGACAATTTTGCTCAGCCAACTTTGCTCCATGCTGTGATTGCCACTTAATCACATTCCTCTTTTCCCCTGAACCATGCAGTAAATATAAACTTATTAATTAATCATTTCTTTCATAATGTTTTAACCCCTAGATTCCAACAGGTCCTTTGCGCTCGTAACACTATTCACCAAAGAAAAATGAAACTTTTAAGAGATATGTGTTTCACTTGCACACACAGCTGTTGGGAGAGAGCTTTGAAACTTTTTTTTTAATGGTCTTGAAATTAAAATAAAGAACATGCAATTTTGGATTGTTGCAAGATGCAAAGATCCATGATCAAATTGTGATTGTGATTATTGAGGTTGCTGCGAGAGACAGAGCTTCCTTTAGCTGGAGCTGTGAAGATATGCCACGCCAGTGAACTAGCTTTGCAGCACACGAAAAAGTTCAGTGAGAGTGCAAAAGCCAGTGAAAATGAAGGCATAGCCATCGCCACAGTGTGTGTCTACACACAAATAAAAAACAAGACATAGGAAACAACAAAAAGATGGAGAGGCACTCCAGTGCAAATGATGTGACACTCAACATCCACCAAAACAATGCAAAAGTCTGTAATAAGTGCAAATTGTAGAATCACTATGCAAAACAATGTTTTTACAAAGGGAAACAAAGCAGAAGTGAAAGTGTGCATACTGTACACACTATAGAAGAAATTGTCCTCAGTGATACACTTTTTATTGGCATGGTAGAGCAGAAAGATTATAAACCAACAGACAGTGAACAGCCAAGTGTGAACAGAGTCGAGTAGGACAAGTGGACTGTGTCATGCATATAAATGGAACAAATATTCCTTTCCCGTTTTCCACAGGGGCAAAGGTCAATTTGATCTGTGAGTACGATATCAGGGCAAAGAGATAAAGCCATACATCCATTGAAATTCTGTTCAGCTCAAGGCCTACAATGGACAGAGCATCGACATAAAAATCACATGTAAACACAAGGTAAAAGTTAATGATATAGAGCACCACCTCTCATTCACAGTAGTCCCAGATGGACATGAATCACTGCTGGGGGACAAAACATGTGAAAATTTAAGCCTCGTCAAGAGGGTGTATAGCTGATGCCTTATTCGGGCAACAACACAGAGTGAAGCACACAACGAGAGTTCCACAGAGACAAATGTAAATCTCCATGTAAACCTGATTACTGAATCTCTTCCAGTATCCAACATGAAATCAAAGCAGATCGCAGCTGAAGTAAAAAAAGGACACAGTTCTACAGAAGGTCTTCAAGAATCTGAATGAAGATGGCCTATAGGTGAATGTCAGCCATACTACAACATCAGAGCTGAGCTGAGTGTTGTCAATGGGCTTCTACTTAGGCAGAGCAGAATTATCATTCCTCAGTCACTGTGACAAAATATGCTGAAAATGGTGCATGAGGGGCACCTTTGAATGGAAAAATGCAAGAGGAGGGCCAGGACTGCTGTTTATTGGCGAGGGATAAATGCTGACATTAATGTTTTTTAGACTGCAATGTCAGGAAAAATCGCTAAAAAATTAACATAATTAATCCCCGTGTGGTCATTTGCACTGAGCGCCTTTTTAGTCTGCAAGTACCTGAGTGCAACAGTTCTGGTGATTTGATTTGCAGTAGAGTGGATGATCGGCCACAAATTTTTAATCGCACCATTTACACTGCAGGCTTCCTCCAAAAAGTTGTAGGGGTCCTACAGGATAAATCACAGTGCAGGAATTGAATCAAAATTCCTGCATATTCCTTTGCAGACTGCCGTGTAGTGGCAAAATTCCTTGATTGTGCCATTACATGCCTGCAGTCTAAAACCATAATTATCGATGGGATAATTTCCAGATGTTTGAAACATCACACAAAACATACAGAGGAACTCATGATAATAACTGACTCACCAGCAGAACCATGGGAGAAAGTTTGGACTGATCTGTTCCACACTGATGCAAAGAATTACTTGTTAGTTATTGATTATCCAGAGATTGTGCTGCTTCATAATATGTCTGGTGCTTGTGTGATCAAATATATGAAATAGATCTTTGCAAGAAATGGAATTCCTCAAATTGTCTTCAGTAACAATGGACCATGCTACATCTGTAGGGAATTTCTGAACTTTGCAAAAGAGAATGATTTTCAACACGTGACTTCAAATCCTCTGCATCTACAGTCAAATGGTAAAGGAGGGAAAGGAGTTCACATAGTTAAATAGTTACTCAAGAAAGCACAAGACAGTGACTCAGATCCTTATCTAGCTCTAATGAGTTACAGAGCTTCTCCACTTGAGCATGATATATCACCCGCCAAGCTTATGATGGGACATAAATTACACACCACACTTCCCTAGTCTTCAGACCCAAGCAAGAATAGAGAAGTTGAAAATGTCGAATGGAAACAAAAGTGTCTACAATGGAGACAAAAAACAAACTATTATAGGTCAGCAAGAAGCTTAGAACTACTGGCACAACAGACACAGTAGACTCAGAGATTTCAACACTTTGGACAAAAAGCCTACTGTTTTGGATGAAGTAAATCCAAGATCTTGCACTGTCATAATCGAGGATGGTCAAATACTGAGGAGGAATCAAAAGAGCCTGCTGAAAAGGAAAGTGACACTGCAGGAATAGACAAATGCAGATGATCCAGCCTGCACAGCAACAGAGGAAACACTACCAGTGCTAGACAGTAGTGGACCAGCAGAGCCGACACAAGCACTTATGTTGAAAGGATCCACATGTATTATCAAGGCACCTGACATGCTGAGTCTCTAAAAGAAAATGAACTGCATACTTAAAAGATTGTGCTGCTGATGTTTGTTTTTATGTTTGTGTTGAACTATAAATTGAAATGAATACTGTATTAATGTGTCATGTTGTTAGATTAAATATGTTAAGGAAAGATGATGTAATGATAGAGTGCGAGTGACACTCCCAATCACTAGATGGAATTGGAATGAATTGTTTGCAGTTTTGGTTGGATCCAAGATTACTGCTTCCACACAGTCTTGAGACTATAGCTAATAAAGTATAATTGTAATAAAAGAATCTATGTTTCTTTATTACAATTAAAGAAACATCACACCATGGACTGGTTTTTTATCTAGTTGTATATGTACAGTCAGTTGATATTAAACATAAATTTTAACCCAGTTATATGTGGAATAAAATTTAAATAATAATTTAGACATACAGCACCATAACAGGCAATTTAAGCCAACAAGTCCATGCCACCCAATTACACCCAATTAATCTACACCTCCAGTATATTTTTAATAGTGGGAGGAAACCAGAGACCCCAGGAAGAATCCAGGCAGACATGGGGAGAACATATAAACACCTTACAAACTGTATGGAATTTGAAACATGTCCTGATTGCTGGCATTGTAAAGGCATTGCCAACTGTGCCACCCATTTTGTGGAGAAACATGTGGACTCCGTGCCTGTCAGGAATATTGTGAATTGTGGGTGGCCATGTTAACTCCCTGTCTGAAACTTATTCAGAAGTTATAGTACCTGTCAATCAAGCTTGGACTCTGGCCACCCACTAGTGCACACCTTGCCATTGTCGCATTTAAATTACCTCGGGTCATCACTGGCCAGGCGCCTAGCTCAGGACTGTATAAAACATCCACGCATAGCACATTCTTTCTCGCTGCCTCGTGGTCCAAGCCCAGGACATAGCTCCATGCCAGGGTCACTACTGTGTCATGGGTAAGGTGTGCACTACACTTAAGTTGAGCCATAATACTGCAATCAATCAGTGTATACAGAGAGTTGTTCTTCCATTGGTGCAGGGAACCAGGAGTGTGTGTGAAAGTTCCTGTCTGTAGAGTGTGTACACGTGTCTGAGTGTGTAAAGTTTAGGTGGCCATTAATATCAGAGTCCAACCTGAGATCGATGGGAATGTCTATATAGTTGTTTAGTAATAAAATCAGCGCTTGACGTCCTGTTTTGCAGAAACTGCCAAAATGTTTGGCCTGGAAGTCAGCCTGAAGAAAACTGAGGTCCTCCATCAGCCAGCTCCCCACCATGACTACCAGCCCCCCCACATCTCCATCGGGCACACAAAACTCAAAACGGTCAACCAGTTTACCTATCTCGGCTGCACCATTTCATCGGATGCAAGGATCGACAATGAGATAGACAACAGACTCGCCAAGGCAAATAGCGCCTTTGGAAGACTACACAAAAGAGTCTGGAAAAACAACTAACTGAAAAACCTCACAAAGATTAGCGTATACAGAGCCGTTGTCATACCCACACTCCTGTTCGGCTCCAAATCTTAGGTCCTCTACTGGCATCACCTACGGCTCCTAGAATGCTTCCACCAGCGTTGTCTCCGCTCCATCCTCAACATTCATTGGAGCGACTTCATCCTTAACATCGAAGTACTCGAGATGGCAGAGGCCAACAGCATCGAATCCACGCTGCTGAAGATCCAACTGCGCTGGGTAGGTCACATCTCCAGAATGGAGGACCATCGCCTTCCCAAGATCGTGTTATATGGCAAGCTCTCCACTGGCCACCGTGACAGAGGTGCACCAAAGAAGAGGTACAAGGACTGCCTAAAGAAATCTCTTGGTGCCTGCCACATTGACCACCGCCAGTGGGCCGATATCACCTCAAACCGTGCATCTTTGCACCTCACAGTTTGGCGGGCAGCAACCTCCTTTGAAGAAGACCGCAGAGCCCACCTCACTGACAAAAGACAAAGGAGGAAAAACCCAACACCCAACCCCAACCAACCAATTTTCCCCTGCAACCGCTGCAACCGTGTCTGCCTGTCCCGCATTGGACTTGTCCGCCACAAACGAGCCTGCAGCTGATGTGGACATTTACCCCTCCATAAATCTTTGACTGTGAAGCCAAGCCAAAGAAGAAGAGAATTGAGTATTCTTTGACTTTCTCCCCTGTTTGCCTCCTGTGTGTTCATTAAAGTTACCTGTGACTGTCATACTTGTGTCCAGACTCATCTCTCTGTGAACCCACTGAGCCTGATCTCTTCCTAACACAACAAACCCAAAAACAGGATGAAGAAAACTGGAGAGAGAGAGAGAGAGAGAGAGAGAGAGAGAGAAGGGGGGGAGAGATGGTAGTGCAATATTACAGTTGGATGAGGAGGACTTGTAAAGATTCCTAAATCCAATTAGTTCCAACAATAGATCCACAAACTGGGACCTGCTTATACATGTTCCTCTTTGTATCACTAAATCAAACTTGACATTCGCATTGAAAGCTCAGTTCTCTATGTGAAGCCCAGCCATCTTCAGGTTGTGCATTCATGATTGCATTTTCCAGATGTGACAACCAGATCTACATTGTATTCCATTGACAAGCTCTATGTACAAATATGTGTCTCTGTGCTAGAATCTGTCATATTTGTTATATTCAGTACCTGATGGAATTTTCAATAAGCTTTTATTAAATAGCAGACATCACCTTTGCTTTACTCAATTTAATTTCAAGGCTAAGTCCTCGAATGTAGGTATATGACCTGAAGTGTTTATAATTGTCAGTTAAACTAGATTTAACAAATAATTAGTTTACGAGTTATTAAAATTGATGAGTAAATCTTGGTCAAAAGTATGATTTTTTAAAAATGAAATGAGCAACAGTGAGAAATTATGTTTGTTAATGTAGATTTAGGTCCTATGATTGAGGGCCAATAATTTTTGGAGCACATCATGCTGGGGAACATATTTAAAAGGGTGTTGATGCTCTCAATGAATCTCTGCCAGATATATGGAAAACAAATACGTCACGGTATCAAGTCATTGCACAATGATTATCTTATTGCCAGTGATTTTGGTGCAAGACCTTTCTTAACCTTTCATGACTGAACACACGCTCAAATATAGAAAGGTTACTGCCATAGTAAATCATTGAGTCTGAGATGAGAGGATAGTACGAGGCAACATGGAATATTTTGCATGAGCACAAAGTTGCGGATCTGCAATGCTTTCAGTTCCATCTTTAGAAGTGACCTCCACAGCAAACAGTCAAAAAATAGCGTGCACAATTTCTCCCAGGAGGTTAACTCAAACCGATCTTCTGCATCCCTCTCTTTATAATTTGTTGCTTTTGGTTGTGTGCCAACATTTCAATCAACAGAGAGTGGAAAGTATTGATGAGTGATGCTATTTTATTTGCATGATTGGTTGCTGTAGTTAAATAAATGTTAACAAAGGCTAGCCATGAGGTGGAAGTATGAAACTTACTAAGGTACATGTTATGTGATTAGGAATAGAGTTTTCTACATTATTTCTGACTAAGAGTTTGTAAAAGTATAGTCAATAGGTTATGCATTGGAGAGTAAGAATAGAAAAAAAATGACACTGCTGCCAGAGCTGCTGTAGAAGCAGCAGTGCTCCAGCTATGGGCCTGGGAAAGAGGGGAGTGGAAATACAACATTGCTTCACTTGGTCCTCCTACCAATGAATAAAAGCTCTCTCGACTGAAGGGAGAACAAACACTTTTATTAGCTTATATCTAAGGGTAGGGTTCAACAGTGGTCTTCAGAAGGGTTCTGGATTTAGGTGGGAAACCAGGGTTTATTTATGGGCAGATGGGGACAGAGCTGGGAGGCAGGGCCAGCCATCAGCACAACACACTACCAATTAATCCCAGTTCACTGCACAATGACTTCATACAGGCTTTACACAGTCTGTCAAAGCAGCCAAGGGTATGTGTTTAAATCTTGCAACCATAAGGTCTGTGCCTAAGATGGGAGTGCACGTGCAGGGCTGCATACCACGAAGGCTGCAAACTTTGGGGAAGCAGTGGAGCGGCGCAGGGCACTGGAAACAGGGAAGGAGAAGCATGGGAGATGAACCAATAAGAAAGATGACCACAGGAGCAAACCAGTGAAAGGCTGGGGGTCAGCAGCTTAAGGAGTTGTCAACTTGCTGCGGGTTGCTGGGGACTGGTTCGTGGGAAACAGGCCTTGGAACTGGGATTTGAGATAGTGCTGAAGGCAAGAAGTGCTCCCAAATGGCCTTGGACACTAAAGGCTTCCTGATCATATTGGAGGTTTGTAGCTGGCATTCAGGTTGGCAATGGGCCTGTTTAGCTGCAGAGGCCGTGTGGTTGCAGGAGTTACAGCATGTGAGAAAATGTTTCTCAGCAGTGTTTGCACTCTAACTGTAGGGAATGGGGCTCCCAACATTGGCTCGCTTAATTACTGTTGTGATTCAAATGGCTCAATAACAGTCATTTAGGTCTGGTGACAGTGGCTGCAGATGTTGGAATCTGGGGCTAGAGGAATTCAATAGACCGAAGAGCATGAATGGAGGGAAAGGAATTGTCGAAATTTATTGAAGTCTGGTAGTTTTCAGTGATCTTTCTGACTAGGTATGGCAGGTCATTGTTGGGGAGTGAGAGATATTGTTATTATTACCGTAGCATACGTTCACGATCATCTCCAAATGGAGCTGTGAAAGAGTTGTGTGATATTAGTTTTGTTCATTTGCAATTTTCAAATTAAGAGAATGTTGTGTTTATAAAAGCTTACTAGTACCCATTCTGTGTGCCATGTAAAATTATACATGCCCTCCCCAAATGTGCCAGAATTAATAGAATTCATTGTATCCATCTTTACATGAATTAAATGAACACATGCTATTTGATCACGTCATGTTGCTAATAGTGAAAATATCCATGAGTTCCAACAACCATTAGGAAACAGAATGTGGCTACTTATTGTTCATTCCTTATTTTTATGTATGTCACTCTGACTGTGTTCTATCACGCGAGTCCTCACCAAAACTGGAGACTTTGGTTGAGGCAGACTTTGCAGGGAATGTTTGCTCTGACCCTCTCAACTGCCATCAATAGTTCAGTTCAACATTTATTGATTTTAATCTTATTGCAAGCTGAAACCAAATAATCCACAAAAATTGCAGCAGGTTCCCCTTGACATCACCTACCATCATATCCCTACTGTTATTACCAACTCAGATGACCATGGCTTAGATGAACATGAGGAATTAAAAGGACAGCTCAAAATAGAAATTTGTTCTGAGGAGTACAATAATGCAGGTGCGGACAATGTAGCTCAGAATGGGTAACTCTGATGCATTGAACACACATTTGCCCTCGTTAAATTTAAGGTTGAGTTCTTTAGCTATTGATAAGTTGTTGTTGTGCTCAGCCTATGTTTTCCCACAAATAGTAACATTATCCTGATAGGGAAACGTACTCTGTAACTCATACGTCCTAACAACCTTATCCATTTCTCCTAATAAAATTGAAGTGCCAGTTGATGAAGTAGACAAAGACGATGTGGTCAAACAATAATTATGGCTTTTATTAGCAGAAACTCATGGTACCATAATGAAAGATAATAGGTGCATACACAGTTATACCCAAGGGGAGTGTCCTTAACAGTAGAGATAATGCACAGCCAATGTTAGTACAGCAAGGCTCACCAGAGGGGAGACAAGCAGCTTGGCAGACATTCACCACAGCAGGAAACTGATATCAAGCAAGCCGAGCCTTTTAGCTTGTGCATTTTTTGTTGTCAAATGGCACCAATTCAAAGCCAGATCTAAAATTTTTCATATATAGTCCTTCTGACTTGCTTACCCAGGAAGCTATAAAATGCCTGAACATAAAGTGCTAAGAAGAATGATAATGCAGCCCTGTGTTCCTTTAAATAATCTATAGTTAACTGGATAAATTAATGCTATAATGTTCCTGTAATTAATTTCCCATTAGATGCAGTTACTGGAGTGAAATAATTATTTGGATATTACAGCTGCAGCTTATTATGGCCAACTTGGAGTGTCTGGAGACAAAGTGATTCATGTGGGATGATAAATCTTGCAGACAGAATGAATGCTGCTAAATTGTCAGTCATTGATGGTGTCAGTATTTCTCCATGTGACACCAAAGATTCATTTTCTGAGACTTGCTTTGCAGTGTCAACGAGATAAAGCACTTAAGATGTCAGTACATGTAACTGACAGGGAAGCACGTAAAGAGAAGAGCAAAGGACCGTGAGCAAATATTGAACTTTCATTTCACAAAATGTTTAATCGCACTGTATCTAAGGAAGAAAATGTATGGCCTGGTAAAACAAACTTTTTGTTAAGCTCTTAACTTGTCCTTGTCCTGTCCCTTCCACAACATTTAAGAGTGATGTCTCAAGTGGCACAGCGGTGCAGGTAGTGGAGGTGTTGGTTCAGAGATCGGTGACCCAGGTTTGAACCTAAGCTCCAATGCTCTCTGTCAAGAGACTGCTTGTTCTTCCTGTATGTGCACAGGTTTATTCTGGGTCCTCCAGTTCCTTCCCACATCCCAAATACATTCTGGATGGGAGTTTAATTGGTTACAGTAAATTTCTCCAAATATAGGTACGTGGTACAATCTGGGGAAGTTGGTGGGAATGTGGGGAGAATAGGTTGGAGGGAAAATTAGTGATGAACAGAATTGTTCTGTGAACCAGCATAAATTGATGGGCCAATTAGTCACCACATATGTAGGATGAATGTGCGAGCATGGAAAAGATTCAGGTGTAAATCAATCTATGATCTCAAAAGTCATTAGAATAACTAAATTTAAGCCATAAGGAAGTTCACAAAACTACAAGAGTTCAAAACTAACAAATATTGCTTTGCAAAATTAATAGAGCATCTCAATATCCAGGGTCATCTCCACACCTCCAGCAATTAGAGATTAATTTATAAGGAATCAGATAGAACAGACTTAATTTCATATTGTGGACACATTGGAGTCAGCAGAGCCAAAAAACAACCTGTTGAAGGAGAGAAACATGATAGGCTGTAGATGCTGAGATTGAAGTAAAAACACCAATATGCTAGAGGAATTCAGCTGGTTTGTTCAGCATCTTGGATCCTTTTGACAAAAATATATTGCTGATGTTTTGGGCCTGAGCCCTTCTTCAAGAAAAGGCAGAAGCAGGATATAATAGAAAGTCTCAGAATTCAAACAATGGGGAAGGAATCTAAAGCAACAAGATGTGTTAATTAGATGTGATAGGGGACTAGGTGGAATTTATCATGTTTGCCAAATGAGAGAGGCAATGGAGAGACAATGGGGGAAAGCAAGGGGATGGTGGGGGGGGGGGGGTGGAAAGCAAGGGGATGGTGGCGGGGGGAGGGGGGAGGGGGAATTTTTAGCAAATGCCAGAGAAGTTGATATTAATGCCATCCGGTTAGAGGCTGCCTAGTTGGTAAGATGCTATTCCTCCAATTTAAGGGTGGTCGCAGTCTGGCAGTATGTAAGACCATGGACAGACATGTCATCAAGGGAGTGGGATGGAGAATTTAAATGAGTGGCCACTGGGATATTCATGTTATTGTGATAGATAGAGCAGAAGAGCTCAACCAAGCAATCTCCTAGTCTGCGTCTAATCTCTCCGATGTAGAGAGGACCATAGCAGAAGCTCCAGATATAGTAGATGACCTCTGCAGATTTATGTGAAATATTGCTTCACTTGAAAGGACCGTTTGGGGCCCTGAATGGTGTTGAGGGAGGAGATGTGGGTGCAAGTGGAGCATCTCCTGCAGTCAGAGGGGTAGGTCCCAAGGTGGGGAGGGAAAAGTGTACAAGGGAGACATGGAGGGAGTGATCCCTGCGGAAGGCAACGAGGGAGGAGAGGGGAATATGTGTCTAGAGGTGGGATCATGTAGTTTAGTTGGCAGAAATGGCAGAGGAGAATGTGTTGGATGTGGTGGCTGGTGAAATGGCTGGTGGGCTGGTAGGTGAGGAATTTTTGTTTAAGGAGCCTGTTGGAGGAATTCCATAGGCAAAGCAACATCAGTGGGAGAAAAAACAAAAGAATGGTTAATATTTCAGGCCTGAACCTTTCATCGAGATTATTGAACACTTCTGTGGATTGATCTTTGAAAAATTGGAGTTGAGGGGTGTGGAGACTAAATCTGAAGGCCATTTCAGTGACAGATTAAGGTTGCAAAGGGATTTCATTTTCATATGAGGGTAGATGTGTCAACTGATCAAGTGCACAAGTACAGGATTGGGGGAGTTGAAAACAGGCATTCTGAGGACAATATTTAATCATTCTTTGGAAATCCTATCTTTAACTGATCATTTAGTTACACCAGCCATTGCAACAGATCTGCACAAAGTCTGTTTACACTGCAAAGTAAGCTGTGAAATTGTAAAAGTTACAATTTTGTGGACTGTGACAGGAATGCAGGAGGACTACAAATGCAAACAAACTGCAATAATATTGTAGGTAGTGGTCATCACTTTAAAAAAAAATAGGTTCACAATCTGAGAGTTCCACTGGATTTATATATTATCACATGCTCACAGCTCAATTATTTTTCTATATCTGGCTACCCTGTCTAAAATATGCAGATTTATGTATTTTTACTGATTGCAAATACCTCAAGTTTATTTACTCACCAGATCCATTGAAGTGGATGAAAGTCGATCAGAATGATATTGGTGAAACTGTAATAAAGATAGGAATGATGTTAGACCTGAGGTACATGACATCACCAAATGGTGGTTTGGTTTCTCAGATTCCTCAAAACTTGGAGATCCAGTTAGAAAGAATGCTGAAAGTTAGTGAGCAAAACAAAAATGGGTTACCAGAGGCAGAAAAACACACATAAAGATTTTCAAGCAGAACTAGGACAAATACCACAAGTAAAATAACTAGAATAATGGAAATAGCTGGCTCTATTTTTGATTGAGTTGTGATTTGAGGCAACAAATTAAAGCAGAATTAAAAAAGAAAATCTACTGTCTTTGTGATTACAGTTTACTCAAAAGTGAAGAACCCCTTACTTATCCCTTTAACAGGACCCCATCAAAGTACCATCTCACATACCAGCTCTCACCTCATAACTTCTCATCATCTCCCTCCAAAGGCTTCCAATTCCATTTTTTCTCAAGGCCACACTGCTCAGTTCAACCTCCTACTCAAGGTCGACAAAACCAATTGTTTTGGAAGACCCATTACAATCCTTCCCCACTAAACTGTATAATCTTGCCTCAACTCCATTTATCCTTCCCCTCTGGTCCAGTCACTCCCTACCTACATCTGCAATACCTCATATTCCCTCACTTCTACAACTTCCAATTCCCTGAACTTGGCCACCTCGTTTTCGCAATGGACATCCAATCTCTTAACACCTACATCTTCCACTCCTAAAGTCTCAAAGCCTTTTGTTTCTTTCTCAACAGTCACCCTCCACCACCACCCTTCTCCACCTGGCAGAACTTGTTCTCACCTTTAATAACTTCTCTTTTGACATCCAAATTTCCCAAGTTAAAAGGGTAGCCATAAGTGCCTGCATGGGTGCCAGCTATGCCTGCCTATTTGCTGGCTATGTGGAGCAATCCATGCTGTAAGTATATGCAGGCATGACTCCTTAACTCTTCCTCTGCTACACTGATGAGTACATTAGTGATGCCTCATGTACCCATGATGTCCTTATCAACTTTCTCTAGTTTTTTTCTAACTTTCATCCCGACCTTAAATTCACTTTGTCCATCTCTGGCAACAGTCGGACCTTTCTCAATCTCTGTCTCCATCTCGAGAGACAAACTTTCCACAGACATTTTCTACAAACTCACCCCACAATTACCTCAATGAAAACTCTTCCTTCTCTCTATTCCTCCATCACCATCATATCTCAGGATGAGGTCTTCCATTCCACACCATCTGAGATTTTCTCCTTCTTCAAGAAACATGGCTTGCCCTGTACCACCATCAACTGAGCCTTCACCCATATCTCCTCCCTTTTCCACACATTTGCTCTGGCCCTTTCTGTCCCTCGATATAACTAGGAGAGGATTCCCCTTGTCCTCATCACAACACCACAAGCCTCCGCATCCAACTTATTTTGTTCCGCAAGTTCCATCACCTACTGCATGATCCCACCACCAGGCACATCTTCCACTCTCCACCCCCTTCCATCTTCCAGAGCCACTGCTCTTTCTGTGACTCCATCGTCCACTCATCCCTTCGCACTAACCACTCTCTTTCTATCTGCCCCTACACTTGCACCCTCATTTTGGTCATCAATATTCGAGGCCTCAACCTTTCCTTCCAAGTGAAGGGACAGTTATAAATCTGTGGGGATGATCCACTGCATCTGGTGCTCCTGTTGTGGTCGTCTGTACATCAGAGAAACTGGACGGCGACTGGGAGATCGCTTCCCTGAGCACTTTCATTGTCCACAGCAATGGCAGTGACCTTTCCAGTGGCCAAACATTTAAATTCTTCACCCCACTCCCATCCCTACAATGTCTGTCAATGACCTCAGGAACTGCTAAAGTGAGGGTACTCGTAAATTGGAGGAGTAACACCTAGTATTCCGCCTGGGCTCCTTTTCTCCTTTTCTTTTTAAAATATTTTATTACATTTAGTATATAAATCTGACATGAAATATCATCTAATATAATGAACAACAGGTCATATCATATACATATCACAAATCAAGCATATATTGTAAGTCAAAATCTATCTATAATTGTTTATTTAACTTATTCCTTTTCAGCAATTAGCAGTTTATCCCTTCCTCATAATATATTCCAATATAGTTTGAGATATAAAATAGATAAGACTAAATTAAACAATCCCTTTATGTGATTGTGTCTTAATTAATGATATCCATGACAACCATGTTTAACTAATTAATCTAAACAAGAAAAAAAACCAAAAATCCTCTGATTAATCTAACCCCTCCCTCTAAACAAGGTTAACTTGTAAAGTTGTAAAGATATAGATAGAATAGAGACCTTCAGATACGAGACAGAGAGTGTCTGGAGTATCCAGAGTACTTATGATAATCCTGTATGAATGGCCTCCACATCTTGTCAATTTTAAATTTGTATCTTAATGTTGCATCTAATTTTCTCCAAACTTAAACAGGACATAACATTACGTAACCACTTCTTGTGATTATTTCATTAAAGTTGCTCATCTAGCTATCAGCAAGGTAAAAGCTAAAATTTTCTGATGGGTTGAAGTCAAGAGAGAAGCCAAAACAAAGCAATGATGGTTCTAATTTGATCTTTAGAATCTTAACACCTCTGGATACTCTCCTACTGGATGGCATTAGCATCGACTTCTCTGGTTTCTGTTAGACCACTCTCCAGTCTCCCTTTCTTTCCCATCACTCTCTCTCCTTCCCTTTCCATTCAGTGAGTTATTGCCTCGTCCTATCACTTCTCAGGTTTTTCCTTTTGTGCCCTCCCACCTATATCCACGATGACCTCTTGCCTTTGGGCTTGTGCTACTCCCCTGCCCCTCCATCACCATTTTATTCAGGTATTTGCCTGTTTTTGCTCATACCTGGATGAAAGATTCAAGCCTGAAACACAGGGTATGTATTATATCTTTGCTCCATAAAGATTGCTTCATGACTTACTGAATTTCTCCAGCAATTTTGTGCCTAATTAAATTTTCAGGGAATTACAGTCCCCTCCATAATATTCGAGATATATACTTTATTTTTCTCTTTATTTGTCCCTATACTCAACAGTTTTAAATTTGTAATCAAACAATTCACGTAATTAAAGTGCACATTCCAAATTTTATTCAAGGTATTTGTATACATTTTTGTTTGACCCTGTAGAAATTACAGCAACTTTTGTAGAATTCCCCCTCATTTTAAGGCACCACAGAAGACTTAATGAAGAGAAATACAGAGGCTACACTGCAAGATGCAAACCACGGGAATTTGGATTTTGGGCTGTTCCTTTGGCCACCTCTCTGATACAGGTTCATCTTGGTCTCATCTGTCCACAAGACCTTTTCCCAGAATTCTACAAACTCTTTTAAATACTTCTTGGCAAACTGTAATCTGGCCATCTTTTCTGGCTAACTAGTGAATCAGTGTAGTCATGTAGTTTTCTATGGACAGTAGTCATTAACATAATCACACCTGACTCCTGAAGGGTGTTTCTGATCTGTCAGACATACATTTGTGCATTTTTGATCATTATGATGAGAATTCTTCTGTCGTCAGTAGTGGAGGTCTTCCTTTAATACCAGTCCCTTTTTGATTACTGAGCTCATCAGTACACTCCTTCTTCTTAATGACTTTCCAGACTTATTTCTTTTGTTAATCCTAAAGTTTGGGTGATGTCTCTTGCTGTTTTATTCTTGTCTTTCAACCACATAATGGCTTCTTTGGCTTTCATTGGCACACCTCTGGTCTTCATGTTGACTCTAAAGGTGATTAAAATGTTAGAAGCCAACCTCGCTCTCTTATTCCTCCACCAATGAAGCAATTAAACAGAACTGAGTAATCACAAACACCTGGAAGCCAAAGGTCCCAAATATTATGGTGCCCTGAAATAAGGGGACTTTGTATAAAAAGTGAAGGTACAGGGTTCCATTATTGTCACATAATACTACATTTAGAATGTAACATTCATGAAATTCTTTAACTTGTAAGGAAGACAGAGAGTTGCCACTTCGTCCAGCGCCCCTCACAGAAATGAGGCCTCATCAAAGAACAAACTCATGACTCTTGGTTTACAAGACCAGTGCTCTAACCACTGAGTTATCAAAGCCTGTAAAAAGTGCTGTAATTTCTACATGATCAAACCAAAATGTAGACAAATAACCTTGAATAAGATCTGGAATGTGCACGTTAATTACATGTGAATTATTGGATACAAATTTAAAACTGTGGAAAACAGGAGAAAAAAAGTGTCTTTGTCCCAAACATTATGGAGGGCTCTGCAAACATTAACCTGGAATGAGTTACCATTATATTTCATTTCATTTATTGTCCATTTTTATTTACTGTGCTATTTATTTTATAACCTGAATAGCTTTTGGCTGAGTTAAAAGAATTGCAAATATTTTAATTGTGGAGTTTTTAGACAATATGAGACATCAAAACACAATGACCTAAAGCCTGATTAAAGGATAGATGTTTGGCACATTTAGCATAGAGGTTAGTGCAATATCATTACAGTAGCAGCAATCGGGACCAGGATTCAAATCCTCCGCTGTCTATAAGGAGTTGGTATGCACTCCCCGTGTCTGTGTATGTTTCCCCAGGGTTGTAGGTTAATTGGGTGTAAATAGGCAGCATGGTCTCATGGGCTGAAATGGCCTGTTACTGTGCTATATGTCTAAAAAGTTTAAAACATTAAAAAAAATAGATTTTAAGGAATATACTGGAGGAAAAAGAAAGGTAGAGAAGCAGGAATATACAGAGATAAACAAATAGGAGTCTAGCCTATTGAATTTCTTTCTTATCTACTTATATGAAATGCATGACCACCTCTAACCATGCAGCTCTGCAGAGGCATGCTAATGAGTGTCACCACAGGCAGAAATTCTTCACCTCCTTTCTGTCACCTCACTCAGCATGAACACGTTGTCGTTCAGTAAAGGACCTGCCTTCTGCTGGGAATTCATAGATTCTTGGATCATCTCAGCAGAGCAGACAACAAGATAAGCAGATTTGTGCAATTCACAGGGACCTGTAAGGCTTTGACCCTTTGACCTCACAGGAAATCAAAGATAAAGATTGTTCAAATGGGTAGGGATAAATGAATCAACATGGTTAACTTGGCATTGACATTTGACTCAATCGTGATTTTCTTTTCACATTGGACGTTAACCTATTTAAAAGTTGTGATGGTGCAGCGGTATTAGATGCATATAATTGCATTGGTACAACCTATGGTTATTTAAAGCATATTTTAAAGTACAAGCTACTGGAACATATTCTGATATAGATATATGCTATTAATAATTTTAGTAAATAAGCATATTTAAAATAAGAATGCTTTACTGCCATGAGTATTATGAATGTTATGACTGTCAGAAGAAACTATTGCCAAGAAATTCGATTCACATTTTTGATTCACTAAAACTTTATTATATTAGCACAAATAAATTTCTCCAAAACAATTAAAAAATGACTACAACCAAATATGTATTAGTGGGCCTTGTGCCCAAAAGGATGTGCTAAATTGTGAACAAACTGAGTCACAAAGGGAGCATTCCCAATTTATTGCATCTGCTGCTATTTTTCTGGCCAGCCATCAGAGAAGGGTAGAGCACCTGAGAAGCTATTCTCCTGTCATAACCAGACAACAGCAGCACATATTACAGTTGTCATTAGGAAATGAAAGGCTGGAGAGAGAACAGAAGTTCTCTGGGAGAGGCATTGAAATACTGGTGAATTTGGTGCATGGTGAGGAAGAACTTAAAAACAATATGGCAACATCAGAAGACAATATCTCCCCCACCAGATATCTAAAGATGATGAGTCCAGTTCCATGAATTCTGATTTGGAATGCTGAATCCTAGTCAGAAGAAATACACACCCACACACACACACACACACACACACACACACACACACACACACACACACACACACACACACACACACACACACACAACAGACAGACACACACGCACACACAAACCAAAACACAGAACAGACACGCACACACACAGAGAACAGGCACATGCATGCACACACACACACAAACATAAAAGAGACACATGCACACTCACAGAGAACAGTCAGACACACACAAACTAAAACACAGAACAGACACGCACACACACAGAGAACAGGCACATGCACGCACACACACACACAAACATAAAAGAGACACATGCACACTCACAGAGAACAGTCAGACACACACAAACTAAAACACAGAACAGACACGCACACACACAGAGAACAGACACGCGCGCACACACTCAAAAACACAGAAGGGACACATACACACACAGAACAGAGAGACACACACGCACACACAAACGAAAACACAGAACAGATACACACACACACACACACACACACACACACACACACACACACACATCGTTACAATCCCATTTCTTCTCACACTCCTGTCTCATCTTTCCCTAATTGCCCCTCTAAAGACTTTTTTGTGTTTCTCACTTGTCACACATAGCTAAATGTATGATAAAAAAAGATATTTGATTTACATGCTTCAGGAACACATGGACCACTTGGAGTCAAGTGGAATCTTTTCTAGTGAAGTATGCAGTGCTGAAGAAGAAGATTTTTTTTTCATAAAACAAGGGACCAATGAGGCACTCTGCTGGTTTGAATACTTCCTGGGCATTTTGAGATGGGTGTGAGCTTTCTCTATTGAGATTTGTGAAGGATGACATTGAAAGACAAAAGCTCATTTAAGCCAAAATAAGGAAGTCCATCAGCTTTGTCCCTTCCTTTTTAGTAACCAATGAATCCCAGTTATAATTTTGAACCATAAGCCTGAAGACATAGCAAAATACCAGATGCAGTAACAAGGCATGATTTCATCTGATAAATGCTCAATGGTGGAATTTAATCTAGTTAATACCAATTTTGAATAGATTTGAATGAAAAAAGCAGTTTATGATCAGATCTCTATGCAGGTATTCTTTTGGTTTAATGCTGTAATTCTGGAAGGAAATAGTTTTAGTTAAAAAATACTAAACAATGACAAAAAGTACTAAACAATAATAAACAATGGCCCATGACTGCAGTGAGATACAGTTCTAATCACATCATCAAATTTGCTGACAACATGACTGTGGTAGGGCTCATCAGCAAGAATGATTAGCTTAAATAGAGGAGGTGCAATCATTGATAGACTATAGCAGAGACAACAATCTAAATCTGGACATCAACAAGACAAAGGAGATGGCGTGGACTTCAGGAGAGCCCAGGGGGAACACCATCAATGGCTCCACCTTCGAGGTAGTCAAGAGCACCAAATTCCTTGGTATGCACCTGGCGGAGAATCTCTCCTAGTTCCCCAACACCAGATCCATTGCCAAAAAGGCCCAACAACAATTTTACTTCCTGTTGAGGTTGAGGAAAGTTCAGCTTCCACCCTCCACCCTCTCTTCTTTCTGCAGGGGATGCATTAAGAGCATTCTATGTAACTGCATCATTTTAGTACACAAGTCCTTTCAGCGGATAGTAAAGACTGCTAAGGGGATTATCAGGGTCTCTCTCCCTGCCATGATGGACATTGAAAATGGCCATTGTTTGCAGAAAGCAAACACCCCTCCCACAATCTGTTCTCCCTCCTGCCATCTGGGAAGAGGTACTGAAGTGTTTGGGCCCTCACGAACCATTTGCAGAACAGCTTTCTCCCCAAGTCATGAGGCTTCTGAGCTCTGGGGACACTGAGCTAGCATATATAACATGATATTTAATAAGATTTGTTATTTATAAAAATGGTTTCTGAGGTAATTTATCCATATAAATAACCAACTCCACATTCCAGAGAAATCCTATCTTGTTTTCACTGTACACTGCAATGTCTATGGAATTAACAAAAAATAAACATGATTTGACTAAACCTAATCTTCAGCTGAATGTTTTCAAAACGGTGCCTACAGAGAGAGAGAGAGAGAGAGAGAGAGAGAGAGAGAGAGAGAGAGAGAGAATACTTTCATTACAGGATATCATATCAAATTCTAGAATTGTTCCTGTAAATTGGAAAGTTACTCCACATCTAAGGTAGAGAAAGCAAGGGCACTTCTAGTCTGTTAACCTAATGGCTGTGGTGGGAAATGTGCTGAAGTCTCAAATGATAGATTTAATAACGCAACACCTTGGAATGAATAATAGAATTGAACAGGATTAGCATGTCTGACTAATCTATCTATTTGCCTTCTTCAGGGCAGGCACTTATTAGTGGAGGACAACAGAAATGAGTGTTTTGCTCTGAACTATTCATTATTTGTAGTGCAATTTGGCTGATTAGACTAAATGATATATTTCCAAATTTAATGATGGTACAGAACAAGGTGGGATTGTGAATAGGAAAGAATGTGCAAAGAATCTTCAAGAGAATGTAGACAGACTGAATAGGAAGAATATTGGCAAAAAAAATATATTTTGGATTGATTTGAATTGAATTGATTAATTCATATCAAGTGTATTAACATTCTTTATTTTCCAATGCCAGTTAGGCAAGTCAGCACACACTGCAGTAAAACAGATTATGCAAAATAAAACTAAAGTCTAGAATATAGACAGAGAGAAAATGTTCCGTAAAGTAGTTCAAGGGCATCATCCTTTTACTAATGAGAATTGGTTGATAACTGTGGAAAATAAACAATCCTTAAATCTGGTGGTATGCCTTTTCAAACTCATGGATCCTCTGCCTGATGGGAAGGGAAGAAGAGAATGTGACCGGAGTGGGACAGGTTTTTTACTATGTTGGCTGCTTTCTCAAGGCAATGGGAAGTGTCGACAGAATTGATCAAGGGGAGCTTGGTTGTGTTATGGCCTGAACTGCCTTCAGAACATTGGCAATATTTTTCACTCTTGGGCAGAGCAGTTCCCATTTTAAGTTGTGATTCATCTGGACAAGATGCCCCTGTAAACAATGGTA